>NC_090436.1:997323348-997624148 GCF_031143425.1 Pleurodeles waltl
TCCTAATACATGAACAAACAGCTGGAATTTTCTTTGGGAAAGGTGACAACCCAGTGACCATGAAAGCACAAACATTCTGAAATGTACGAAATCAGTAAGCCACAGCACATATTTTATTACTTACTTTTATTACCACACTTGGTGTTTGGTAATTGTGTGTTCTTCTGTACATGTGTAATTTTGAATTTTCTGTTGTCCACAGTGCCAATGGAATTTGAATTTACTCCTAATAGAAAAGTAAACAGATCAGTAATTTGCTCAGTTTTATTCTTTTTCATTTTTAAACTGTCTTATTTAGAAATGTGCATTCAAATGTGAATGCAGATCAAATAAAGATGGCTATATATGCCTAGATATCAAGTAACAGATCCCACCAATAATTATTTCCCTATGAAAGCAACCAACCAAATCAGTGTTTGACTGAATTAAGGGAACAACTCAATACAGTGGGGTGAATATGACATGAGGGGCCAACTGTTAGTCCGACCCCTCCAAAAATATGAATCATTGCTGAAGCTCTGCAAAGACAGCTTACCTCTTGAGATATTGTAATTGTGTAAATGCCAAAACAAATTACAAGTGGGCTAGTTGTGAATGAGTAGTCATCACAACACCTTTCTAACTTCCAAGGGGTCTCTTGGACAAGAGGTTGACATAATTGGGAATTATATTCATCTTTTTTTCCAAGCAAAAATAAAAGACATTACTCAAGACTTTTCTAAATCCATCTTTGTTGCCTCCTTAAATGTAATTTGAACTTTCCCTGTCCTGGTTATTCTTATGTAGCAAATAGCCCAAGACGCCCTTAAGCCTTGAGTGCAGCACTAAAATTGAAAAAAAAAACCTACTCCGGGGATCCATAAATTGGGATTCGAGGTGTGGTAGAGGAAAAGGGATAGAATCATGAGAGGGTAAGCTTGCAAAGCAGAGTCTGACAGTCATCTTATACATTTATTTAAAATAAATTCAGCTGCAAAGACATTGGCAAAAAGGACAACTTTGACAGTAAATCTGTCCTCACTTAATAATTAGTCACATAGAGGCTGCATTTTAAAATATTTTACAGGGTTATGACACATACTGCAGAGGTCTTGCGTGACCAGAAAGTTTGAGCGGATTACAATAGTGTTAAGGTAACTCTGGTAGTTAGTGCAGCTCTAGGCCAGTTCTTGTTTTGTCCAGTCACAGTTCTGACTCATAAAGGGTCAATGTGCTTTTTGCAACGCACACTGTGTAATGTAAGTTCACAGATTTGTATTTTATGTTGAGAGGTAAGAGAGCTACTGCTTTTGACACTGCAATAATTGTGTTACTTCCAGTCCATAGGCTGCAATCCTTCTCATATAGCACAGTGATCTACTTATCTTCATCAATGAGCTACATGCTAAATGCAAAGTCATGGGCTCAAATCTTTATTTTTATCAATCGATTGTTATTCTAAGATTTCATAGAAATCATGAGAAGTAATAAAGTCATGTTAGTAGATACTAATCCAATCACTGTGTTATGTTTTATATCCTGATTTTATGTTTCTCCCGATCATTCACTGCTAATATATAATGTCTATAGTAATAGACAATATGGGATTCCTACACCCTATAACCCTCACTGTCTTATGTAACATTTCCTATATATTGATCTTCTCACTTACATGATTTATTGTGCATCTGTGCATGATGTAAAGACCTCTTGCACCCTACACTTGGATGAGTAGCACTATAAAGGAATTAAATAAAAACTAAACTAGTAGGCGTCATTGAAATAATTATTTGTGTAATTACTATAAACACAAATAAATCTTGCATTCTTAAAGTGCATGCCTATCTCTTACATAGGAGGGTCGAACAACGCCAAAAACCCGCAGTCAAAGCATAGTTTATCTTAAGTACTTTTGAAGTGATAAGCTATGTGCTTTTGTTCCCCTCCATTTAATTAGCATCTAGGTATTAGGCTTCAGATGGCATCCAGCCAGGATGATACTTATACAAGAGAAGAGTCGAGGGCCCTTTAAGTTAGCCCTTTATTTCTGCTGGGTTGGGGGTGAAAATAATAAATGTCTTTTCTGCCTCTACGTTGCTGCACCAAACGTAATGCAGACAATGTAAGGGTGCTGGTGAATTATGTCCTGGTGTCGGAAAATGACACCAGGAGAAATTCAGCATGTTTCCTAGGCCAGGCAGATCCGAGGTCCGGACTGGAAATAGCTATCCGAACTAATATCCAGAAAAATCCTACTACTTTGCAGCACCGCTCAAAGAATATGATTATTTTCTGGCCAAAGCCATAGGCATCAAAATCACATTGCCTAATTCTCCTACAATAGCTCTATCTGGAATAACCACAATGTTCCTCAAAAGTGCTGGTCCGGCAGATCTCTCTCTTTCTGTTTCTCTGTCTCTCTCTCTGTTGACACTAAGCATTATACTTCAAAATAAGCAAAAAGAAGGTACCAATGTACATCTGGCAATGTGTCTTATAGCTCCCAGAAACCAAGACAATCAGAGTCTAAGCCCCTTCAATATCTTTCAGCATTCTGTATTTCTCGGAAAATGTGCAATAATTTATATTATTATTTTCCTAGTGTATTAGCTCACAATGCTTTATTCCTGACATATTTTATTCCTTAGTGTACACTTTAGTCTTGGCCTGCTTCTAAGTAGGAAGAGTCTGGAAATTTTAGAGCACCCCCTTCAGTCTTGGCCTGGACCATCTGAAACTGTCTTGTTCTCAATATTTGACTTAAGGTTGTATTTTTTGGGTTTGGTGATAATTTTAGAATCTGTTTATCCTTTTCCAAATTGTGATTTCCCACAGGATAGCTTCAATATTAAAATTAGCATTTTTAACCAAGAGATACAGGCTTGACGAATATGAGTTCCTCACATGGGGAAATCGGGTAAGCCATTAGCAAAGTGCATACTTCAAAAATTCTCAAAACTATACTTAGCTCCCTAATGAACTAGCAACAAGACAAAGTAGGTTTGCACTCCTCTGAATTACTTCTGCTCTTGACAGGTTGTTTCCGGAGAGGGAATATGAAGTGCAGAGGTGTGGCAATACTCAGAGATTGTTGTGCCCTTGAATCCTCACTTACTGCTCCTGACATAAGGTTTACTCAAGCACATAATAGCACTATCATTTAAGCAACCCCATTCATGGGATCATCTTACACATGACTAAATCAATTTGAATGCAGATTTCTATTTTGTCAGTTTCTATATTTGTACTTACTAGCCAAGCTCTTTACTCTTGTGGGCCAACTTATATGGGACAATGACATTGTGATTGGACCAAGATCAGTGGCTAATGGACAAAAGTGGAGCAAATGATTTATATTATCAAAATCAATTCAGCTTTCAGTTAGTCTTCCCAAGCATTTTGTTTAAGAGTACTGGATTACTGGCATATTGTAAATCTGGAAACTGGAAAACTGCTTACAAGTTGACCATGCCCGTGTCCAGTTCCGGTGCATAATTTGTAATAGAATTTTTTTTTTTTAAATGAGCGCTTGTGCCCCTTGATTGCTTAGGAGGCCGCTTCCCTGATCCCCTCTCTGACAATCACCAACTCCTTTCTTTCAGCACCCACTGCCTGCAAATAGAATGCCAAATCTAGATTGCAGTGAGCAAGCAAACCGAGAAAGGTAGTTTCCCATTAGGGGAGTTTTGAGTTGGAGTTCCCATGAAAAAAATGTTTTCCCTTAGTACTTTCCATATTTAAAATCCTGTGTAATTTCTTCACACACTTTCCCTTTGAATTGTAATTATAATTGGATTACAATGTAAAACCATCGCTTTGTGTGATCTTGATTGAGTGTGCCTGCCAGAGCGGTTCCTCTTTCGGGGAGGCTAGGGTGTTATCCACCTGCTGTGAGCCACCACATACAACCTCTTAAAATATCCCTTAACTATGATATAATGGCTTGCCATCTTGCTCGAGTGTCTTTGAGGGCAGGGCTGAGCCATTCCTTTTGAATGGCACAAGGGGACAACCAATGATCTAAAGTTTGAAGTGTGCAAATTAGACTGGATTGCTCTCTTGCAATGTCCAGCCTGACGTGCACTTGAGGCTTCTCCAACCCACACTGTATTATGCAGATGGGGGGGGGTGGGGGGGGAGGTGGGGGTGCTGGCTTTACCTGTTATACTTTACTATTATAAACAACATGAGAGCAGCATCTGGATTGGATATGGCCCACGAACATAAGGCAACGCAGGGGTGGAAGGAATAGTGCATGGCCAATTACTGCAGCTTTATTGTGAAGTCACACAGTGACTGGGCATGATTATGGAACTGCTTCTCTGCCATCAAATGCCTTTGCCCAGCACAACAGACGGCATTGTACGTGAGGGTGTGAGAGCACCGAGAGAGCAGTCTGCTTGTAGTGCAAGCATCTTCTGCTTACCAGGATGACAATGCAGGCAGTTTTAATGAAATTGCTGAAAGAAGATTTATCCAGACTGTATTGACTAATCAGCTTGTTGGACCAAACAGTGTTTTCAATGGTCAGCGATCGTGTATTCGCAGGGTAGTCTCAGTGAGGCAGTATGTATTCTCTCAGTTTACTGGTCCTGCCTTGGGAAAGTCTCTGACTAGCGCCAGTATTTTATTTGGCCAGTGGTTGGTTGCTGATCTTGCTGATGTACTCCACCAACACTCTTTCTGGTGAGGTTAAAAGTGACAACAAAGACTAGACACCAAGGTAGCAGCTGTTCAATGACTACTGTTGCGTCTTCACATTGCATTAAAAACAGATGGAGTAGGCATTTAGCAGTTTAGTTGTATAAAGGCGTGATGTCTCAAGAAGTAGAGAGAAGCTGTCTTATCAGACCTGGGATGCATATCCTTGTAAGCCGGTGAAAAGTGTATTGGACAGAGCAGTATCTGAGGCGATCAGCTGTGAAAGAGTACAGAGATGATTAATTGTTAGCTGGAGAACGATGCACCAAAGAGTGATCCTAGAAAGGGATGCAAAGTGTTTCCCTAGCCTTGAGCAGCCATCTCTATATATAACAACGAATCTTGGCGCCATGTGCACCTCACCCATTCTCACCTCTAGCCACAGCCACATATGTGCTCTTGGCCTCTTTCCTGGGCGATACAAGAGAATGTCAGCAGTTCCTTCCTACCTGTACCAAGGTGAATGAGAAACCTCATCTAATGAAAATCTGCCCAGTAGCGTTAATAAAGCTGAAAGGTTATCATAAGCATCCCTTTCTGAATCACAAGGTGATCACTTCTAGTTGAGCATTTCTTTCTTGTTCTGATGACTGTAACACTATTTTCTTGGTGGACAAAGCTGATTGAAAATAACATGCTGGCATATCCTCCCTAATGGGTAGACATAAGTAAGACCACCTCAAGTGCTTCTTTTGATCTAATGCCTTGTCAGAAAGCCAACTGAGCAAATAGCTTATTGTGGTTTTTGCCAGTATCACCTGGTATTAAATAATAAAAAATAATATAAGCAGCTGTCTCAGGCTTGCTTTAGGTTACTTTCCTTTGAACACAGATGTGCACCATATATTGATATAGAAACAGGGTGTGATGCGTCCTTGGTTTTACCTTTACATGATATAGACCTTATAATAGTTTTGATGTTTTCTAATTACAGCTATCCTGCCATTGCTCTTTCAAGTTTATCAAGTTTTAAAAGATTTCTAGAAATCCCATTCGGAATTCCCTTTCAGCATATTGCATTTTAACCAATTTCATCATCAAAATGTGCTGTAAAAGTCACCATTATGGCCTCTATATTGGAATGTTTTCTTATTGCAGTCATGCTCACAGGCTATGCTCACTCGTCCATCACACTTTTCAACAACCTTTACGCCCCATCACTTTTGAAATTTGCCACCTGCCACTGCATTAGTCACTTTCAAGTCAAATTATGCTGAAGAGCAAAGAGGGCAAATTTGCAGGCTAATCAAATAACGATTCGAAAACAGTGCAAATGTTATACCACTTTTATCATGGACATTCTTTAAATCTGTCTAAAGACCAATATATATATCCATAAAAGATACATATTCAGTTTGAACTTAAGGGTTAAATATCAGCATGACTTAACAGAAAATGGGTCTCAATAAGGGCTGTTAAATAGTCATCACGGAAAATCCATCAATCTCTTCCGCTTGGAGGATTATACTGCTGTCAAGTTTTGACTAATGAAACATCTTTGGGTCTTCATCAGGATCTCTGTCTTTGTAATAAACCTGCATGTGTCGAAATCAAATCCGGTGAGAAGACACAATCAGGAAATTTTAAGGTGGTAATTGTTGACACCTATTTTTGTATTTAGGGGGTCTATGCTCATATACTGTCGACTAACTTTCTGGGTGCATGGAGTAGTTACATCTGCTCAAGGACAAAAGTTTTGTGAACCCAGCCTTATATTTAGGACAACTGGTGTTCAAATTGCACGAATATGAATTTGCATTGACAATTATGACGTACTCTCTACACACGTTTTGGGAAACTGAATCCATGATGTGATTTACCATTGAAACATGTTTGTGCACTTGCAGTAAGGGACAAGAAAGAGGGGAAACAGCTGTAGATTTTAATGTCTATGGACCGCCAGCTATGAATTAAATTCACCTGTATAATTGTAGCTCAATCTCAATTTCTCTCATATTGTTCAAAACCAGTTTGACATGTTTGAGATCAAAACGGATTGGCCACATTTGTGACCAAAATGTTGTTCCACATTTTCTATATAACAAAATGTGTTTAATTGCAGAATATGCTGGAATTTCCATACAACATCAAAAAGGGAACACTGTTCCTAAGCAAAAAGTGTGTGGGCACAGGTTCAACTCTGGTACTCATAATGTTTAGGAATGCAGGCCCTCACGCATCCTTTGGATGTCATGCTTCATCATAGGGCCCGCTCCACGACAGACCGGCACTGCAATGTCTGACGGGCCCCCAAGAGGGGGCACTTAGCCGGAGATCTTCAGTAACAGCGTGTGCCAAAAACCAGGGTTAAGTAAGAATTCACACCCACCCTTGTAGAAAGTGAAAAGCAGAAGAAAAACAGAAGAAAATTGGCTCAAGGACCTGTAAACTATAAATTTTATTGCTATAAAGGGCCTTGGTCAAGATTAAAAACAAATCAGGAGTGGACATGGAATAAGGGTCCTCCACTCACTAGAAAAAAGTTTTATAGGAACCTTCTTCTCTATCACTTCAGTACATAATCATATATATGGTCAACATGTTTTGCACCCCTACGGATCGTGCAGCGCTTCGTCAGGACCAATAAATGCGACACTCTTTCTGCTGTGCCAAATGTCTTGGATGAATCATCTAAAGAATCAAAATTACTTACTTAAACACTACACTGTAAAATGCCTAAATAAGAGAACCCTCCCCTCCTCGGGAACAAGTTCCTTGGGATCAAACGAACCATAGGACTCACATGACTATTAGTTGTGCAGTCCAGCAGCCGGAAACCTACCTGGCAATCATTTGTCACGGAATTTTCATACACCCTGGCGCCCTTCTCTGTGAGATCCCAACCATGTTCAATGGATGTCTTAAGTGTCTGCATCAGCTGCTGCAACACGTAATACATGGGGAGGTAGTATACGCCCAAAAGACTGACATTTGGAATGGTGTGAGGTACATTCCAGCAATGGATATTTAGGATTCTGCAGGGTAACATGCTTACAGCGTATGTCTGGCAAATATATTTTGCCTACACAATGTATAGTCTGATTTCAAAGTGATCCCTTTCATTTTAAATGTATCCTGGACAGTCCCAAGGCTTCTGTGAGATACTGCCCACCGGAATTTAAATTTGTGATGTAGAGATATATGAACATCCCAAAAGTGGACGCATCAATCGACTGACGTATATTTAAAGCTATAAGCAAATCCCGAAAATTAAAATAATGGGCGCCTTAATCTACTGAGATACTGTAAACGCTAAAGCGGGTTCCACATTCAGACAGGAAAAGTAGGCATTTGGTAAGCTCGAAACGGCTTGGCATTTTAGAAAACTGTAAACAAATGTTTCAAAAAATATTCCACATGGAGTAAAATTATTGTACAAGTAATATTGACAAAGCAAACTCATCAGCACAAAGTATGCCTGGACATCGAAAATACTACTAAAGAACAACAGGACAACTACGGCAACATCATAAAGAACAAGAGGGATAGTGTTGTGTTTATGGATTTATAGGGTAGGGTATGTAGCTAGCGAACAACTGCAGTAATGCAACATAACAAGGCATCAGTGCAAAGCCAGTTGAGGCAGCCATGACTTTCACCTCCTCAGGTATACAAGGCATTGGGTTGGGTGAGTTATACCCAATGCTTATTTTTTGCCAGTGGCTGCCAATGGTAGGAACTCATTTTTGGGAAACACAACTTATTTTAGATCATGAAACTTTGACCCAGAGCAAGAGAGAAAAGGCAGAAAAGGAGAAAGGGTGAGGAAGCAAAAGAAAGAAAAGCAATGAGAAAGCGAGAAATCAGTGATTAAAGACCCTACAAGAGTTAGATAAAGGTCCCAGACGTCAGCTATGCACCTACGTGTCTCTAGTACCCCCTACATATGTTCGGATCTGTCTGGTCCCCCACCGATAGCCCAGCAAGGTCCAACTCTTCACTTCCCAGGTCGGCCTGAGGTTGTCACAGCACCCAGCAGGTCATGCCCATATAAGTGCCCTGCAACACTGTCTAAGAGCCTTTCACTCCGTGGCTCTCTGTGCTGTTGTGCCCCACTTCAAGTCCAGGTAGTACGTCAGAGCCAAAGGGAACATCTCCATCCCCATCGGATCTGTGAGGATGTCCACAAGCATCCTCCAGTTCAGACCCTTTCACACCCAGTCCCCTATTTCAGTGAACAGGAAAGTGGTCAGACAGAAATCTCGCCAGGTGCACAACCTCTCCACCCATGGAATCCCACTCGCCAGGATGCTGTACATATTATGGGTCAATGAGTGACGTGTAAACTTTGTGCATGGGATGATGGATGTGCCAGATGTCCAACAGGCCCATATTTAACATAACTGCTTTAAGTGTGTCCGTCATCTTGGATTTGGTGCCCTCCCTTGGAGATCTGTCCAGGCCTCTGTCTACCACGCAATTGAAATCTCCAATCCAGAGGAGGGGCGATTCTGCCTCCTGCACCACCAGGTATTGTATTGTCAGGAAGAAGGCAGGGTCATCAAGGTTAGGAGCATAAGTGTTAAGCACTGTCAACCGCCTCCCATTTATGGTACCATGCAGAAGGACATACCGACCTCCACGTCAGTCTCTAAGTAAGTTAGGGAGAAAGGCTTTTCAGGGCCCACCCATATCAGTACCCCCTTGGCATGTGTAGAATAGGTGTGGAAAACCTGGCCTGCCACTTCTTAGCTAGGCGAGAAGCACCTGTGTTGTCTAAATGAGTCTCCTGTAAACATGCAACATTAATTTTATGTCTCTTCAAGAAAGCTAATACTCTCGGTCTCTTTGTGTAGGAGCCCAGGCCCTGGACATGCCAAGTCAGTAATTTTTATGTCACCTCCCATTGGTTAGTCAGAGGAATGGTTGATGCATCCACTCTCCCCTCCAGACCCGCAACTCCCCACTGCATAGACATAACCTTGAACTTAATAATTCAAACATCCCCCACCCACGGACAAACATAGGGCCTGATTCTAACTTTGGAGGACGGTGTTAAACCGTCCCAAAAGTGGCGGATATACCACCTACCGTATTACGAGTTCCATAGGATATAATGGACTCGTAATACGGTAGGTGGTATATCCGCCACTTTTGGGACGGTTTAACACCGTCCTCCAAAGTTAGAATCAGGCCCATAGTGTCACATATTGACAACAGATGCCCACTCACTGCATGTGCCAGTACTTGCACAGTAACCCACCCAGTCCATCAGGGACTAGCAAATTCAAACAGTTTACCAGTGATGCCAGTGTGGGAAAAGAGGTGCAAACTCCTGTGGATACCTCCTGTGCCCCTCACCCTGCACCTGGATCATACCATCCTCGTGGATCGTCATCCTCTGTGAGACCGCGGGGCCAGCAGACCGCAGGCTCCCCATCAGGTAATCTCATGTTGAGCCCCCCTCAGCCTACCGCCCCTGTTCCTTGTCGACCCACCTCCAGGACATTGAGTTGTAGGCTCTAGCCAGTCCCAGACCTCTTCGGGATGACTGAAGAAGTGTGCTTTTCCCTGCAAAATCACTTTCAGCCATAAGGTGTATAGAAGCATGTCGTTCAATTGCATCGTTTTCAGATCAAGAAAGATTTGCGACAAACTTGTACCTTTTTGGTATAATCCAAGTATATGGCAATTTTATAATTCTCAAAAAGGGGCACCGCCTGCTCTTGAGCTGCACGCCACATGCAGTTACTGTTGTAGCAGTTGAGGATTTTGCCAATGAATGCCTGTGGCAGTTATCCCAAAGGCAGAGGGGGTACCAGGGCCCTCTGCACCCGCTCTATCACAAAGAGGTCTGACAGACCCTATAGCCAAAGCACCTTCCTCACCCAAATTTCACAGAAGCTTTCAGCTCAGGACCCTTCAACTCTCACTGGGAACCCCAACACTCTGAGACTGCTGTGCCAAGATCGTCCTTCAGCATCTTCCATGCATCGTTCACGCTCACCAGAGACTGTGGTCATCCGTGCCATCTGTTGCTCCAGAGAAGCAACCTCCCCCTATAGCACTTCAATGTTGCCTTCTGCCGTGGTGACCTTGTCTGACACTCTTCTGAGGTTGGCCCGGAGGAAGTTTAAGTCAATAGAGACAGTGTCTATTTTGTGCTTAGGTGCAGTCTTAGATCCCAGTATCGCCGCCAACAACTTCGCCCTGGTTGGTTCTTGCTCCCCCTTCTACGTGTACTCCAACATTGTCATTCTGCCCTGTTGTGTGAGTCTCTGACGCTGTTGACATGGAGTTGTGTACTGCGTAATGGTGTTCGTATTGTGCCAGCGTGCCTGCCTATCCTTACCCAAAGTTAGATCTGCCTGGTACAGGTAGGTACCTCCACGCCCTGTCACTAAGTCTGATGTGGGAAGGGTTTAGATATCCCTGGGCAAGCCGCAGCCTCTGGGTCGTGGCAAACAGGGAAGATTCAACCCCACCAAAATGTACCAGATTACACCAGCTACTGGCAGTCCACTCTCTTCGAGTTCCCAGGAGGGGTGGGAAGTCAGCCACCGCCAGTGCAGGACAGGTCCAATGTGCCAAGTCACGGCATCCATCACATACAACTCTGGTCCAGCTGAGAGGACTAATCGATGGGACACAGAAGGGCTATCACTGCACAGATTTAGCACTCAACAGCTTTGGGAAGGAGAGCCAGGAGCACACCTGCATGGTGGCGCTAGCCCATTGCACCATATAGGCAATCTTTTAATAGTGCATGCTGTTAAAGCAAAACTTTGATGGCGCCTTATCGGTGAGCAATGCCCCCTCTATAGTGTCCAAGTAGAAGGCAGCCAGCTGGGGGTACTCACAATTATGGGCATAGGAGATTCATTGAGTACCCTGCATAAGTGATCCGTCCACCCGTCCGCCACTCTGGGCCCCAGAGAGCCATCAGCCCCATCAATGTGCTTCATGTTGGGGACCAGAAACCCCACACCATGGCTAGCGCCGAGGGCAGGCACAATGCGGGTCACCTACGAAGCAGGGGGAGCCACTGCCATCCAGATATGGTCTGGTCACCCATTCAATGAGGGGGGCCGATTACAGTGCCGCCCCACACCTCAATCAGGCTCTAAGGTCTCCTCTGCCAGCGTGCCGCGTGTGGCAATCGTCGCGATTCTGTCATCCCAGTATGCACTTGGGCGAGGCGTCAGCCACATCGGTCCAGGCATCCGGTGGCCACAACACAAGCAGGAGCCATCCAGGCAAGCAATCAACGCCACCCGCCTTTGAGCCCAGGGCGGCAGTAAACACAATCCAGGCACGGGCCCCAGGTATCGTGGTCGTGGACAGCCTCGCTCCATCCAGCATCTGGGTATCGAGCCTCTGCTATTCAGCCTCCCTTACGCCGCTCCCAGGATCAGGGTCAAGCCAAGACAGGTCGTCTCTCACTGTGACTTTCCGCAGTCACCAGACATAGATGAGCAGACTCTCACCAGCATTGCGTAGGTCCTCACCTCCTGGTCTCCATATGTTCAGATCATCTATCTACAGGAGGAGTGCAAATTGGGCAACTTCCGGGTCAATCTCTCTCTGCAGCTCTGCAGTCAAAGTGGGGTGTGTTTTGGCACCGTGGCAAGCATGATTACAAAGGATTAGGCATGATTTTTCAGCTGGCCGGCCGGGAGCTCAGTGGCTCGCGTCCTGTCGGTCATGTGGCTAGGCCACGCTTGGAGAAAAGCAAAACCAGGACTAAAGTGCTTGTGCTCTCTACTTTAAACATGGTAAAATTGGCTTACACCCAATTGGCACATTTAATTTACTTTTAAGTCTCTAGTAAAGTGGCGCTACCTGAAATTAAATGCTACTAGCAGGCCTGCAGCACTTATAATGCCATCCAATTAAGCAGCCCTTAAGTAGCCCTTTAAGCATGTGTCAGGCCTGCCATCTCAGTCTGTGTATGCAGTTCAAACTGCCATTTTGATCTTTTGCCAGGCATAACCATTTATTTTTAATATATGCCACCACTAGGGTAGGCCCTAAACAGCCCATAGGCGAGAGTGCAGTGTATTAAAAAAGTTTGACATGCACTTTTATGTTTTACATGTCTTGGTAGTGAAAAATTCTCAAAATTCTCAAATGTGTTTTTTCACTATTGCAAGGCCTACCTCTCCCACAGGATAACATTGGGTTACCTTATTACATTTAATAAGTGATAACTTTTGATTGGGAGCAGGTTGAAAAGTTGTGTTTGGTGCCTGAGGAATGGTACTTTAAAATTATTTTTAATGGCAAAGTTGAATTTTAGGTCACAATTCTGACAATGCCACTTGTCCTAACTATTTGGTGCCTGTTGCTGGGTCACATGATTAGATGTAGTTGGCACTTGGCCTTTGTGTATTCCTTCCAAACATTATCACGATAGAAGGTGTTGGTGCTGGACAGAGCTTTCACCTACCACAATTGCATTTCAAAGCCACTGCCCCAACAAACACACAAAGGATTTCATACTAGCTGACTCTATCCCCAGACAGACTGGGACCAAGGCGGGGAAGTAGGAAGTTTCAGACACCTCTGTAGGGGAAATCCCCAGAAACGTCTTCCACTTCAAAGTGGGTACCAGGTATAAGATGGAGGCCCTCAGACCCATTCTTCAGTAAAGTCTTAGACATGTGGATGCTACAGAAGAAGGATGCCCTGTTGCCCTGGTTGCTGAGAAGGAAAATGGACCTGCACCCCTCATACCAGGCTTAAGTGACAATAATGGTCAGCTGATTGACCCCCTGTTCTGAGGTACAGGGACTTAACAAGCTCCAGAGCCCTCTTTGTAACTGCCCAGCTGACCTGCTGCAACTGGACCTGCAACCGGACCTGCCGAAGCCTTGATGTCCTCTGCAGAAGTGAGTTCCTGATCCCCAAGAGGTGGCTCCCAGGTCCTGAACCCTTGATGTGGCATCTGTTGAGCTCCTCCTTGAAGAAAAGGATAAATCCTGAAGATTCTGGCTCTTTGTGACCGCAAATGGGCTCCTTTGAGTCATGATATTGCCACCCGTGCTGACCTTCAACGCGTAGCTTCACTTCACACTACAGTCTTGACAGTCGGTGGTGACTGCCAATGTAAATCACCAGCAAAGACTGTCCATGGTACTGGACAGAATCTTTGTGCTATAGCAACGACTGTCTGTGATGCCTGGCCTGCTTTTCGAGCTTCAGTGATGCTCTTCCTCGCAGCCTTCTCCACTGTGAACGGAACTCTTCAGGCTGGACTTTAGAAGGTAATCTTTTCAGCAGAATCAACCTGGTCTCTGTATCTGGGCCTCTATCCCCATCAACCTATACTTGCAACTTTAATCTGGTTTCACAACACTAGATAACTGTGAGAGGCGCTTTGTGCTTTTAGGTGCTGCACCTACCTTAAACCTTTAAAATTGCATATCTTCGGTTGTACTGATTTGATTTTTGTTGTTTTGGTGTTAAATAATGAATTAAACTTTACTCAATTTTCCTAATTTGGTGTTTGATTTTTCTTGAGTTGTGTTTGTACTTTATTTCTATTTGAAGTGCTGCATAAATATTTTACTCATTGCCACTAAGTTAAGTCTAACTGCTTTCTGCCAAACTACCGGAGGGTTAAGCACAGATTAATTTGGGGTTTGCTTATTCTTAGAAATCGAGTCTCTAGTTGAAGGAGGTTTGCACTTGGTCCAAGTAGGAACCACAATCCTAGTTAGGGCAAGTAAGATAAAAACTAGAAGTTTACCTGTGCTCACCCTTTGGTAGCTTGGCACAAAGCAGGCACGCCAAACTAAAGAGGCAATGTATAAAGTATTTGTGCATACACAAATTAACACAGTGAAAACACCACAATAGGACGCCACATCAGTTTAGAAAGTTAGTCAATATTTATCTGAGGCAAACAGGACAAAAACGACACAAATTCAATATATACCTGTCAAGTATGAATTTGTAAAGGTTAAGTCAAAATGCAATGCTTAGAAGACAATGTCTGGTCGCGCTGGACCAGGGCAAATCCAAAAGTGCAGTCCAACCGTGATGGATTGCGTGTCGGGTACAGAGTCACGCAAACCCGCTGACAGTACCTTTGTTGCATTGATGCTCAGAGACAATACGTTGATCCATAGGAGGGTATGCGTCCCCTTAGCAAGTGATGCGCCATTACCTGATCGGGCAGCATCATTGAAGCATTGATGTTCAGAAGCTATGAGTACTGGTTCCGATGCATCGGTGCTGTGTCGGCTAAGCCAGGGCTAAGCCAGGGCTGCTTTGTAAGTTGGGGCCATTGCATCGTGCAGTCAGCGAGTGGCGTCCGCGGCTTTGGTGCAGGCAGCCGCAAAAGCAGCATTTTTGCAGCAGGATACGTCGGTTCCAAGTGATGCACCGGTGTCACTGCTTCTTTCTTGTGTTCCAGCACAAAACTCACCCCCAAGGGCCCAGGACTGGACTTGGCACCAGTTGGTAGAGTAGGACTCACAGCAGGATCCCAGGTCCTGGTAGCAAGATGCAAATGAAGTCTTTAATATCCCTGAGACTTCGGAAACAGGAGAGAAGCTCAGTCAGGCCCTTGGAGAAACTTTAGAATGCTGGATGTAGAGTTAGATCCAGTCCTCTCATTCCCAGGATAAAAGTAGCAGGCAGCAGGCCTACACAGCAGAGCAAACATCACAGCAATCCTTCTTCCTGTTAGAATGTACTCAATCCAGAAGTGTTCCTCATGTATGGTGTCAGATGCCTAGTAATGTGCCCTTGAAGTGGGGGAGACTTCAAAGAGTAGTTTTGGAATACCCCAGTTCCTGTGCATCCCAGTCCTGTCTTCCAGGATATCTGTGGGGAGATATCAGTTCTTTGTGTGGTGTCAGGCTACTACTAATACACAAAGGTAGCTGTCACCTAACCTTACACCGGCCAGATGCTGATTGGAGGCAGGCTTAGGCACAGAATGGCTAAAGTAAGAAAATGCCAACTTTATAAAAGTGGCATTTTCAGACCTGCAATTTAAAAAACATATTTACCAAAAGATATGTTTTTAAATTGAGAGTCCAGAGATGCCAAACTCAATTTTTCTGTCCTTTCCCAATTTGGAAATTACATTTAAAAGATGATTCAAGGCAATCCCCAAACTAGCCTATGGGAGAGATAGTCCTTGCAATAGTGAAAACAAATGTATGAGTGTTTCACTACCTGGACATGTTAAACTTAAAAGTACATGTCCAACTTTTTTTAAATACACTGCACCCTGCTCTTGTGGCTTACCAGGGCCTACCTTAGGGGTGTCTTACCTGTAATAAAAAGGAAGATATGGGCCTGTCAAGTGGGGACACTTGCCAGGTCGAACTGTCAGTTTAAAATGCATACCCAGGCTATACAATGGCAGGCCTGAGATATGTTTGAAAGGCTACAGTAGTGGGTGGATCAACCAGTGCTTCAGGCCCACAAGTAGCTTTTGACTTACAGGCCCTAGGCACACACATTGCACTTTACTAGAGACTTACAAGTAAATCAAATATACCAATCATGGAGAAACCAATGTTACCATGTTTTAGACACAGAGCACATGCACTTTAGGACTGGATAGCAGTGGTACACTGCACAGAGTCATAAAGCCAGAAAAAACTAAGTTCAGTATACAGTCAAAACAGGAGGTCAAAAAGCAAAAAGTTAGGGGAAACCATGCCATAAGATGCCAGGACTAACACTTACGTTCCACCCTGACAATAATGTGGTTGTTAACTTGTGTGGAGTTTCACCCCTCCTAAACCAATAACCCAACTTCTCACAAACATACTTACTGTTTTATGAAAACACATTGCAGGGAGTCCACAGTGCATGTATGCATAAGCAGGGTGACCATCTTGTAAAAGATTTTCTTATATTTTATGAAAAAGCATGACAAGATGGCCACAGTGCATGCATGTATATGCACTGGTGACTTTCAGTATTTTGAACAGGTGTAGCACCAAGGCCGAGATTGCACACAGCTTACTATGAGTGCATTCAAAACATTACATAGACAGTGGCTGGGCTGCTCCAAAGAAATCAATGACCTACCAGGTGGTGGCTACTCCTCAATAAGAGAAAAATCAAATAATCGACAAAAAACACAGGTCTCTAAATGACAACAGCAGGACTTTCCGAAAGGAAATGTACAAAATAACCTAAGTGAGAATACTGTTAGAACTCAGATATCTATTAACTCATTGAAGCATTCATTCCTTTCAGTGAGTTAAAGACCCATTCCAAATGGCCTATCTGTAATCGACAAGTCACTCATGTTTAGGGGCAGAACTTCAGGAGGGGTGTTTGGGGTGTTACAACACCCTAAAACATTTATTCTGTAGTACATAGTTGGGTACAAGTGCTTTCAGCCCCGATACGGTGCATAGCAAACAAGCCTGACCACTACAATGGGACTTGGGGGGTCTTCCCCGCTAGAAATTTTGGGAATAAAATGGCAAAAAAGGTGCATTCTACAAAACACATTTTGCAATATATATGTAATTGTATTCGTTTTTAAAGCTTAGTAAATGATGACCTTACAGTGCACCAGGATATGGCAATCTTTATTGGGGTTCTTCAATGATTCCCTCACCATCACCCTCTAACAGTACCTCTCATCTCTCCATAACCCCTCTCTCACATCAATCAATCAATTGCTGGTGGTTTTTCATCCTTTGCAAGAATCAGTGCTCAAAGAGGTCAGTGGATCTTTGGACCCTGCATAGGACCAAACAACAAATTAAATTAAATTACACAGTATGACCAACGTGGCCATGCAGGGAAAACTCCAGTCAGGAATAAAGTTAAGGGGTCTATTACAAACTTACCCTCAAAGATATGTAGACAATTCACCAGACAAAGTTATAAAGATACAGAATCATAAAGGGCTGTCCAAGGTGACAAAATAAGTTCGGGCAGACTAACATCAAGAGAACTAGGCACTCAACAAAGACAATACAAAACATCAGTAAGATAACTTGATGAATGGACAACAAGCATTGCTCCGTTTTAATAAACAGTAAGGTAGTTAAAATCGTCAAGTCAATTTAGCTGGGCAACAGGAAACCCTACAGTTTAGCTAATTAGAGAATAACAAGTGTGGGGCAGAACACATGTGGGAAAAAGACAAAAAGAGCAAAAGGGACAAAATAATTTGGAAGAAGGTAATCTCAGGCAACAGGTTACTAACTAAGATGGGCAAAAAGTTGAAAAAGAAAGGAATGCGTCGGCATATCAGAAGCTCGGTCAAGAGTCTTCTCCTCTTTGGGCTAGAGATAAAATATCTAAGTCTCAGCAAGGCATTTCAAAGGGATAAGGGCAGAGAGAAAGTTGCCTCTCCATGGGGCTCAGCAGTCAGGATATGGGGCAAGAGATTCTACTTGGTGGTTAAGGGATGATGAATTTGATGGGATCTGATCTGGGTCCCGCTGGGAATTGATATTTTAAAGTTCATAAAGGACACTGATTTGCCAATGTAACATTTCATTTCACGTTCAAGGATCAATAAAAATTGATCACATGACTCCAACTTAAAACATCCACATGCTTTCTTAGGTTTGTCATGAGAACAGCATCCATCTGTATAGCTCCAAGCACGATTGAAACAAAAGTCTAAATTGTCAGTCCACAGTCCAGTGGATGTTCTACATCCAAGGTCAGTTTCTTACAACTCTCTGTGTAAAACAATAGACATCTATTACCAAACTAGTCTTCTCATGGCAACAAAATCTGAAAGAAAGGGACAGGTTAGCAAAATGACTTGACATTTGCTGCACAGTCACGGAATACAGGGTCTAGCAGGCCTCACGTAAACTATTGTAAGTGAATTAAACAGCACATTAATATATTCTAATAAAACACATTGTAATGCACAAACTAGAAATTATGCATTCATAAATCTTCATTAGTGAATACATTTCAGTCATTGTGGTGTGGCACTGCATTTCACTGTTTTTGCACATGTAGTTAAAACATTTATTGTAAGAAATTCCTTATTGTTTCAATACAGACTGTTAGTTTAGACTCTAAAATATAACATATATTTTTCAATCAGGTAGTTCATTCTCAATACCACCTATGTTTCAATAACTAGTCTAAGACAAATGCACACTAACATAGCTCTTCAGTGGATCATTCTACATTCAAACTATTAGCACTTTGATTAACATAATGCATTAAGTGTCACATATAGATGATTTCTGGGACACAAGGTACAGTCATAAAATTTCTGCTACATCACGATCAAACAGGATTTATAGAGTGCGGTTAATCACCCACAAGTTTATCCAGGGGTTGAGAACAAAGCTGCTAAAGGGTTCAGTTGAACAGCCAGGTCTTGAGTCCTTTCCCGAATTCCAGAAGACAGGATGAGGTCCATAGGTGAAGGGGGAGGTTGTTTCAAGATTTCGCTATGAGGTAAGAGAAGAAGCGTCCTCCACTGTTGCTGCAGAAGATTCAGAGGTGTGTGCTAGGGAGAGGGAAGTGGAGTGCATATGTCTAGAGGGTTGGTGGAAGTTCAGGCAGTGTCTGATGCATGCTGCTCCTTGATTCTGAAGAGCCTTGTAAGTGTGGATCAGCATCTTAAATTGATAACTCTTCTGAATGCCAAGCCAGTGGAGCTCTTTGGGGCGGGGGTGGTGTGGGGACATTTGGGAACGTCGAGGATGAGTCTGGCTACTGAAATCTGTATGGTCTGTAGTCTCTTCTGGAAGTGCATGGGGATTCCTACGTAGAGTACATTGCTGTAGTTCAACCGGCTGGAGACTAGGGCTTGAGTGATGGTTAGGCTGGTGTTGATGAGGAGGCATTTGAAGATCTTACAGAGCATGCAAAGATTGAGGAAGCAGGCAGCACAGACTTCATTGATATGGTTTTCATGGTGAGCTTACTGTCCTGGATGATGCCAAAGTTGCAAGTGTGATCTGTCAGAGTGGGTGCTGGTCCTAGCTTGGTAGGCCACCAGGAGTCATTCCACAGGAAGGTGTTGCTCCCAAAGATCAGCACTTACATTTTGTCTGTGTTGAGTTTTAGGCAGTTATTATTTATCCAGGCAGCAATGCCTGTCATGCAACAGTGGAAGTTGGCCTTCATGGTGGAGGGGTCTTCTGATGGTGAGAGGTTGAGATGAGTGTCATCTGCATAGGATATGATGTTCATTCTGTGTGTTGTGACTATGTTGGCCAAGGAGGTCATGTAGATATTGAACAGTGTAGGGCTGAGGGATGAGGCTAGAGGGACGCCGCAGATGATGTTCTTGGGTTCCGAGATAAAAGGTGGTAAGCAGATTCTTTGGGTTTCTTCCAGTGAGCAAGGATGTGATCCATTTGAGAGCGTCTCCTTGGATTCTGATGTGATGAAGTATCTTGATAAGGGTGTGGTGGGATACAGTGTTGAATGCTGCTGAGAGGTAGAGGAGGATCAGGGCCACTATTTCTCCCTAAGCGAGGAGAGTTGTCAGTGGCAGTGATCAAAGTGGTTTTGGTGCTGTGGTTGGTGCAGAATATGGATTGGGAGGGATCCAGAAGATAGTTGATTTTCAGGTGTTCTTTGAGTTGGCAGTTGATGGCCTATCCGAGGACTTCAGTGGGAAAGGGGAGCAAAGAGATGGAATGGTAGTTCTTGGGTTACCTATGATCAGCAAATGGTTTTTTAAAAGGGGGTTTGACTTCTCTGTGTTTCCATACTTCAGGTAAGGTGGCTGTTGTATGGATGAGTTGAAGATGACAGTGAGCTCACTGATGATCATTGTGCTCATGAGGTTGAAAATGTGGTGCGGGCAGGGTCCGTGGGTGCTACTGAGTGGACAGAGTTCATGATGGCTGTGGTTTTTTGTGTGGTGAGCTGGCCTCAGACTCGGAACAGGTAGCCAGAGATAGCATTGGAGTTTGCAACCATAGGAGCGAGGCGGTTGCGGGTGTTGGCAGCAGTGGGTTGGGGTTCAAAGTTTTTGGAGATGGTGGAGATCTTGTCACGGAGGAAGTTCGCCAGGGTGTCGCAGAGTCCCTGAGAAGGGGTGATGATGTTTTCGGTGGCTGAGGGGTTGGAGAACTCTCTGACGATGTTGAAAAGTTCTCTGCTGTGGTTTGAGTTGGCTTTGATGTGGTTGGCCAGGGTGCTATTCCTCATCTATTTCAGTAGTTGGTGGTATTGGTTGAGGGACGACTTGAAGGTGGATCAGTCTGTGGGCTCCTTGCTTGTGCGGCATTTCCTTTCTAGTCGCTTGCAGTTGCATTTTGCAGTTCTCAGTTCCATGGTTACCAAATTGCCTGCTTGGTGGGTCTCTTCAATTTGGTGGGCTTGACTGGGGTAACTTTGTTGGCGCAATCGGTGATCCAGCCGGAGAAGTTCTTGACTTCCTGTTCTAGCTTGGTTGCAGTGTCAGGGTAGGAGGTGTTGAAGGCGTTGGTCCACTGGTTCTCTGATATTTTGTTTCAGCTGCAGTGTGAGATACTGGGAGGTTTGATAGCTGTGCCGGGGGATCCTGTGATGGTTAAGTGGCTGATGGCGTGGTCTGTCCAGGTGAGCTCGGTGACATGGCTGTACTTTACTCTGTCGCTGACCATGAAGATTGGGTAGTGTGTGTCTCCTGTGTAGCGTTGTTGTTCATGCTTTCGAGAAGGTTGCCAGTGTTGGTGTTGTTGAGGTGAAAATTGAGGTAATCAAGGAAGGTGTAGTGTTTGGAATCGATTTGAAGGTGGGCGGTAAATTTGGGGATGGTGTTGCAGAAACTGGGGTGTGGTTCTGGAGATCTGTAGGCAAGGTGCCTCTGATGGTGATATTTCATTTATTTTATAGCACCTCTCTTACCAGCATAGGGTGGTGGAGCATGTTACTTCACACACACATATAGAGATAATGAATCATACCTGTGCAAATAATTGTATAGAAAATGTTACAGAAGACAAAGGGACTACAACATGTAGGATTCACATGTCAGCCATACTGGCAGGCATTTTTTAGGAGTGCTTGGTCTGGGGAAGTATAAACTCAGGATTCAGAATGTAACACATTAAGGTTGATTTGACTAATAATTTATTTCAACCCTTTTTAGCACAATTAGGATAATCATAGACTCGGAAAAACATAACTTTCTAACCTGTAACATGTATTTTGCATGGCAGTTCATAGCTCACTGTGCTAGATTACGATTGTAACTTATGAACTGCACAGTAACAAAAGGATCTCTGTGACAAAAGCAGTATGCCACTTAGCTATGCACATAAAATACTGTTCTGTCATCTGCATAGTACATGATCTTTACAGCCGGTATAATAACCCTCTGCCCTACCTTAGATGAGCCAAAGCTGCCACTAAACAAAACTCCAATCTCTCACCAGCAGATACATTAATTACCAGTTATCTTGGCTCTTTTATTGTTGCTGGATATACACAGAACTCTGCAGTGCTTTTAAAACTGCTGCACTGCTACAACCCCTGTGTATTCCCCCCCCTCTCCCCCTCCGCAGCCTCCCAGGGAAACACCTGATGCCCTGTACGGCCAGTCCGGCCTTGATGTTGCCCTAGCTTATGAAAAAACAAAGGATACCAGTCCGATGTTTTTGTGAGACCCAGAGGAAAAACTAGTGGTGGTGCCCTTACCCAAACACCCTGCTTTAAATCCTGAATTCCCACCTTGATGAAACTGTTAGATACTGGACAATTATTTTTCTTCACTGAGTCTCCCCTCCATGATCATCACATTTCAGAGCTCCTTGTCATAATTTAGTTCATGGCATGCACTACTCAAAAATCTCTCTTGTATGAGGTTTAATAGACCATAGATTTTCTCCATCTAAAAACATGAAAACTTATAATATAGGACAAACAAGACAAATGGCTTGCCTTTGAGTCATGAATGAGATTATCAGGGCAAAAAAGGTGTGGTTCATTAATTCTAATAAAGGCCAATCAGTGCAGTGATATAATTTGATGTGGTAAAGCATACAAATCCAAAAGATACTTTTGTTTTATTTTAAGGGTTGTAACTCAGCTATAAGTAAAGCAACACTCAACACATGCAGTGGGGCAGGAGCTGCAGGATGAGCTAAGAGCTGTTTTCCTCAGCATCAGCCTCCACTAGCCTGCTTTTACAGACAGAATACAACAGAAGAAGGGCCGCAGTGAATTATGGGAAGTGGCCGTCACTGTCTCACTATCACTGCTGGTAGTGATGTTTACGGTACTTGGGTTTTAGGTGTGTTGCTTGCAGTCTCAAGGCCTTTTTGTTATCTGAAGTCCAAACCCAGCTGTGTGTCCGCTTAGTAGCATGGCCATGGTCTGTTTCACAGAGCAAGGTACATTTACAGTGACTCTCCCTGTGAAAAATACCATTTGTGCCCCCAGCCTTGCCATAACACAAGAGAGGCCTGGGGATATTTGCCCCATCTGCCCATCACATTCTGATGCTGGAGAAGATATCATATGATCCATGTACTATTGCACAGCATTTGATATGAAATACCTAGAGTCCTGAAGAAGACACCTGACCACTTAGGGGAAATATTTGAACACAAAGGGCCTGATCCACAAAGGTAAAGTTAGACCTGAGTCTAAGTTTACACCTGAAGATTAAACATACATTTATATGTTTTTGGGCCCACTTCACAAAGGTAAACTTAGACTTCAGGTGAAACTCAAACTCAAAAACATATATATGGAAAGAGAAGCAGCATCCGTTGCTTGGCCCTCTTATTTTTAATCTTGTGGTAAGTAACACTAATAAAAAAACGCCCACACAAAATTTTAATATAGGACTGGCAGTCTAATAAATGGAGAACAAAAATGTCTATATAAAGGATTTAACCTCACGGAAATGAGTGAACAATAGTACTCCCAGATGCTTCCAGTGGTGGCTCGCGGGAGGGAAAAGGGCCTGGGCGGAGCGGGCGGCACATGGTTTATTATCAATTTCGTGTAAAGGTTTTGCAGCTGCTGGTGGGGGTGATGCCCCTCTGCCATGGCAGAAGAGCCGTCCCTGGATGCTTTCTCTGCTAGGTGTGGAACCCACTGGTGAAGCATACCATACTAAGTAGGTGAGGGTTCATTATTCTTTATGAGTACATGAATGTATGGTAATTCCATAAGAGGTTTGTCTGTTTCTTTCAGGAGCTCTGTACTTCTTGTATATCTATGTGTGCTCACGGAAATCATACGACAATCCTTTAATGCCTCTTGCTCCCTCTTTAGTGTCTTAGCTACCTCTATTGTGCCTGTTCTATATGTGTGAGAGAATCGTGTGATCCAGCTATTATCATGTGTCCTTTAAGTATTCTTTGTGGTAGGTTGACCGTCTGATGTCCATGTTGTACCCTTACTGTGTTTTCTGAAGCTCGGTATAAAACTTTCCACAACATAAAAGGAAACAAAAATGATTCACATAGCTAATACTTGTTTTAGTGCATGTTGTGGGTGAAAAAATGAATCATCAAAACCTTTATGAACAGAGATTACTTTTGGTTTAACTAGGCAACATTGTAAAAATGGTTCAACATAGCTGATAAATGGATCCATGTCCTGTGAAACACATCAGTCAATTTTGGCATTTTAGCAAACAGCATTTTGTATGCTGGGATTTTGAGTCCATAATGTAAATCTTAAAAGCAAACTACAACAACCTTTTTTGAAGACTCGCCTCTACGTCTTTTCGTTTGCATATGGATTAACAGGAGAATTTATTGACCCATCTTGATGAACTATGAACTGTCTTTCTGTAGGAAACTGGACTTCTTTGAAGATGTGCTCCTGCTTTTTTGCCCCCTATACAGCTACTAGATGCTGTTTTTCAACTCTGACAGTGCATTGAGACCTGCTAATCAGACCTCAGTGACAGTGCTCTTTCCCCTAAAAGAAGAAAAGTGGCTTTAGCACCCCTGTAAGTCCCTAGTACACGGTACCCCTGGAATATACAGCATGGGTACTAAAGAGAATCCCTAAGGGCTGAATCATGTCTAAGCCACCCCAACGGACCCACACACAAAACTGCACGTAGACTGCCATCTCAGGCTGCGTGACATGGTGCAAACCATGTTTGAAAACATGACGTGGCATACTCCAGTGTGCTATGCCAAAGACACTGCATGGGCTATATGTAAGGCATCCCTACAGCAGGCCTTGGAGCCCTAAGGCAGGGTGCATTATGTTACATGTGTGGACATATCTGCATGAGAAGATTTGCCCCTGTGAAGTCTCTAAGTCAATTTGTAGACATTACAAGAGAATAGAGAAGCCACCTTAAGGTATATACTAGGCACTGGTCAAATCGAGTTTCCCTGCTACATAATGGCTTCACTGAAACCTATGGTTTTAGTATCAAACATCATGGAATAGTAAACCCACAGTGGGTCTAGTGATGTATTTATTAATATGTGCACCCAGAGGGTACCCCCTAAAACCTACTAGTTCTCGAAAGTGCTGGCTGACTGGTACAGTCCAGCCTCCCACCACATACAGGTTTCTGACCCTCTGCAGGTGAAAGCCTACACTCTGGGAGGCCAGAAACAATGCCTGCTCTCGAGGAAGGTGTTCACACGTCCTCCAGCAGGATGGCTAGTGATTTAGCATACCAGAACCAGGGACTTTAAAATCCCTGCCACCTTTGATATGCGACACTGGCTTACCCCAATCCTGGGAGATGGCAACCCCGCCATATGGCCCATTTGGCACCAGGACAGGTGGAAAATAGATATTCAGGAGGTGTGTTACACTCTAAGACAAGTCATGACCCTAGGGTGAAGTGAAGTGAACACGAAAACAGGAATTCCACCATCTCATGAGTGGTAGAATTAGGCACTCTATGGATAGGATTATGCCCACTTCCCACAGGTGTAGTGACCCCAGGGGTAAGTATCCTATTGACTATTACCCTTCATTCCCCTTAACACCCCAATATTCAGTATTTAAGTGGCCCCTGACACTAGGAACTCAGTTTCTATCGACCTAAGAAGAAGGACACCGACGAGCCATGAAAAGCAAGAACTGAGGAGAAGCAAATTACTTGGCCCCAATCCTCCCAACCTGCCTTCTGTCCTCGACAGTTGCATCAATGTCAACTCGTCCTACAGCTGCTCTACCTCCAAAAGCTTGGGAACACTGCCTGCAGTTCGAGGAACCACTAGCATCTCCTGTGAGGTAGTGAAGCAACTCCCCTGCACCCAGCAGTCACCAAAGAAGAACTGTGAAAACCCAACACCAAAATGCACCACTGCACCGAGCCCCCAAACCAGGGAAGAAGTGGGCAAATGGTGCTAACAAGGTCCTAAAACCCTCCTGAGCTGAACCACATCTTGCTTGGATTTGGCCAGATTGGTCCCGAGTTGCCGCCTGCATCCTCTTTTGTGCAGGAACCAAGAACCACGAGAAGTCTTCGCGACATGACTCCACCCAACAAAGCACTCCTGCACATGCACCCCGCAGCCAGAGTTGCAGTGGATGGATGGTAGCCCTGTGTGCCCAAGACCCTTGAGACCTAAGCCGCCCTTTGGGTTCAACCGGACTGTTCACCCAGTTCCCACTTGCAACCTCTTTTCCCATTAAAGTGAATGGGACACCCAACGCTGTAAAGCACCACTGCACGGGGACGCCCCAGTGCCTCCTGAAGTGACCTGTGGGTACTGCCTTGGACCTTGCCCCATACTTACCTTACCTCCAGAAGAACAGTCCTGTAAGTTGTTGCCAAGTACCTGTATGGAGTATATGTTTCTTTCCCAAAGGATAACATTGGGACACCCGACGCTGTAAAGCACCTCTGCACCAGGAGGCCCCAGTGCCTCCCAAAGTGACCTGTTGGTGCTGCCTTGGACCTTGCCCCATACTTACCTTAACTCCAGAAGAACAGTTCTGTAAATCATTTCCAAGTACCCGTGTGCAGTATAAGCTTATTTTCCCATAGGATAACATTACCGCATTAAAGGCAGTGCAAGTGTATTTGCTGTATACTTCAAAACAACTAACTTAAAAAGTATTTACCCAAAAACAAAGTTCTTGATGTGCTAAAAAATATATAAAAATACGTGCTATTTTTTAAAAATTGGTGTGGGTCTCCTTATTGGTTGTGTGTGTGCCATTTATTGACTGTGTGTATGAAGCAAATATCTAACACTCCCCTTTGATTACCCTAAGCTGCTCGACCACCCTTAAACAAATAGAGCGCTTGAGATTCTTAAAGAAAACCTTATCCACTTCTAAGTGGATGCCTGGACACTTTACACAGAATATCTCTTTTTGGTAAACCATATAAAGAGCCAGCTTCCTACACTTTTTGTTCTTAATATGGATACTATCACAATGCTCCAGTGATTATTTTGGCAGCACTCCCTGTTTCCATTTTTTTTTGTATCGTACAAAACAAGTGTCTTCTGTGATTTACTTTACAAAAATGGGCTAAGTCAAGAAAAAAAATGTTAACGCAGCAGGTTCACATTTACAAGCATCCTGTGATATATATTCTTTAGCATGAATATCTTCGAGCAATATGAGTCTAATGCACTTTTGGCAGTAGTGAGCAGTGCTTGCTAAGCAGAGAATCTGGAAGGCTAAACCGGTACTTAGCAGCTACAAGCTTTCAGACACCACATCACTGTAATTATGCACATATAAAGCATGTGTTTAATGTGAAAAAGCAGCTGAGTGGCGTTTCTTCTTGTGATATGTAACACGGATAGTCAGATGCCAAATGAAAATAGTTTTACAGTGGAAAGAACTTGATAAATCAATGCCCACTGCCCATACTTGGCAATGATTGAGAATGATGGTTGGTTTGGTGGAGGAGGTACAGAAGGGGCTAAGATAGAAGGGGAGGGGAGAGGGAGACAGATTGGGAACTCCCTTTCAGGGTCTGGAAGAACGTTTGAAGCGCCAATGTGCCTAGGTTAAAAATTCCAGCTCTTTCCTGAAATTAAAATGATGACGCTCTACTTTACAGTAGACATGTGCAAGTATTATGGGGCCCGCCTAGAGACTATTTAAAACAATTAGAGCAGGGCTGCACTGGAAGCCGAATTCTGCCCTGGCAAAAATGTTGAAATCACACTAAAGGAGGCCGCCAGTAAAATGGGGCAGTGGGGGCATAGTTGTGCCATGGTAGCTTTGAAAACAAGCTAAAGTCTACAGTCCTACTGGGGAAATGCCATTGGACAGAATGACCAGTCCGACCCTGACACAGAAAAACACTTTTGAAATACGGTTTCAGGGCAGTATACGGATTAACCCTATTGGTCAGGCTTTACTATTCGACTACTATTCGACATAATTGCAGATGACAATGATGCACAGTGAAGTTGTGTTTTTTAAGTTTAGGCCCTACATTTTTGTTGAAACATGCAAAATATGCAGGTGTTTAATTATGCCGCAAACGCGGTTGAATCCACGATTCGGGGACGTGTATCCTAGTATTTTAACTTCAGATTAAAAAGAAAATATCTTTCCCCCACTCGAAACATCAGCTACATACTATATTAGAGACGCTTAATCTACTTATAAATGTATTTAAGAATGTCAAACAAATTCGGATTTTACCAAAGTGAATTACTTAATCAACACACGACTAGCAAAGGACAAAGGGGATACGTGTGAAAACGGTGAACCCTGGCGTAGAAAATAGCAATCAATATTAACCTTACCTTGCTGTGCCAGGACCAGGAGCCAGAATGCAAGTACACAGCAGTAAAAGGAAGCCGAAGGTCTGCAGTCCTTTGTTTTCCAAGCGCTAAGACCCTTTAGAAGTGCACCCATTGCTGCACAGGAGAGCGCCTAAGTGAGGCACAGGCGCCGCCGCTACGCACGGCACCTGGCGCGCATTTGCATGAAGAACCACAGAGACAAGAAACCAGCCAATGGCGGGTTGGGTCTTAACAGAGGAAGCCACAAGCCTCTTCTGTGGTGCTGAAACTACAGCTCACTCATCCCGTTTTCAACAGTCCTCTAAGCCGGTTGCAGTTTCAAAAGCCCTGTCAAATAAACAGCAGTGCAACAAG
Organism: Pleurodeles waltl; assembly: GCF_031143425.1. Classification (NCBI taxonomy): domain Eukaryota; kingdom Metazoa; phylum Chordata; class Amphibia; order Caudata; family Salamandridae; genus Pleurodeles; species Pleurodeles waltl. The sequence goes on from NC_090436.1 coordinate 997,351,944, forward strand.
TGCTTCTGCCTCACCCATTTGATGCGAGTAAAAGACACATATGGGAAAGACGGAGGAGAGAAAAACGAAAAAGCATCAGAAAGGGAGAAAGCAAAAAAGCTGCCAGAGTGAGCTGAAGGGACAGGGAGTAGCTTTAAATGGATTGAAGAGGCCCCTAGATGGTTTCAGGATTAGCTGCCTCAGTGGGGGCTTGGAGGGAGCAGAGGGCTTGCCCGGTCTTCCCCCGGGCTTATCGGGCGGCAGTGGGATAGTCCACAGAGGGAGTAAGAGATTGGTTGAGGTGTCCGGATGGGGCGGTGACTGCAGGGTGGGTTTATAAGGCAGGGGCAGGGTGTGGGCGGCCTCTTTGGCCATTGTCACACTCAGTAGGCATTACTGAATTCGTGGTAGGAGTTTAAGTGGTGTTTTTTGTAGGTGTATAGGCGGTATTGGAATTGTGGGGAAGAGTAGTTTAGATAGTGTTTTGTTGTGATTGTTAGTAGCTGTACGTTGGTCATGGAGCCCAGTAAAGGGGTGCAGGCTCTTAAAGTTTTCAAGGACGAAGGGAGGGAGGACCTGATCGGAGAGGGAGTGTTAGAGCAGGCCTGGGTGGGACTTAGAAGGCCTAAAAGGCTTTCGGCTGACGCCGTGACGGCTGCAATTATTGCATTCACATCACCCGGGAGAGCCCCCAAAAAATTTAAAAGGAAAAGTGTTATGGGGAGGAAAGTTGCGCGGTCGCCGGAACGGCTTTCTGAGGTTTTTGGGGCAGAGGCAGGGAACTTACCATCGGTCAGGCTCCATCGGCAGGGCAGTGGCAAGTTTCCGAGGCGTTCCGGCACCTCATTTCAACAGCGTGTAGCCGTGGGAGGGAGGGGGGGCCGGCTCCTCAAGTGTGGTGCGCGTGGTCAGCCACACGGGAGAGCGGGCCGTTGGAGCACACGCGCAGTAAAGTCAGTGCGCGTTTAAAATACAGAAACATGCTCTACCACCTCTGGGAAGCTATGGGGAGCTTGTGGGGAATACTTTAGAGGAAGGGCCATTAGGCGGCTCGCCCAATATGGCGGCGCCCTCTGATTCCTGCAAGGATTTTAGAGGAAAGACGTTGGGCGGGGCACGCAAGATGGCAGCACCCGTGTCTCATGTGTAAGACACTGTGATTATAAGTTCTGAGGATGAGGTGGAGGAGCAGGGGGGTCGGAGTAGCGTGGATTGTGGAAGGAAAGGTACTCTTGATGGTGTTTTTATATATAAAGAAGGTAAAATTATTTCTTGGGTGCCTAGAGTTGTTAAGCCCTATGCTGCATAAGGTACAGGGTTGGGAGGTGGATAATCAGGCAGTATTCAAGGTTGGTGAGAAGGTAGAGTTTGTGGATAGTAGTGGTTTGGTGCTTAGAGGTACTGTGTGTGGGGAAGCTAGTGGTGATGGGAAGGCAGGTAGGGCTCAGGTTATGCTTGATTTTTTGCAATCGGGCCAGGGGGAGGGCCTTGCTGGGTGTGACAGTCCCCATGTTTTGGGCGTACATGGGGATCATGCGGTGCATCAGCAGCTTGGGTGGCTGGCTGGTGTTCAGAGTTTGCCGGTGAGGGTCGGAGCACCTGTCAGACACCGGGCTGAAGGGAGGGTCAAACTCGGAGTGGTTTACCCCACATCGCAGGCGGCAGCTCGGCATGGAGTTCTGGGTCAGAGTGGTTTTTGTTGTGCAGCCATCTACTAGCCAGGGCGCTGGTGCCAATGTGGAGTACACAGAGGAAGAACTGCTTGATTATGACGAGGAAGTGGAAGCACATGTAGCGTCAGTGCCGAAGGGTGGTATGATGCAGACATCTAGAGTGGTCCAGAAGGTAGTCCAGCGCGATCATCTTGGGGGAAGTCGCCAGGAGCTGGTTGTTGGAAATTTACCGAGAGGTGAGGATTTGGGATTGGTTTCTGTTGAGCTTGGGGGCGGTAGGATGGGGCTGGGTGATGCAATACAAAATGCCAATAAGGTCATACGTGGTTTGGCAGGCAAAGAGCGAGGGAAGGGTAGTGTGGATTCTTCCATCCAGGTAGGTATCAATTCGGATGAAGTGTCAGGTAAGTCGGAGGTGAGTTTGGGGATGGGTTCCGAGGTTTTAGGTAAACCGGATATGGTTAAGGCAGGCGATGGGCAGGTTACACCAGGTACTGCGATGGGTGAGGGTTCAGTGAGTACTTCTAAGGCTAAGAGGTTATCTTATATGGGAGTGCCGATGCCTTTGGGGGCGCATCTCACTCAGAGTTTGAAGGAAAAGTGTCAACATCAGGGCAGTGCGCGCTCTACGGGTGACAAAAATGCAAAAACCCAGTCTTTATGCAAGAGCATAATTCATGCATTGTGTTTATATACAGTTTGTTAACCTTTTGCATTGCAGAGTTTTACGTTGAAACCACTGTTAATGATATTTGCAAATAATGTTCATTTGCAAGGAATTGCTACAGGCTTACAGAGTGTATCAGGGTGTGGTCCCTTTCTAGGACCTTCTAGAAGCTTTCCCTGCAGCATAACTGGGTGTGGTTTGTGGGCTGGGCCAGACTCTATATAAAGGGAGCCAGCCCAGCTCCACGTGATCACTATTCAGAGGTCCCGGTGCAGAGCAGCAGCATTTTTCTGAGCTCCTGTTCCGGAGGCCAACCTTGATGTTCCAGGCTGCCCCGCATTCTCTTGGTGATCCTTGAGCAGGGTGGTAAGACGGAGGTCGGGCTGGGGCCCCGACCCCGTTCTAAAAGACTTTCAGAGTACGCAAATCATTGCTCTGATGCAAACTTGGTGTTCAGATCGCTGAGAGGATGTGCGATCATTTCATGGCATTTGCATATTCTTGTTTGAATCGGCAGTGTGCGTGTTTCATTTCCCGCATTTAAACCTTGGTGTTCAGATCGCTGACAGAGTGTGCGATTATTTCATGGCATTTGCATATACTTGATGGAATCGGCAGTGTGCGCGATTCATTTCCTGCATTTAAACCTTGGTGTTCAGATTACTGTCAGAGTGCGTTATCATTTCATGGCAATCAAAACTTTGATGTGTAGTGTTTCTTGAAGTGCACACATTTATCCTGGGCCTTTTTGATTTTCTGCAAAGATGCTAAATTCTAGATGTTACATTCTTTTTGCATATTAAGTCCCTACTACAATTCCTATCGTTTTCCAGGGAATGTTTCAGATTGCTTTTTGTCCTCATGTAAAGATGCAATGTTTGTTCTGAAAAAAGAATTCTAGAAGGTTCTTGTATTTCTAGACTGTGTGTGATATTTAATGAAAAGCTCATATAAAACATTGCATTAATAATTCTTGATTTGTTCCAGGTACTCAGAGTTCTTTGAGGTCTAGTTAAAGTCACTTCTTAGATTACCCATGGTTATAGTAAGACAATGCTTAGGACCATGGTCTAGTGAAAGTCAATGTGATTATATTATGATATTGTGTTGTTTAACCTTTTGTTTCCAACAGGTCTCCTTCCCAGCTGTTCCCTTCCTAATTCCCTTTTCCCCACTTGGACTCTCCTAGGCTCTGAGATATTTCTATCAGAGTTTTGGAGCTGTCTTGTGGTGGGCATGTTGGGAGCATGCACAGGCCCGAGGATCTGGTCTCCCTGAAAAAAAGATACGGAAGGGTGAGTTTATTGACGTTTTTAAGTTGTTACATAGGGAGGTCCAGGCTAAAGAGGGTTCGAAAGAAGAGGAGTGGGAGCTAGCTCGTAGACCTAGAGTTCCTACCACAATTGAGAATTGGACATCAGCTTTCTTAATTTATGCAAGTGTATATTGCGAGCCCTATCCTGATAGTTGTGTGGCTCTGTTTAAAGACATGGACATTGTGCATCGCGCTCAGATGGATTATGGAGGTTTTGGTTGGTTTAGGTATGATGAGGAGTTTAGAGCGAGGAAGGCCATGGATGCAAATAAGGTTTGGGGTGAAATCGATAACGAGCTCTGGATGCAGTGGTTAAGGATGGCAAGGAATGCGCCTACGACCCATACGGCAAGTGGTTTACCTGGGCAGTATAAGCCCTTTCAGGGGCGTCCCACCCAGTTCGGGGTGGGTTTGGACACTGAGGGCAGTTCCCGCATAACAGGGCATGTTGGTAGTTCAATAGTGGGCTTTGTAGCAGGCAGCAGTGTAAGTTTCGACATGACTGCTCCAATTGTGGAGGCAGACACCCAGCCTATCAATGTTATGGTGGGCTCCAATGGGGCTGGCAAAGGTCACAGGCAAGAGGTCTTGAGAGAGGTAGGGGGCAGGTGCAGCAGTTGGGAAGTATAGGGCCCCAAACCTATTAAGTCGGATGTGGTGATTTATTGGTTGCGATTTTACCCCAGTGTGGAGGTGCGAAAATACTGTTTAGAGGTTTTCTGGAAGGTTTCAGGTTGTGTTACCAGGGCCCTAGGCTGCGTAGATGGGGTAATAATTTGAAGTCTGTGAAGGAATATCCTGACGTGGTGAGGGCTAAGTTGAGGAAGGAACTGGAATTGGGCAAAATTGTGGGCCCCTTTTCCGAGTGGCCTTTACCGAATTTGACTACCTCACCTTTAGGGGTGGGGCCCAAGAAAAAGCGAGGAGAGTTTCATTTAATTCCTTACCTGTCGTGGCCGGCAGGGGCCTCTGTTAATGACTTTATTGCCCCTGAGGATACGGTCGTGTATTATGCCTCGGTGGATGAGGCTATTTCGTTGGTGCAGAGGTGTGGACGGGGTGCAGAAATGCCAAAATCTGACATCCAGTCAGCTTTTAGACTTTTGCTGGTTCACCCAGAGGATTTCTCTTTGTTGGGCATGCAGTTTGATGATGCCATATACGTAGATAGGATGTTACCGATGGGTTGTTTGGTGTCATGTTCCTTGTTTGAGATGTTCAGCACTTTTTTGCAGTGTTTTTTTCAGTTTCAGTGTGGTTTCAAGCTTGTGACACATTATTTGGATGATTTTTTTCTTGGTTGGAAGGCCTGATTCAGATGAGTGTGGTAAGGCGTTGTTGGTGTTCGAGCAGATGAATACTCACTTTGGGGTTCCGTTGGCGCAAGAGAAGACGGAAGGGCCTTCAACATGTCTGAATTTTTTGGGTATTAATTTGGATTCTGTCAACATGGAGGTGCGATTACCACAGGATAAAGTGCAGCAGTTGGTTTCGATGTTGGAGGAGGCTGTGCGAAGACCTATGCTGGAATTGCGACGAGCTCAATCTTTTCTTGGTCATTTGAACTTTGCCTGCAAGGTGGTGAGAGTTGTCTGCGGTTACAATAGTGGGTAAGTTATCGGGGGTTTCATTCTACGGTAAGTATTTTTGGGGCTATGATCCTGCTGATGTGAAATTTGTAGGAGAATTTTGGCGGGCTGGGAAAGGTCGGGGGGTGATCGAGTGGATCGTAGGCACCCGATTTCATCTCAGCTCTTACGGGCATTATTGGGGGTTGTGGTTGAGGTGTGTTTTTCGATGTGGGAAGTTCGGTTGATGTTCGGTTGATGTCACTTTGCACGTCTTGGCTATTTCATGGTGCATTTCGGGTTTCTGAATTGCTGGAGTTAGAGGAAAAGAAGGTATTTCACATTTGGATGTTCAGGTAATGGGGGGGGATATTTGTATTTGGTTGCGTTCCTCTAAGATGGATCAGTTGGGAAGGGGCCAAGAGGTCATTTTAAGAGGAAAGGACTCTTGTGACTGTCCTTTTAAGCTTTGGATTTCCTTCGCCGGACTGTTGCCAGAAACATCCAGGTTGGTATTTGTTCACCCGGATGGTTCGCTTTTATCAGCTTCTCAATTGCTTGCGGTTTTGAAGATTGCATTTAGAAGGTTGGGGATGGATCCACAATGTTATGGGACACATTCATTTTGGATTGGTGCTGCCACAGAAGCGAAATGGTTGGGTAAACCAGATGAAGCTATTATGGATTTTGGGAGATGGAGGTCTCAATGTTTTCAGCATTATGTGAGGTTTTATAAATAAGGATTTGCTACTCTTTAATTTCTTCTTCCATTTTCCTATCCTATCGCGCTCGCCTCCCACCCCTCTTCCCACCCCCCTCCTTCCTCCTTTCGATACTTCTGTTATGCAAATGACTTAAGATTATGTTTTTTTGTAGGTTGTGTCGGGGCCTGGACAGAGCCTGTTCTGTGTGGATTGTGGGGCATTTGTTCATTCGTTGGGCAGAGATACAAGCATCATCAAGGCATTTTGGTCGGCAATTAGGTTTGGATGGGGCAAGGAACAAGATTAGTTGGGTGGGCAAGAGTGAAATGAGGTGGGGAGAATTGTTTTATGTACTTTCTAAAAGACTTGAGCAGGGGGTTTGCCCAGATTTGTTGGTTATTCATTTGAGAGAGAATGACTTGGTGCGTTGTCGGATATTGGTCTTTTGAAGGCTATGAAGTTGGATTTGGGGAGGATCAAGGAACCTTGGGCAGGTACCCATATTGCGTGGACTAGTTTGGTGCCTAGGAGAGATTGGAGAGGTGCAAATTCCTTTGTGGGCATAGAGAAACAGAGTAGGAAAGTTAATAGGGAGATGAGGAATTTTTGTAGGTCGCAAGGTTTTTTGTTTTTGATTCATGAGAACATAATTGGTTCGGATGTGGAGTTATTTCGGCAGGATGGGGTACATTTATCTTTTCTGGGTAACAAGCATTATCTGTTGGAGCTTCGGATGATGATTGCTGAGTTGTTGGGTGAGAGACTTTGGGATCGGTAGGTTTGGTCTTCGGGTGGGGCAGGTAAACGCCTATTGGGTTTTCCTGTGTGGCAGGGGTTTGTTCCCAGAAAGCCTTTGGGGGGGGGAAGGGGATGGATGCTAAAAGATGAGAGGGCAGGGAGTTTTCACAGGCAAGGGTAACTACAGAAGGTGGACAGCAGGACAGATGGGTAATGGATTGGTCGGGTCAATGTGGGGATGGGGTAAGGGGGTAGTAGTGAGGGGTAAGTTTAGGGGGAGGGGCTAGGAGGACATATTTGTATTAGTGAGGATTTATGTAGTTTTGTGAGGCTTTTATACCAAGGTTATTGTGTTATTGCCAGACCTGTTCTATTGAAGCGGCCTTTTACCCCTTAAAACAAGTGTTGTGGTCTTTACACTGTTTGGCCCGATATTCCGTGTACGCACATTTAAATGCAGTAGCCGCATTTTTAAGAGGAGGGCTTTGGGCAACAACACGTTTTTATTTACAAATTAAGCACTGAGTGCAACACAAGTAATATGGCGGGGAGTTAATTCTCCTTCGTGACCAGTGCTTTAAATGGGCCGGTACTGTCTGGTACCGAGTATCGACACTTTTTTATTTTGGGAGGTAGAGTACCTGCACTTCTTGGAAAGAAGCTTCTAAATTTTCCATTTTCAAGCACTGTTCATGACTAAATGTTGTAAGAAGTATAGCCGGTTAATGGATGGGGAGCCCCCACTGTGTTAATGTAAAGTGTGACTAGGCTAGGGCAGAATTTTCTTTACACCGACGGATCGCAAGTAATTTCCACTATTACGGATGAAACTCGTTAGGTGAAATGCATAAAATTATGTTATTATGCCACGTAATTTTTTGTCCGTTTGGGGAAAATTCATATTGTGGGAGTACGGGGACAAAGTAAACGAAAAGAACTCGAGCAGCTGCTGTTCACGTCATGTGCGATTTAGCTCTATTTGTTTGCGCAAAATGCGTCCAACGCATTTTGCGCTGAAAATATAAATATTTATAAATGCAATGTTTTGTGATTTGCGTGCTCTTCTCGAAAACGTGCACACTTTTAGAAAAGATTATTAAGTGAGTTTTTCACAGATCTATTTGTAACCACTCCTGCGGTTGCAATGCACTGACATTACTGACCGCTGAGGAGGACAAGATGCGACCATTCGCAAAATAGAAGCTGCCCGGGGGCTGCTTCCTCTGTATGTGTGAGCTCAGCTGGCAATGTGTAACTACGGAAGATAGCTGAAAAATAGCGGTTCCAGAGACTTTAGCCATCTCCGCTAGTTCACCTTTCCCAAGCTGTCTTTTTTTGGCAGGTCTCTGTGCCTTTCAGGGATAGGACTTGCAATGTCATATTTTTAAAGCAAAGTTTAGACAGATGTCTGCTTCCCCCTGTATCTCTCTATCACTTTAAATAGCCATTTACAAAGAGACTCACTTTTGATTCCCACACCAGTCGCAGAGCTGACCGATACTCAATTAATATTAATGAGGCAGACTCTGTCAAGGAATTCCACCCGCTGTCGACGGTGTCATAAGATATAGTGGCTGTCGGCAGGACTCCAGCTACAATTACCGCCACACAGATTTGGATCTGCCTTTCCACAAAATGAAAAAGTGGCAGTCCGACCTCCAAGTCTGAGTTGGCGATTGGGGAAAAAGGGCTGAAAACCCACCTTATTTCCACATTCCATTCTCATTTTCGACTGGACATGACCATCCGTCGCTGCTGACATGGGACCACGAGAAAACACAACCCCCGTTGCTGGACAAGAAGGTAGGGAACCCCATTTGCTTTGTACATGGGGGGTGTTAGAAATGGGGTCATTGGTTGGCAGTCAGGTTACCCTGTGTCCAAGCAAGGACCCTCACTCTAGTCAGGGCAAAAGAGAATCACCCTAAACTAACCCCTGCTTACCCTCTTGGTAGCTTGGCATAAGCAGTACGCTTAACTTCAGAGTGCTAGGTATACAGTATTTGTACCAACACCGACAGTAACTTAATGAAAACACTACTAAACGACACAACACAGGTTTAGAGAAATAGAAAATATTTATCTAAACAAAACAAGACCAAAATGACAAAAATCTGCAAAACACAAGTCAAGTTATCAATTAAAAAGCAAAAAGAGTCTTCATGTAGTTTTAAACACACACTAACACTGTTAGCGCGAAAAAGGTACCTTGGGTGCGTCAAAAATAAAGCGCATGGGTGAGTGTGCGTCAATAAGGCTTGCGATGCGTCAATATCACTCACGCATGAGACCTTGCTTTGTTTCTTCTTTTGTCGGGTTGGGCGCGTTGTTTCTTCTCTCCGCAGGACAGTGATGTGTCGATCCGGTAAGCACTCTTGGGTCCGGGCAGGCCTTGCGTCAGAAATCCAGCTGCATGATGATCCGAAAACCACACTGCATGGGTTGAGATCTCCCAGCCTCCGTCAGCGATGCTGCACGTCGTTTCTCCAGCTCCATGTGCCGATTCTTCGATCGCGTTGCAGACGAGCGTCGATTTTCAGCCGCGAAGCCAGCGGCACGTTGATTTTTCAGCCACAGATCGGAGTTGCGTCGATCTTTTCACTGCATGGCGTTCAGTGTGTGGATTTCTCCCTCTTAGGCTGCCAGCTTCTCCTTTCAGGGTCGCAGGAACTGGATGGGCACCACAGGGCAGAGTAGAAGTCTCAGCAGAGGCTCCAGGTGCTGGCAGAGAGAAGTCTTTGCTGTCCCTGAGACATCAAACAACAGGAGGCAAGCTCTAAATCAAGCCCTTAGAGAGTTCTTCACAAGATGGAAGGCACACAAAGTCCAGTCTTTGCCCTCTTACTCTAGCAGAAGCAGCAACTGCAGGATAGCTCTACAAAGCACAGTCACAGGCAGGGCAGCTCTTCTTCCTCAGCTCTCCAGCTCTTCTTGGTTTCCAGAAGTGTTCTAAAGTCTGAGGTTTTGGGAGCCCTTCATATACCCAATTTCTCCTTTGAAGTAGGCCTACTTCAAAGCAAAGTCTCTCTTGAATGTGAAATCCTGCCTTGCCCAGGCCAGGCCCCAGACACTCAACAGTTGGAGACTGCATTGTGTGAGGGCAGACGCAGCCCTTTCAGGTGTGTGTGAGTGACCACTTCTCCCCTCCCTCCTAGCACAGATGACTCATCAGGAAATGCAGACAACACCCCAGCTCCCTTTGTGTCCCTGTCTAGTGAGGTGCAACCAGCCCAACTGTTAAACTGGCCCAGACAGGGAATCCACAAACAGGCTGAGTCACAGAAATGGTATAAGCAAGAAAATGCTCACTTTCTAAAAGTGGCATTTTCAAACACACAATCTTAAAATCAACTTCACTATAAGATGTATTTTTAAATTGTGAGCTCAGAGACCCCAAACTCTATATGTCCCTCCGCTCCCAAAGGGAATCTACACTTTAATCAGATTTAAAGGTAGCCCCTGTGTTAACATATGAGACGGACAGGCCTTGCAACAGTGAAAAATGAATTAAGCAATATTTTACTGGCAGGACATATAAAACACATTACTATATGTCGTACTTTAACCATACACTGCACCCTGCCCTTGGGGCAACCTAGGGCCCACCTTAGGGGTGCCTTACATGTAAGAAACGGGAAGGTTAGGCCTGGCAAGTGGGTACACTTGCCAAGTCGAATTTACAGTTAAAACTGCATATGACACAGCACTCCACTCTACTGTATGAGATGCCACTCCAATTTACAACAGTTTCCTCAACTCTACGCTACACCACTTACATGTATGCCACTCTACTCTGCGCTCATCCGTTGTACCATACTCCACTCTGTGCAACTCCACTCTTGTACACTCCACTGCACAGTATTCCACTGTAATCTATTCCACTATATGCTGTTCCACTTTACGGTAGTCCACTCAACGCCACTACAGTGTACACCATTCCACTCAAAATTGCTCCATTGTATGACACTGTCCTCCACTCTATATATCTCCACTCTCTAAAAGTCTACCATACTTCATGACACCCTACGTCATTTTACCCCATTCTATTCCTGTACACTCTACTGTCCAACTCTAACTCCACTCTATGCCCGTACAATCCAATGTACAACACTCTGCTCCACTATACAACACTTTTCTATTCTACACTGCACTCTGCTCTACTGTACGTGACCTGCCTCCATATAACAGTTTACTACCTACGCTTTGCCAGTACACTCCACGCCACTCTACGACACACCAATACACTCTATTGTACTCTACTCAACTCTATGTTAAACCACTCCACTCGACTCTACTCCCCTGTGCAAGACCTTACCTCACTCAACGCTTCTATACAACACTCCACTCTACGCAGCTCCACTGTTTCACACACAACTGTACTCTATGCAACTACACTTTACAAGACTCTGCTACACTGTATGCCACTCTCTGAGACTTTACTCCTGTCTATACCCCTTCACTCCACTGTATAACACTACTATACTGTAGGCCACTGTGCAACACTCTAGTCTACACTACTCTATGATACTGTAGCCCTCTATACAACACTGTTTGCAATTGTTTGTATGGCACAGCACCCCACTGTGCTCCACACTCCTCTGACACAGTACTCCACTCTACATTACTACTTCACTGTACGTCACTTCGCTCTACACCACTCAATGCCATTGTACTCTTAACACTATACTCTAATCCACCATGCCACAATCTACAACACCGTACTGTACTGTACACTACTCCACTCTACAACAATCAACTAGACTGTATGCCACTCTACTGTAGTGGACATCACTTTCCAGTACTGTAGGCACCCCACTACACTCTTTTGTACAATACAGTACTCCAGTCTCTGATACTTTACTCTACTGTATGCTACGCATCTCCACTCTACTGCACTCCACGTCATTATAATCTATGATACACCACTCCACTCTTTGACACTTTACATCACTCTATACTACCCCACTCCAGTGTACTCCACGCCACTATACAACACTTCATCCCACTCTACGCCACTGTACTATGCTTTGCGCCACTCTGCTGTCCAACAATGTACTTCACTGTATGCAACTCTGCTGTACAACACTGTACTACGGTGTATGACACACAATGACACATCATTCAATTTCTGTCTACGATACATCCCTCCACTATATGACACTGCAGTCTACTCTATATCACTCCACTGTACTCTACGACACTCCACTTGATGATACTCTACTCTGACACTATGTCACACCACTGCGCTCTAAAACACTCTACTCCATTCTATGAAAGTCTACGACACCCTACTCTTCTGTTGAGCATGCCATTCGATTGTACAACTCGCTGCTCCAGTCTGCCATACTTAACTCCACTATATCAGACACTATGCCACTACGCTATATAACACTTTCCTACACTGTACAATACGCTCCTATACTCTACTCTACTCTACTCGATTCCAATCTACAGTATTCCAGTCTATAAAAATAGACTTTACAACACTCACCTCCACTCGTACTGTACGACACTCCATATACCAACTCTCATTTTTTGTGACATTTGGCTCTAAAATTTTAAAAACATTTTTATTAAATATAAAAAAAAACATTGAAATTCAATTAAAAAAACAAAGTTTAAAACATAGTTGTTAGGAAAATATATTTTTCCTATACAAACCAAGTTTAAACTACATAAACATAAAAAATTCCAAAGTTATAGTTATAACTTTAATTTACAATTTATCGACCACCTTCAAATGATTATAAATAGCCAACCTTGTTACACACTGTTTTCAGCTCGCTAACCAGACAACACTAGTTGTAACGTACCACTTTTCCATGCACGGTGTTCTCACAAATAATGCTACTATACTGTACAACACTACACTGTATGAGGCTCTCTGCCACTCTACTGCACGACACTACACCTGACAGTACTTTACACCACTCTCTGCCATTACACTCTACAACACTCAGCTACAATGTATGCCACTCTATGACACTCTACTCGACGACACTCAAGTCCACCACATTCCATTTCACTGCACTCCAGTCGACAACTCTCCACGCTACAACACTCAGCTCTACTGTTTGACATGCCACTCTACAGCACTCCACTCATTAATACAACACGCCACTCCACTGTATAACACCTTATTCCACTGTATGCTACGACACTCCACTCTACTTGACTCAACTCTATTCCACTCTACAATACTTCACTCTAGGACACTCAAATCTACGACACTCCTTCCCTGTACTGTACTACACTCCACTTTACGACACGTAAAAAACATTAAATTACAATGAACAAAATACAATTTAAGGATAATTTAAAGTTAGAAATTAATTATGTATTCTTTCTATTCAAACCCAACTTAAAATACACAAACATAAAAATTTGTAAATTATGACTTCAATTTATAATTTACGTACCACCTTCAAATTACTATTTCAGACACCTCCAGACATAGTCTTGCCATCTCGCTCGCCACACTTTATTAACTATAAGTCATACATTTTCCATGTGCTTTTTATACCCTTGCAAACTACATCAGTTATAGCATGTGAAATCATAGCACTTTTAACTTCTCAAATGGCATTATTTGTCACAACACAGTGCATGCTAGAGTGGCATGTTCTAGTTCATGTTGTCTAGTTAATAAGCTGAAAAGAGTGTGTAACGAGGTCCACTACTGAAGGTGGTGGATAAATTGCAAATGAGAGTTATACACACACCCACACAAAAAGGATGTAGGAAACTCTGGTTAGTTCTCAAGGTCCTTTGTATAAGACATATGGAACACTCTGCAACACCACAGGCACTCTAAAACTGCACACCTCAAACATTTTCTAGCAGTCTGTATGCATAGGATTAGCTAGTGTCATCTACACCAAGCAGAAAAATGACAGAAGCTCAATTCCAAGCATAGTATTGCATCTTTGGATTGGTAAAATACTATTCAAGTCATCCTGAAATGAATAAAAGCAACCCCTGACACATGTTTCATTCTTATAAGAGGGTTATAGCATTGTCCAGAAAAAGGAGCACCCAGTATAAGTCAAAGCAATTCCCTTTTAGGGTTAGAGTTCCACATAAACTATCTAAACAAGAACGTAGGTAACTCTTATATTTATTTACTGAAAAAACAAAAGTTATAGGGACATTATAGTTAGGATGATGTTTTACCCATACAAAACCATAGAAATTCAGCAGTTATAGTTATACCTATGTTAAGAAACTATAACTTGTTACCCAAAGTTACTTTCCGGCACGAGTTATAGTTTCTTCAGATACGTATAGCTGTAAGTAAAAGTTAAAGGGCTGTTCTCTGAGGGAGAAATGGCATTGCTGGACTCAATAGACGCCGTATAATCACAGTGGTTGTGGAATAGAGGTAAATCTCACACAAACACACTTTAACTTTGCCACATGTGTCCCCCTGCACCACACACACTGCAAACACGCATTGTCATACATCCATGACACAACATACACACAACATTGCCACTGCATACACATGACATAACCACAAAAACCAAAACACACATCCACACAAACACATGCACAACTACACACATTGCGACAATGACTGCCATACAACATCACTTACCTGAACGTTGCATGCAACAACAGACCACACAACACAACATACACAACATCGATGCCATATGGAAGTGGCACACATCTTGACACAACCACATCAGGCACTCCAGCTCCCTGTACCTCACCCAGCCAATCTCATCGACCGCACTCAGACACGTACTGACTCACACACACAACTCATGTGCTCGTATGCAGTGAATTCCTGTTAGACTTTTCATCCTTGGTGTGGTCTCCCTTAACTTTTTGCCTCTGTTTCCCAGGTTGTTGATGTGTGCTGGACTGCAGTGTTGGAAACTGTTATAAAGTGGAGAAGAGTGTTGTACAATAGGGTTTACAGGCATACAGTTGAAGGCAAATGTGGACAGTGGAGTGTACAGGGATAGAGTGGAGGAGAGTCTACTAAAGTAGCATAGAGTGTAGTAGAGTTTTGTCGAGTGTAGTTACACAGGGTGCAGAACAGTACACTGGAGTGGTGCAGATTGGAGTAGTTTATAGTGGAGTGGCATAATGTGCAATAGGGTAGTGTGGAGTAGAGTAGACTGGGGTGGCGTACAGTGGAGTGCCACAGAGTGAAACAGCATATACTGTAGTAGTGTACATTTGAGTGGTGTACAGTCAAGTGGTTTAAATTGGAGTGGTGTACTGTGGTGTGGGGTAGAGTGTAACAGCATACAGTGGAGGGATGTAGAGTGGAGTGGGGTAGAGTGGAATACCATACAGTAGTGGTGCAAATATGGAAGCTATGTGTAGTGCCATAGAGTAGAATGGAGTGGCATAGAATAGAATATCATAGACTGCAGTAGAGTGGAGAGGCATAACGTAGAATAGCGTAGAGTGGAATAACGTAAAGTAGAACAGAGTAGAGAGGAGTAGTATAGATTAGAGTAGTGTACAGTGGAGTGGGGTAGAGTGAAATAGCATATAGTGGAGTGGCGTAGAGTGGAGTGGTGGAGAGTGGAGTACACTGGAGTGGCGTAGAGTGGAGTAGCATATACTAAAGTGGTGTACAGTAGAGTTGCATAGACTGGGACAGCATATAGTGGAGTAGCGTACAGTGAAGGGATTTAGACTGGAGTGGTGTACACTGGAATGGGGTAGAGTGCAATAGCATAAAGTGGAGTGGCGTACAGGGGAGTAGTGCCCAATGAAATAGCATAGCATGGAGTGGGGTAGAGTGGAGTAGCATAAACTGGAGTGGCGTAGAGTGGAGTAGCATACAGTGGAATAGCGTAGAGTGGAATAGCATATGGTGGAGTGGCATACAGTGAAGTGGCGTACACTGAAAAGGCGTAGAATAGGGGTGCATACAGTGTAATAGAATAGAGTGGACTGGCATACTCGAGTTGTGTATAGTGTAATAGCATTGAGTGAAGTAGCGTAGAGCGGCGTGTTGAACAGTAGAGTGGCGTAGAATGTAATAGTGTATAGTGGAGTAGCGTACAGTGAAGTGGCATATAATGGAGTCAAGTATACTGGAGGGGTGTACAGTGGTGTAGGGTAGAGTATAGTAGTATATGGAGGAGTGCCGAACATTGGAGGGAGTGGGGTCCAATCGAATAGCATTGAAAGAAGTGGGGTACAGTGGACTGCCAGGCACTGAAGTGGCATAGAGTGGAGTAGTGTACACTGGATTGGCAAACAGTGGAATAGAGTACTGTGGAGGGTTGTACAGTGGAGTGGCATACAGTGGAACAGAGTAGAGTGGAGTGGCATACAGAGGAGTGACATAGACTGGAGTGTCATACAGTGGAAAGGTATACAGTAGAGTGGCGCTGAGTGGCATAGTGTATAGTGGAGTGGCTGCATTGATATGGCATACCAAAGTATGTGAAATTTAGCAGCAATGTAGATTATGCTGTGCAGAGTAACGTAAAACGGCAAATTGCGCTGCCTTGCGTTTCTCCAGATTTCCTAATCAACACAGGCCCATGCATAGTAGCCTTGCATTCCTTTGTAAATCTGACTATAGTACTGCATGGCCCATGTGACACTGTGAGTGACGCAAGTGTACTGCAATCCAATAATACAGCTAAGCCGTAGTTATATTTTGGGCCATGGTATACTGTGATAACTTTGCAGTATATTGTGGTACATGGCGATGACAAGCTAGTATATCATTGGGTAATGTTTTTTTTTTAGAATGAAAAGGCAGCCATGTTCCTTTTACTACACTTTGGCTGTGTTCAGTGTGAGGGCCTTAGATATAGGTAAGTAGTATATTCCAATTAACTTTAGGGCCATGTAGTGGGGCCAGTCTCACAAAATGTAGTGATTCCATTCAAAAGTACAGCAGGGACACATGTCATTACGTTTAAATGCCTTATAACAAAAAAATACCCTCCTAAATTGCAGTACCCAAAAAACATCACCTCTACACCATAATGTATAATCCTGCCAAATTTCGGGTATATCCATTCAGCCGCTTTTATGCTATGTCAAGTACAATAGTATGTGTAATATGCATTGGTGGAAAAACGCATTTTGCGACTCTCTTTTATCTTTGCAGTCCCGTAACGATTCACCACAAAAATCTACATCATCTCAAATGTAGAACATGTTATAGGTGTGGAAAGGTCTGTTCTCATTCGTCAAGTGGGCGGAAAGTTATTAGGGAGGTAATAGCCAAGGAATTCCTATTTTTGGGAATACTAACTGCGACTGTAGAATGGCAATCAGACTTAATGTGATTTTTTTCTTTTCATCTATTGTATTTGTTATGTAATTGTCTTTTGGTTTAGATAATCATGTGTCCATAAATGTGTCTTTTACTTGTTCATGTGGTAATTATGAAACTTTACATAGGCAGACTAGTTTATTCTTTAGGCATCTTTGCTAATTTTAGTAGGATTGTGCTACATATGAAGGCCAAAGTGAATCAAAGGCAATAATTCAAATTGTTATAGAAAATTAGACTATTTTTTTTCATAGTGGCCAATTCTATGTCAGGACCAAAGGCGAGGATTATGCATTACTTTCTTCATGTTATCAATACAAAGGATTTAAAGAAATAAAATGTTTTATTAATTCTGCAAACTAAGTAATATTGTTATTGTTTTTCTATCATAGCGCAGTAGGCTTCTGCCCAAGTGCTTATTTTCTTTCACATCGGACAAGGGTGCCCGTGCCCGCCGTTCGATGACCTGTCAGGTGCATCAGCAGCCTCTGAAGCGGCTTTCTGCGAGCGCTTCAGCTGACTGCTACACATGTTTTGGGGAAAGCCTGTAAGGAAATTCTTCAAATTCCTGTCAGTTACTTCATCTATCCTCAAACCAGCCCTCATTTCGTTATGCCGGTTGGAGTATTTCTAATGCAATAGCACCACCTAGCAGTGTTTTATTCAAATTTGCTTTTCAAAGTGAATTTATTTAGGAGCACCAGCGAGGGGGGCTACCCATATAAAAAAAAGTGGGTGAATAAATAGTATATATATTTGTTCTTTTTTCTAAAAATATTTTTAAAAACTATAACATATATTTTACAATTTTAAACAAATTATTGTTATAACTTTTGTGCTCCCACCCTCATAATGGACCATAATATTGGTAATGAAAATTCATCCTTTCAGGATGCAGAACAAGAGTGGCCTCAACGTCTTCCCCCAAAGGTGAATCAAGTGCTTTCTAGCACCATTGCAAAGGCGCTGGGGCCTCTTCGGGAACAAATTGGCAAGTTCTCTAAGAGCATTCCACGGATTTTAGTGATCCCGCACAACCTAAACCTGGCCCTACTGTCTTAAATCAGGGGCAAAGAAGGCCACTAAGCGTGACACGGGGCTCATAGAAGGTTTTGACAAACTTACTGAGACCATCCATAAGAGTGTGCGCACGCTTAAACATTTGCCCTACCAGGAGGAAGATCAACCTAGAGAAATGAGCGACTTCATTGCAAAAAATGCAGACCCTTTCTCTGGGTTCCCCCATGGAGAAGAGGGGGTATTGGATGCTGAAAATTACTCTGATGAGGACCAAGAGATAAATAGACCCTCACATCCTAGCTCTGTTTCCCCTGATTCTCCAGAGGAAGAATCTGACATGTTTAACCCGTCAGAAATGTATCACCTCGGATCCTCAGAATGGGTCCTAAGGTAGCTGATTATGTGGCCAATAAAATGTGCCAGCCTTTAGAAAAAGAAGTCAGGGCAAAACTTTGGGCAGAATGCCCCAGACCTTCCCTTCCCGGCAACATAGCTATTATACCAGACACTGATCCGAAGTTATGTACCTTTTTTAGTAAATACATTAAAGACCCGAAAAAGGAGATTGATAGATCTTGGAGGAGTTGCCAAGAATTGGCCCTCTGACACAGATCATACAGTTAGCTGAACAGGCTAAACAAACCAGAATACCATTACCATTGGACATTTTAGCTGGTTGTGCACAAAGGGCCATTTGCCTCCTGGGGAATGCGAACTGCACTTTGGCAGCAGAATGCATAAGATCCCTTCTCATTAAAATAGACCCCAAACTCGCAGAACTGGCAACTTCAGAAGCAGGGGCGATTGCCCAGGGCAGTCTTTTTGGGGATATTTTTGTTAAAGAACTAAGGGAAGTTCGTTACAACCTTGGACAAGGCTCAAACTTCTATAAAAAAGATTTTCTGTGCCAAGGTTTTTGCTGGGGCCGGACGAGGAAAGGGGCGCTCCTCCTGCCATCTTTACCACCAAGGCTCTCAAGACTATACCCAAAAAGGAACAACGGCTAGAATGACAGTCGTCAGGGAACCTTCTATCCATCCCGAGGTTCCGGCAGAGCAAGAAACAGCTGTGTCAGAGGAGGAGCTAATGCACCAGGAGGAAATTCCGGTAAGCATTACCAGTTTTTTCCCTCAAGATCTTGGGGGAAGATTTCAGAAATTTGCTCACAACTGGGAAATTATATCAAAGGATCCCTGGATCCTTCAAACCGTTTGGGGTTTTCACATAGAGTTTTATGGATCTTCAATCCAACAGACTCAACCCAGACCTTTAGTTTTCTCAACACAAGAAATTAATCTTATAGATTCAGAAGTGCAGGATCTGCTGAAGACATGGGCCATTTGCAGGCCAGTACTTCACCCAAACAGTTTTCTAAGCAATATTTTTCTAGTAGAGGAGAAGGACAAACGCTTTTGCCCTGTCATAAACTTAAAAGAATTCAATGAATGGATAATTTATCGTCACTTCAAGATGGAAGGTATCTATCTATTGAGAGACATGCTTCTCCCGAAAGATTGAATGATCAGGTTGGATCTCAAAGATGCATATCTTTCAGTTCCCATTTTTCATCCTCACTGGAGATTTTTTCAGTTTGCATGGAGAGGGCATATATACAAATTCAAAGCTCTCCCTTTCGTCTATCTTCAGCCCCTTGGTGTTTCACCAAACTCCTAAGTCCAATAGTAGAATTCCTCCATACCAGAGGAATAAGGGTGATGATTTATCAAGATGACATTCTCCTGATGGATCAATCCTTAGTTCAGCTCAGATTCAATCTGAATATGACTATTGCGCTCCGTCAAAATCTCGGCTTTGTAATAAACATAAAAATCAGAACTTATTCCAACTCAACAGATTGTATTCCTGGGAGTTCCTCATAAACTCAGTCATGACATTTCTCAGCCTTCGGCTAACGAAACTTACCAAGAATCAGAAAGAACTCAAGAAGGTTCTCAGAAGAGAAAAGTTATATCGCCGCCAACTGGCCAGAAAAGTGGGACTTCTATCCTTGTCAGTTCAGGCCATCTTCCCAGGTCCCCCTCACTACAGAGAGTAAAATTGTCTCATCTCCGGAGGGGATTAACTTGCTCAGAGATAATCTCCTTATCTCCGGAAGCCAAGACAGCACTCCAGTGGTGGATAGACCACATGGAAGCTTGGAATGGCACAGCAATATTCAGCACGCCACAAGACATGGTAATAGAATCAGATGCCCGTCATCTGGGATGGGGAGCCAGATGCGGGGTGATATCCATTGGAAAAAACACAACTGGGAGTACGGGGTTCTTGTAACGGGGGTGGATTAGTAGTGTATCAATTAAAACACTAGGCCCTTCGTGATCCTCAACTAGAAGCGAGACATGGGTGGACTGAGGTGTATGGTGTGGGAGGGGAATTTCCTTTACGGACTAGGTGGTCTCACACACTCTATGGTGTCGTGCTTCATCATATGACCACCTATTCCCACCCAGGTAGGACAATGAAACCTGGGCGGACTCAACCTCACTGTTAAAGGAACAGGAGGGAGTGCTTAAATCAATTCTGGTTTTGGAAAAGGTATCCAGCTAGACTAAGAAATAAAAAAACCTAAACAGATACCCGTGAAAGTTTTTTAATAGGAGGTTCCGTTTGATGTGATTAAAAAGAGGACTGGGACACCAATGTGATAGCAATGGCTCACTGGGTCTCCTATCTAAAAGGAAGAAGCCGACATGTTTCTGCCCTCAAAAATGAGCTCTGGAAGGTCTCGGGGCATTCATCAGGGCGAAGGATCCCTGCTATTCATGCTCAGTGAGCGTTGAATCAATAATAACAATACAGTGGGAATAATAAGTGAGTGATACCCGAGTGGGCGGTGGGGCCTACCTTGCCAAGGAAATACCTGGGGAGGACCTAAAGGAAATAAAACAGATCAGACCGATACTAAGGGTGACACAGTGACACAGCAATACACAGCAATCCACAACACACGTGAAAGAATTCATGCAAGACGCAGCAGTACTGGGTGCATAAGGCATAAATCACATAAGTAATGATATGGCACGTCATGGCGTGAAGGACAATAAGAAGAGGGAGAAATTCTTACCCTATCACAAGAGGCTACTAGCCTCCGTTGTCCAGGAGAGGGAGCGTCCTCTTATAGTCAGAAGAATTAGTAAGAAGGGTTATTGGGGGGGGGGGGGAGGGAAGGGGGGAAAAAGACCAAAGGAAGGAGTAAGGAAACAATAGAGATTAATAATAATAAAAGTAAAGACAAAAATTCACCAAACACAATACCACAAGAAGGAAGCAAGAGAAAGATGGAGTGGGGAAAAATAAATGAGGCAGCCTTGGGTGGGGAAGAAGTGAAGGAGAGGTAAAAGAGGGAGAGAGGAGAGAGTTCTTATCTGTGCGTCCAATGGTGGCCGGCTCACTCACTGCATCAAAGGCGGGCGCTCTCTATGCACCTAAACCGACCTCTCTCAGGACCGCTTGGATAAAGTGGCCTGAGAGCGACGGGTAGATATAGTGTCATCGATGGTCGGAAATGAGACTCAGCTGTGGTGCTCACCGTCGCGGCCTGCGGTCTGGGCCGTGATTGGATGCGGCGGGAGGAAGTGCATCCGGCGGACCCGCGCCTCAACACTGTGAGGACGGGTGCCCGGAAGGGAAGAGGCCGGCCTCGTGGTGCTCGCACTCGGGGCGGCCTAACAACTAGAGAAGAAACGCCCTCGCGTAGGACCGCGTCACGGAAGGACGCGGTCCCCGCGGGGGCAGCTGGGAATTGTAGTTCCCGGTGTCGGAGAACGGGGACTATCCCCGGTAACCTCTCGCCTGAAAAATGGGCGGAGGCACGAACCAGGGGGAGAGGGGGAGAAGCAGGGAACCAGAGAATGGACCAAGAAGGTAGAAGGGGGGAGGAAAGGAAGAAGGGAGGGGGAAAGGGGGGTGGGGCAGGGGAGGTGTGAGGAGGCAAAGGGGGTTAGAGAGGAGGAGAAGCAGTAAGGGTAAAAGAAGGGAACCAGAGAATTGACCCATGAAGGAAGAAGGAGGGGAGGAAAGAAAGAGGGGAGGGGGAAGGGAGGGTGGGGCAGGGGAGGTGTGAGGAGGCAAAGTGAGAGTGGAGATGGGAGGGAGGGGGAAATTAGGGAACCAAGAGAGTAGGAGCAGAGAGGAGGGGGGGGAGGAGGAGAGGGAAGAAAAAGGAAAAAGAAAGAAGAAAAAAGAGAAAAAGGAAAGGAGGAAAAAGGAAGAAGAAAGAAGGGAGAAAAAGGAAGAAAAACAAGAGGACGAGGCATCGCAAAACACGGAGAGAGACAAGGGGTGGAACGAAGGGGATAAAGAAGGGACAGGAAGGGGGCAGGGGGTGCAAGACCAAAGGGAGGGGATATAAGTAGCAGTACTAGGGAAAGGAGAAGAGGAGAAAAGAGAAGAAGAAAGGCATGCGCAGAGGGGAAGGGGCCTGGAGGGCGAAGGACTAAAGGAGTATGTAGGTCATATGGAGGGGTCTAATATTGGAGAAAAAAACAAGGTATTCTCATCGTTTAGACCGGCTGTGTCGGTGTGTAGCCTCCAAATCCAGCGTTGTTCAGCCCGAAACAGTTTTTGCGACATGTTGGGGGTTGTAAGAGGAAACTGTTCGAGAACCGTCCATGACATGTCATCCGGAGAGTGCTTTTTTAACAAGAAATGGCTGGTAAGTTTTGTTGCGTCGCGTTTGCACCGAATCGTGCTTCTGTGCTCACAGATTCTGGTGCTGACCTTTCTGGTGGTCATACCCACATATTTGAGTGGGCTCGGGCAAATGATTAGATAAACTATGTTCTTACTGTTACAATTCGTAAGTGACTTTTGAACCCATGGGGTTTTGAGGTCAAGGTTAATGGTGGTGGATCTACGTGTGAGACAACACACGCTACAGTTGCCACACGGATAGTGGCCTGTAGGGGGTGCGGTCTGCCAAAGCGTAGTCTGTTTTGTACGAAGCTTATCTTTAGGTCTTGTATGGACCACAATGTCGCGTATATTGGTTGCTCTTTTATACGCATGTAGTGGCAGTTCGAAGGGTAGGCCACCTGATGTAAGAATCTTCCAGTTGTCTTTTATGATCTTCTGAATTGTGTTGGATAGAGGGTTGAACGTGGTGAGACACACAATCTTCTCAAGGTCTGGTTTTGATGCTCGGGGTTGCAATAACTGGTCCCTGTTATTGTTGCGTGCTCTTTTTCGAGCTCTACTGACCAAGTGTGGGGGGTAGTCCTTTGTGTGTAACTTGGTGGTTAACTTATCAGCGTGTTTTCGGTAATCAGCCACGGACGAGCAGTTCCGTCTTAGGTGTAGGAACTGGCCAACTGGGAGGTTATCTCTTAGGGCTCGTGGATGGAAGCTCTGGTATTGTAGCAAATTGTTACAGTCAGTCAGTTTGTAGTACACTTCAGTGGACAAACCACCATTGTGTTCATAGATGAGTAGGTCAAGGAACGGTAGTTTTTTATCACCTATGTTCATGGTGAAGGTAAGGAAGGGATTAGCCCCGTTGAGCCAAACAGCGAACGCGAGGGCCTCTTCCTTACTACCAGTCCATATCAGCAGTACGTCATCAATGTATCACTTCCAGAGTTTTATCTGGTCTCGGTAGGGGTTATCATCGTTGAGGACCACAAGTTTCTCAAAATTGTCGACGTACAAGCATGCCAAACTAGGGGCAAAAGTGCTGCCCATAGATGTCCCTTGTGTCTGTAGGAAGAAGCTCTCTTCAAATTTGAAGTAGTTTCTTGTTAGAGCAAGGTGCGCTAGGTCCAGTAAGAAACCCAGGGGTTTTTTGGATTCATCCATATTTGCTTGTAGAAGGTTGCTTATCACTTCCAGAGTGGCCTCTTGGGGGATGTTTGTATATAGCGATTCCACATCAAGATTGATCAGGAGTTCCTTTGTCTTGTCAAAGGATAAAGATTCTAGTAGCAGTAGGACATGGGTGGTGTCCTTGAGGTAAGTCGGGATTCTTTTGACCAACGGTTGTAGGAAGAAATCCACAAACTTAGACAGGGGCTCTAACCAGTGTTAGAGACCCTGGATCAGATACTATAGGTCTGCCGGGGGGTGGAATCTGTTCTTTATGTACTTTTGGCAAGATATAGAAGTACAGGATTTTCGGATTAGTTTGTATTAGGAAGGCTGCCTCGTGTTCTGTGAGCCAGTTATTCTCCATCCCTTTGGTCACTAGGAAGGCAATTTCTTCTTGGATATCTATGTGATTTATGCCTTATGCACCCAGTACTGCTGCGTCTTGCATGAACTCTTTCACGTGTGTTGTGTATTGCTGTGTATTGCTGTGTCACTGTGTCACCCTTAGTATCGGTCTGATCTGTTTTATTTCCTTTAGGTCCTCCCCAGGTATTTCCTTGGCAAGGTAGGCCCCACCGCCCACTCGGGTATCACTCACTTATTATTCCCACTGTACTATTATTATTGATTCAACGCTCACTGAGCATGAATAGCAGGGATCCTTCGCCCTGATGAATGCCCCGAGACCTTCCAGAGCTCATTTTTGAGAGCAGAAACATGTCGGCTTCTTCCTTTTTGATAGGAGACCCAGTGAGTCATTGCTCTCACATTGGTGTCCCAGTCTTCTTTTTAATCACATCAAACGGAACCTCCTATTAAAAAACCTTCACAGCTATCTGTTTAGGTGTTTTTATTTCTTAGTCTAGCTGGATCCCTTTTCCAGAACCAGAATTGATTTACGCACTCCCTCCTGTTCCTTTAACAGTGAGGTTGAGTCCGCCCAGGTGGCATTGTCCTACCTTGGTGGGGCTAGGTGGTCATATGATGAAGCATGACACTATAGAGTGTGTGAGACCACCTAGTCTGTGAAGGAAATTCCCCTCCCACACCATACACCTCAGTCCACCCATGTCTCGCCTCTAGTTGAGGATCACGAAGGGCCTAGTGTTTTAATTGATACAGTACAAATCCACCCCCGTTACAAGAACCCCGTACTCCCAGTTGTGTTTTTTGTATTGGTCGTTGGGAGCTGAGTACGGTTGCGTTCTCCGTTTACCCCCTACTCCCACATTTTCTCTCTCTCTGTGTTTTGATATCCATTGGAGAAAGATGGTCGGGTGAAGAACTCTCTCTTCATATCAATGGCATGGAACTACTGGCAGGATCTTTTGCAATCAAATCTCTCACCAGGGACACAGTATGTTGTTCCATTCTCCTGAGAATGGACAACATATCAGCAGTCCAGTACATCAATCGCCTGGGGGGTACTCGATTGAAAGCCCTCTCAGAAATAGCAAACGATTTTTGGCATTATTGCCTTCAGAAACTGATCTTGGTAACTGCAGAATATATCCCAGTGATCAAAAATATTGTTGCAGACTGGAACTCCAGGAACTTTGCAGACAACACAGACTGGAAACTGGATCGGAACATTTTTCTAGCCCTAATGAAAATATTGGGTCCTTGCAATCTAGATCTTTTTGCTTCTCGACCGACTCACCAACTGACAAGATATGTCAGATAGAGACCAGACACGGAAGCAATAGCGATAGACGCCTTTCTCCAAGATTGGTCCAAGGGTCTTCCATATGCATTCCCTCCATTTATAATGATTCCCAGAGTAGCAGCTCAGCTAAGACGTCAAATTGCATATTTGCTGTTAGTGACTCAGATATGGAAATCTCAAGCATAGTTCCCAACACTGATGGAACCATCTTGGGATCCCCAATAAAACTACTGTCATTCCCTTCAATACTTATAGA
Organism: Pleurodeles waltl; assembly: GCF_031143425.1. Lineage (NCBI taxonomy): Eukaryota > Metazoa > Chordata > Amphibia > Caudata > Salamandridae > Pleurodeles > Pleurodeles waltl. The sequence continues at coordinate 997,377,617 of NC_090436.1, forward strand.
CCATCAAGCCTCTGCTCACCCGTTAGTTCTCCAAGGCCATCTTTCCCTCATGGCCTTGAGCATTTCCGGGGACGTTGGAAAAATGAGCATCTATCAAAAGAAGCTATTAATTTCATTCAACAAGCTTGGCCTACAAGTACCACCAAGGCATACAGATCGGCCTGGAATAGATGGAATTGTTGGTGTATGGACAAACATCTCGATCCCTTGGCGGCAGAACTTATTTACATCCTGAACTTCTAGCTAAACTTGCCCAATCGGGTCTGGCTTTTCGTACAATCAACTCCTTTAGGTCAGCCATTTCTGCTGGACATATCTTTATTGACAGAAAACCAGTCGGCAAGCATCCGTGGGTATGTAAGGTAATGAAAGGCATTCACCTTTCTAAACCCCCAAGAACCCATATATTCAGGACGTTAACGTAGTCTTAACTTTTCTCTCTCAATGGCAAGATAATAATTTCTTATCTCAAAAACAACTATCAGCTAAATTAGCTATCCTTTTATGCCTCATATCCTGCAAAAGACTTTCTGATGTTAGAACCCTAGATTTATCAGCTAGGGTCTTCACTTCAGAAGGCGTTACTTTTTACCTTTTCCAGAAGGACCTGAACTTATATCAGGTTAGTATCTTATCCAGCTTTCCCAAATCATCCTAAATCATGTGTAGTCAGATGTATCAAGGCATACGAAGACATGACACTTGATATCAGACCAATAGGTGAGAATCAACTTCTCATTACATTACAGAAACCTTTTAAAGCAGTTTCATCTCCTTCTATTGCTAGATGGGTTTGATGGATCATGACAGAGACAGGTATTGACATTCGTAGGTTTGGGACACATTCCACAAGAGGGACAATGACATCTAAAGCCATCCAGGTAGTTGGTAGATTGGAGGACATCATGAATTCAGCGGATTGGTCATCGGAATCCACTTTCAAAGAATTCCATTTTAAACCAATATTAAAGGCTGCAACTCTGGTTGTCAGTAAGCTTTAAACATGTATAATCCTTGCCTCTGGTCCTGACATAGAATGAAAAATGTCCTAGTTAACAAAGAAAGAAAGTTTCAATTCTATTAAGGACAAGGAGGTGAGGATTATCCCACCCAGACACCTTCTTTCTTCATAAGGAGCCTTCCCCTTCCATGGATAAAAATACCTATGATTTTTCAGTATGTAATTGAAAATATATTTGTGTCATTTTATCCATAAAGTTAAGCTTCTTTTTTCATGCATAGCTATAATGTTTTATTTAAAAGAAATAAATCATTATCTTTCATCATTATGGTTTTTACTCTAATACATCCTGTTACTTGAAGAACTTGATAACGCGGTTCAAATATTTTTTCAATCTACGCAGGGAACAACCAAGGACAGGATTAGAATTATCATCAGCATTAAATTCCTCGAGTGAAGAAGAGGATCAGGAAGGGACGTCATATGTTTATATATGTTGGACTGGGCTCTGATTGGACTGTGTTTGGACCCTGATACCAGGAGCCTCATGGGACATGTAGTCTTCATGGAGTTTTTTTTTAATTTCTTTAAATCTGCTGTATTAATAGAGTGAAGAAAGTAATGCATAATCGTCGCCTCCTTGTTCTTACTAGAATTTAAACTTTCCTTCTCGTTAGCTAGGAAATTTTTCATTACCATGTCCTCCAAATAGCTGTTTGTGTTGCTCGCTGCTAGAGCGATTTTTCATTTTGTCACACAGGGGTGCATAAGCAAGATGTTTTTTGTTTGGCTTGTTGGGCCAGAGAGCATGCAAAGAAAACTTATGTAGATTAAGGTGTATCCTATTTGTTTAGAATTTTCTATAGGTTTCCATTCGCATGGGACCGTAAATGGGTCTTTCAGTTGTTCATGTAGTAAACATGAAACTTTTCATATGCAGTATAGTCCGTTTTTTGGGCTTCCTAGCTACTTTTAGTAGTATTGTGCTACAAGATATCACTAAGTTGAAAACCTTTATAACGGGGGCGTGGCCGGGCCACGAAGCAAGATGGCCGTCTAGAGCAAGAGCTCCGTGTTGCAGCGATCCTGGGGGGGCCCGGGGGTCGCAGAGGCAGCTGGAGAACACGCTACAACCGGCGCAATTTATCCTAACAACTGTCGTGCCTCGGACCAGCGCCCGGAGACACCGTGGAGGCGAGCCAGGAGACCGAAGAACCGTGACTTGCCCGTGACTCGCTCTCGGCGGAGAGGGCCTGGCCGGAGGGGTGGAGTCGCGTCATATGAGAGCCGCGGCTGGTGTGGTCACAGCGACCGCGGAACAAACTGGAGGGCCGTAGGAGCTGCGAAGAGCTGCTCGCGCACAGTGCCTCGATCCCCCGGACCCCAACCAAGAGACTCGCTGAGGCACCAAGAACCTTCCGACTTCCCGAAGGCTGCGGTGGGGGTAAAGGTTCTGCCGGAAAGACGGGACGCGCCTCTCTAACTCACGGCAGAGAGACGCATCCAGAAAGGGAGGATCGGCGGAGGTGGAGGTACAGCCCCTCCCTCACCCCCCATCCTCCCCAAAGCAGAAAAACATTGGACTATTGGACTATTCTACAGATTTCCCCCCACTGCGATATCAAACCCAACTCTCCCTCCTCCTCCCTTCATACAGTAAATAATATCAGTCGGATAAAAGGAGAAGGGGGAGATACAAGAGAGAAGAAAGGAGGGGGGGCACAAAGGAGCAGAGGGCGGCGGAGGGGAGAGGGGAGAAAGGGAAAGAGGAAGAAGAAGGGACAGAGAGACGGAGGGGGGGACTGAAAGGAGCAAAGAGAGCGAGAAGAGAACAGAAAAAACAGACAGGAGAGCAGGGAAGCGCAGAAGAAAACAGGGAAAACATACTGCACCCAAACATCTTATGCTCCTCTCCCCATAGCACACACTGGAGAAAGACGAGGAAAGAAGGGGTACAATGACACCAACATAAACCTGAATTGGAAAAGAAAGGGGTACATAGAGATAAGATTGAAAAGGAGGAAAATAGATAAATAAGAAAGGATCAGTGGACAATGGAAGAATACCCCCAAAGGAAAATAAATCCCCAAAGCCAAAGCGGAACCTCATCAAAAGTAAGGCAAGGTGAAAAAAAAACGAAAACGACACGAAAAGATACACAGTAAAGACAACTATACAGGGGACAAGTGATCTAAGTTAGAAATCTCAGGAGAGCCTCAACATCGCTTGTCCCTCCCCCCCCTCCACCCAGATCACTTGGGTTCGAGGGCAGGAGTGAACGCCCTCCACCCCAACTCATATATCCCAAGGAAACGCCGATGACAACTGGCAGAGAACACAGCCACACACAACCCTAATCAAACTAGACGACTGGCAAAAGACCTGGAGCTATCCATACCCACCTTTTTCCTCCCTCAACACTCCCTGCATTCAATCCCAATCACAAGAGAGCCTGGCACAGGGAATATAGGACATAACTTTTCAATACTCTGGGCTATAGCAGTTCCTACACCAACTCCATCACAGGGGAATCACTATGGGTATAACCTCCCTCCCGATCAGAAGACAATGCTAGGTAGATACAACTCGTAATAGTCGCTAGGGAGAGACATGTATACATAAATAAAAGGGGGAAAAAGAAAAGGAAAGAAAGTGGAGAACAACGAATAGGTGAAACGGTTACTGGAGGGAAGGAAAAAACAAAAAAAAGAGGAAGGTCAGAATAGAAACAAGAAACGACTGGCACAGAAAGGCCACACCTCTACCGGATCTAGAGGAAGGAAAACCGGACACTAAGTAGACAATCTTTGTGGACCAATGAGGCGATGCCCGGTAACAAACCGAACCATAAATCTGTCAGTAAACCCGCACAACAGCTATTATTTTCGGAAGCGCTTCAACACAAACGCTCAACTCCCACCATGACAAGCCCTCAAACATCGCCACCCCCAACTGAGCTCACCAGAATGGCGGACAAGGGCCACCCCACAACTATGGACCAGATATTGCAGGAAATTACCACTGTCAGTCGCTGTATAGAGGGGATGGACGCCTCTATAACTTCATTAACACTAGAGACCAAATCCATGCGATCTGAAATCGCAAGCTTCCAATCCAGAGTTACGGGATTGGAGCAAGGCAAGGGATTAGTAGAGGCACAGGCCACTGTGTCTCGGGACCGAGACCAAGACCTCCTCCATCTAAGGAGTAAACTAACGGCATGGAGGATAGGAGTCGGAGAGACAACATCCGTCTACACGTGATCCCGGAAAACGAAAAAGGAGCGGATATGCAGGCCTTCTTATGCTCTAACCTCCCAAAACTGACCTCACTGGACTTCGACCCACAGACAGAATTTCAACGGGCACACAGAATAGGCCCAAAACGCTCCGACAATCCCTCAAGACCCCGACCAATCATTGCATGCTTGCTACGGCATAACCAGACCCGTCAAATACTTCAAGCGGCGCGCAATCATGGACCCTTCCGAATAGACCAGCATGACATCCGAATAACTGCTGATTACTCCAAGGAAGCCAATGAATGCAGAAAGGCCTTCTTAGCTCTACGACCCCGGCTTCGCCAACTAGAGATAAAATACGGCCTCTTCGATCCTGCAAGAATGTGGGTTACCAAAAATGGAGTATCTAAGGACTTTTACAACCCCGTAGAACTGAGACTCTTCCTTGATTCCTTCCAACCTCAATCTATGGACTCTACCAGCATAAACTGTTCGCCTGACAACGCAGGAGACAATGAAGGAACTGGAAATTTCCCCTCAGGACAGGAAAAAACGAACGTGGCCCTATGTGACACTGAAGCCGGCCAAAGAGGCAGAGACATAGGGGGTTATTACAACTTTGGAGGAGGTGTTAATCCGTCCCAAAAGTGACGGTAAAGTGACGGATATACCACCAGCCGTATTATGAGTCCATTATATCCTATGGCACTCATAATACGGCTGGTGGTATTTCCGTCACTTTATCGTCACTTTTGGGACGGATTAACACCTCCTCCAAAGTTTTAATAACCCCCATAGAGCGATTGTCCAGATCACATGATGATAGAGGTCAGGTCTTACACGCAGTAGTAACCCACACCCAACTATCGGAAAGGGACAAATCTCGTTCCCCTTTAAAACCAGCGACTATACCCCCTTGAGAGGAAGACACGATACTGCACACAAGAAAGACAATGACCTGAAAACAAGAATACTGCAGCAGCTGTCGACCCCGTGGATGGATGAGTACCCATTCAGACCATATATAAGTGCCTGCATTATAATTGTCTAAGATTGTTAGTGCTGTTGTCAAAACCAGTTACTTTAAAAGCACATGTTCACTGTAACCCAATATAAGGCCTTACAATGGGTAAATATCCAGTAAATTAGAATCTGTCCCTAGGGTAAGACAGAGCACACACACCAATGCAAGGACTAGATTTACCACCTTCCTGTAGGCTATATAGGAGCCCAGACTCGGCCTTACAACATAGTACAAAGGGTATCAAATACCGGACAACCACCACAGAAATTGACAAGCTCCCATTGTGCTACAGAATACCCCACAGCAGCAAGCACCATAACATAACCCAATCCTACCCCGGCACACAACACATAAGCCTAATAGCGACGCCAGAACTATTTAATCTTCACAGATATCCCAGGGGCCAAGATTGGGGCAAACCAGGATAAACTAATCTATCCCCTGAGACGCACACAATACAATATGACCCATTGTAAACCAATATCCCCCACAAATATCATAAACTAAAATTATGCAAGATGACGCAATATACCATACCATAATATAACAATATGGTGTCCCATACCAAGGCATTACAATATAAATAGCCAATTACCCCCTCTTGAACGTACAAACCCACACGCAGATTACTAACCACCCATACCCGTGAGCCCATCCAGGATAGGACGATCATGAGGATAGTATGTGCCACGCTAATAAACTGACAATATCCGAATACATACTTTCCTATAATAGCATTATGAGGCAATAATACGCGACAAAGCACCAGTAAGGGGGTAGACCACACATTTTCCCCACGCAATATGGGACTCCGTAGCACTCACTGTTTACTCTATGATAAAGAGCCCGATGCCCAGATTAACAGTTCATAATATAACAAGGTAATAAGGTAATAGGACGTATTATGTTAACAAGAATTAATAGGTTATAGGAATGTTGAAGTAGGCGCTAATGTGATGTTACAGCTGAAAAGTAATACTCAGAATGTACTGTATACTTACATCTCTAGGTATCTTTATCCACACTAGCACTATATAGTCCAGTTCGCCCCCTCTCCTTCCCCGCTTGAATATCCCCTTCTCTCCATATACTCTGCCCTTACCCTGCAATATCACCTTAGGATTCCCCATCATACACAGACACCTCCATTCCCCCATCCCCGGTAACATCAGATATCACGCAACATGCCTCAAGCCTCATTCTGCATTGCTCCCTCTGCCCCCCTCCTCATCTTATCGTCGACTCTCCCACACGACCAATAACATCTCTCGACAGCACCACCCAGGCATGATGACAACCAACTACCCTTCCTGCTCCTAAAAATACAAGCTCCAGCTATATACATGGCTAAACACTATAACTATCACCATCCGCTCTCTTGATTCTCGATACATAACCATGAATCCTATACCTCTCCCTGCCATCAACATATAGATAGCCGGCTGCCTGCTGCTCCCCCTGCTCCCCCCGACAAAGACCACCCCGACGACACGCAAGTCCCGAGAGGAACCGGACCCGCCTCTTACAGATCTAGTTAAGGAGGCAGGATCTCCAGCCTCCTTCCCCTCTCTTCCTTATCCCCTTACCCCCCCCTAGTATTTTTTCCCGTCATTCTTTTAATTTTAAATATATATACCGATTTTTAAATCCCTCCACTTTCCTTTTCTTATCCCCTTTTTTTTCCTTTTTCCTTTTTCTTCCTCTGTTTCTCCTCCTCTATAGCTCTCCTCGGCTTTCTCTCCATCTATCCTATTTTTTTTCTTTTTTCTCTCCCCTCTCTCCCACCTCCACCTTCCCTCTCTCACCCTTTTTCTAGAGAGCACTTCCGCCAGCTGCACTCCCCCTCCCATAACCCACTGCATTACACCAAGTATAATTTCCACTTGAACAAACGAGATAGTAGCCTCCTCATTCTCCCCCGTTAGTGCTAACACCGGAACAAGCGAGATCCTATATACTTGTTCAGGATGCCAAGAAGAGCCATCCCTCAAGAGATACGACCATTGCGTATCCTCTCCTGGAACGTACATTATATGACAAGCTATGTTAAGCGGAAAAAAATATTGTCCTGTCTTCAATCCAAAAAAGCAGATATCGCTTTGGTACAGGAGACCCACCTCGACACTCTGGAATCCAGTAAACTTAAACGGGACTGGATAGGGAGGGCTGTATTCAGTTGCTGCCCAGCAAACCAAGAACCTGGAAGCAGCGCACCCCGCAAGTGTGGGGTGGCGATCTTAATGCGAAAATCCCTCCCGATCACAATCATTTAAACATGGAGCGACGCAGACGGAAGATATATATTTGCCAAACTAAAAATAGGGAATACCTTCTTATGTGTGGGCTCCGTCTATGCACCAACCGGCCCAAAGTGCACATTCCTCCTACAACTAAATTGTCTCCTGACAGAAATCGGGACTGCCCGATATATAATCGGGGGCGACTGGAATCTTGCCCAAGACGCCATACTGGATAGGACAGGCCCCATTGATGTAGGCAACAACCACGATAGAGCACTCTTGACAGACATAACTACGGACGTCGGCCTAGAAGATTGTTAGAGAATACAACACCCGAAAGATAAGAAATATACTTTTATATCGGCCGTCCATGGCTCCCAATCGCGCCTGGACTACTTTCTGGTATCACACACTGTAATTCCCCACATGCTGGACACCTGCATCCTAGACAGTTGTCTTTCAGACCACTCTCCAACGCTAATCCTGATCAAGGTAGGCCTGTCTCCCCCAGGCCGAAAACCATGGCGCCTCGCTGTACGCAGATACCGCTCCCCCCAAGGGAAGGAGCAACTAAGAGCACACGTATCTACATACATGACCGAGAACACAGGCACTGTGATCTCCAAAAGGGTTTTATGGGCAGCGGCAAAAGCAACACTGAGAGGGAATATGATGCGAGACGCAGCATTGGCCAACAAAGACAGAATAGCCCGCCAAGCCACCTTAGAGACCACAATCCAGAACCTCACCAAACAGTATACCGCCCAACCGTCCCCTAGGCTACGCTGCTCCTTAGAACAAGCCCGCATGGAACACAATGAACTCTACACGTCTCAAGCGGAATATGCACTGCAGAAATTGCAAGACCGTCATTATGAACAAGAAGAAAAAGCAGGACGCCTCCTAGCGGCCCAGCTCCGACAAAGAGAGGCTGCTTCTGCCATCTCTGCTATAACATCTTCTTCAGGAGCGGTGTTGACTCGTCCGCAAGATATTGTGAACGAGTTTGCCAAGTACTATCGACATCTCTATACCCCGGAAACGACAACTGATCAGGCACAGATAGAGGTATTCTTTAACACGGCCAATCTGCCTCGTTTGTCGGAGGCTGGCAGAGCCCTCATGGACGGCAATATAAACAAGGAAGAGATAACACAAGTTATAACAAACCTCCCCTACCATAAATCTCTGGGAGAGGACGGATTCCCTGCAGAATTCTATAAATGGGCCGGGGAAGAGGCAATCACTGCATTGCATGAAGCACTAACGGAAGCATATCAGGAAGGCTCTCTGGGCGCTTTATCCAACAGGGCTACAATTGTCATTCTGCCTAAGCCAGGGAAAGATCCCCTCCTCTGTGGCAGCTATCGCCCTATTTCCCTCCTGAACGGAGACGTCAAACTCCTAGCCAGCGTTTTAGCAGCACGCCTACGCAAAGTGATACCATCTCTGAACCATAACACCCAAGTGGGGTTTGTACCGGGCCGCATTTCCAGAAACCACATGCGTACTCTCTACCATACACTGCTGGAAGCTCTACATATGCCCGAAGAGGCCCTAGCTTTATCCCTAGATGCAGAGAAAGCATTAGACCGCATCGAATGGTCCTATTTATTCATTACCATGAAGCACTTCGGCCTGGGGGAACAATTTATCTCTAAAGTACGTTTATTACATGACCACCCCACAGCACAGGTTAACTGCGGGGGCTTCTTATCAGACCCCTTCCCTATTGGAAGAGGCACACGCCAGGGCTGCCCCCTGTCACCGCTTCTATTCCTATTGGCCATGGAACCCCTGGCAGCTACCGTACGGAACTCCCAACAGATAAAAGACATTTAAATAACCGGGGGCTTATCCAAAATCTATCTCTACGCAGACAACAGCTTATTAACCTTGTCAGACCTAGAAACTTCCCTGCCCGCACTGCTCTCTACCATAGAGGAATTTGCACCTCTATACGGATACCGGGTAAACTGGGACAAAAGCGAAGCACTACCTCTATCCCGCATAACGACGAGAGCAGCGGTACATGGCCTTCCATTCCAATGGACACCGGCCCGTCTCAAATACCTAGGAACGTTTATTAACCGAGGCTTGGAACACATAGTTCAGGACAACCTAGATCCCCTCATATCTAAAATGAAACAGGATTTTGCCAAGTGGTCACTATTGGGCCTGTCCATGTGGGGAAGGACACAGGCTGTCAGAATGACTACACTACCACGCTTTACATATGTGCTAGGCATGCTTCCCCTACAGGTACCCCTCCCTTTACTCCGCTCAATTGATGCATCCATAAGGACCTTCGTCTGGGGCTCCCTATGCCCCAGACTTAAACCTGCAACGATCCTGGTGCGACAACACTATGGAGGCTTAGGCTTACCCTTGGTAGAACAATATTCACTAGCCTTACAACTATCACAGTTAGCATACACACTCCCAGGCACACCCGATCCACCGCAATGGGTAGCCACAGAGAGTCTCCTAAGAGGACAACACACAGAGATGGGAGGGATATATGCTGACCACCCCTCCCTGCCCAACCCCATTCTCAAGGCTACCGACACAGCGTGGCGCAGAGCCCACTGCTTGCTAGGTATACACCCTTCCCTACATGCCCAGGCCCTATAGCAGGGAACAAAAACATAAAAACAGGAGGAAATCTCCTCATGTGGCCCCAATGGCTTGAGGCAGATATTCATAATATATTGTAATTGTATTGTAATCGTATTTATATAGCGCTTACTACCCCTGACGAGGCGTCGAAGCGCTTTTCGATGAGTAGCACGCTACTCCGGTACCCAACAAGAATTAGTGATGGATTAGTATAATTTAAATAAGGAGTACAGTTTTAGTATTATTATGAGTTAATTTGAGTTGCGGATATGAGAGTTTGTTAGTTAGATTGACTGGAGTAATGGAGGGGTGGAGGAGGAAAGAAATCCAGAAGTGTTAGTTGGGAGTTTATCCTTCATTTATTCAATCCAAAGGCTTGAGATGAATAAAAGGGGAGCGGAGGAGAAAGAGGATGTGGAAGGGTTAGGGAGAGCATAGTAGCAGGGTGAGATGAATGCAGGAGAATTTAGTAGGGTTGTGTGGGAGGTCACAGAGGTAGAGTGAGGTTTGGTGAGTTAGATGTGGAGGTGGAGGGAAGAGCTAAGGCAGAGATATTTAGGAGATGAAAGTGGTCGAAGGGATTTGGGATGAGTCCGAGTGAGAATGGAGGATAGTTTGATAGAGACATGACATAAGAGTGATGAGTAGATAAGTGTGATAAAAAGAGAGCAGAAATTCATAGATATCTAGTATAACAACCCATGCAATGATCCACAAACATGCCAGGCACAGAAACAACATATACACATACATACACATATATATATATATATATTTATACACACACACACATGAATACACACACATATGCACATACAATACATAATTAGAATCATGGGTAAAAAATACTTAGTCAGACAGGTTTAAAAGAGTGTGTGTGTATTTTATTGTTATTGGTTTAGTTTCTGTAAAATGAGCATCGTGGCATACCCAACCGGAGTATTTTCTACGAGTATGTCAGTAAGCGTTACCTAGCATGTTTTATATGCCCCGTTTATATTGTACACTAAGGGTACGTGATGGGCCACGGGGTAAGCGTCTCCAGCAACCTTGTGTGCCTTTGGCAATGTGATTGTTACTAGTGCGTCTTTGTGGAGATGTCCTTGTGCTTCTGAGCATCAACAACGCACCACCGGAATCGGCGGTAAACGCATTGGGGTCGTTTTGGAAAGCTGTCCATCATCCTGGTAAAAGGTGGGAATTCCTTTACCTACTTCGAGGGTGGACGGGGCGTGGCTCAGCGGGCGGAGCTTACAGGTGCTTTATAAAGGGAGAACCTTCTACTCTGTGTCTCCAGCAGAGGAAGATAGAACCCGAGCGTCACAGTCAGATACAGATTACGCTACAGTACATCATCAGTTCACCTCCAGGAAGGATTCTAGATCTTTTCTGCTATGGGATCTCTGAGCGTACAGCCTTGCTTTATCTTTGCCAAGCCCAAGAGTTAGGGTGGCTTGTCCTTTCCAGAGGCTGAGCTTCAACTGCGGCACCTGCTACGTTTATATTTCTAAGTGCTTCCTGTTGAGGTTTAGTTTCTGTAAAATGAGCATCGTGGTCTACCCAACCGGAGTATTTTCTACGAGTATGTCAGTAATCGTTACCTATCATGTTTTATACGCCCTGTTTATATTGTACACTAGGGGTACGTATATCCCATATAATGGATGGAAATAATTTTCGAACCTTTGCCTCTCTCCAGGAGGAGTTCAGCATTCATAGTAACCAAGAATGGCGATACATACAGCTTAAACACTGTATGCGCAAAACATTAGGGACTCCCCCATGGACGTTTAAAACTTCACCCATTGTTACCTACCTCCAGAAATGGGGCCGACATAAAAGCGTTATGGCTGGCCTTCATGCCGAGTTAACAAATCATCTTTATTCACAACCCCTTCTGGAACGACTACGCCTAAAATGGCAGGATAGATTGGAGATTACCTATACGGATAAAGAGTGGTCAGACATACTGGAAGCCCTTGATAGGGGAGTACGCGAAGCCCGCCTGAAATTCTGCTTATTCAAAGTTCTCCAAGATTGGTACTGGACCCCCGTTAAACTTCTCAGGGCAGGCCTTCTACTGCATGCAAAATGTTGGAGGTGCATAGAACTCCACTGCGACCTACTTCACATCCTATGTCATTGTCTGACGATAGAGCCTTTATGGGATGCGGTAGGCCACGCCCTGCTGGACTTCATACAGATTCCAAATCCGACCCCGCCACCACTAATTTTCTTACATGATATACACCCATACCCCTTCCTAACACGAGCCCCAAAAAGGTTACTACACACAGCACTCGCCACGGCCAAAATATGCATACTCCGGCACTGGAGGGCTAGTACCGCCCCCCACGCCGACAGAATGGATGACTGCCATGTACCAAACAGCCACCCATGAACGAGTGATATATAACTTACAGGACCAAGCGGCACTATTCGAGGAAGTCTGGCGCCCATTTTTGACAAAGTCATGAAGCAGCTGGCAGATGGTCAACGAACAACGATAGGTGAGAAACAACTGCTCTCTCAAACTCTTTCTCTTTCCTATTTTCCTCCCCCCCTGTTCTTCCCTTCTTCTCCCCCTGCTATTTTCTCTATCCTCTCTTCCCCTCTCCCTCCTCCCAGCTGCCCCACTTAGACAAATGCACCAGACCCTGGACTGAGCAACCTGACATCTCCCCCAGTCCTTTCACATAATCTATGTCTGGGAAATTAACATGCACAAGAAGAACCCATTCTTTCAAGGACCTCATAACAATGAACAAGTCACTGCTGACGACCTCTTTACTTTGTTTTTTTTTTCATACTCACCCCTCCTTTGACATTATTCTACAACAGAGGTTTGGAACTCCTACCCTCACCATATGGGAAATCATGGAACAACTTACACTTAGGTCTTGCCAACCTCGATACGGGGTCTATGGCTTCCCTTATTCACCCACTCGTCACCCCACCTAGTAGCCCCTCCCCCCAACTTCCCCCCCTTCTTCACCCCACCTCCTTCAATCCCCAAGACATCCTTATCTTTCCCTTATTATAAGATCAACACTTTATGCTGTCCTTCTATCCCCCCACACCTGTCCCTTCCCAAGAGTGTGTTTATAATTTTTCAATTATCCAGCCAGGAATACCTGTCAGATTGTATACGTTTGTATATCTATTGCAGAAACATCTATTGTAAAAAGGAAAAAGTTTTGAAAAGTATATTTCTATATATTTTGTATCACCTTATATCTTTAATAAAACATTTCAAACTTTAAAAAAAAGAAGACAAAAAAAAAGAAAACCTTTATAACTTAATATTAACCTAATTTTCTTACCAGCAGCACCCCACAGAATAATCTGCACCTCTAATATGTAATACTGCCAAATTTCTTAAACATCCAGCTGACAATTTTTTGCTTTGCGAAATACAAAAGTCTATGGAAAATACATTGGAATTAAAGCCCGTTTTGGTCCCCCACTTTTTTTTCTTTGCACCCCCTTGATCAAACAATGCAAAAACCTTCAGTCCTCTCAAAATGAAATGGGGGCTTCAGGCCTGCAAAGTATAACACACATTTGTCAAATGGGTGCAAAGTTATAAAGGGACAAAAATCAGAAAAATCCCAATATCTGGCGACCTCAGCTATAATTACAGAGTAGCAATTGGAACTATGCAATACGGGTATGTATGTATATATATATATATATATATATATATATATATGTGTATTGTAGGAAGTTGGCTCTGTATGTGCTATTTCAAAGTAAGGAATAGCATGCACAGAGTCCAAGGGTTCCCCTTAGAGGTAAAATAGTGGTAAAAATAGATAATACTAATGCTCTATTTTGTGGTAGTGTGGTCGAGCAGTAGGCTTATCCAAGGAGTAGTGTTAAGCATTTGTTGTACATACACACAGACAATAAATGAGGTACACACACTCAGAGACAAATCCAGCCAATAGGTTTTGTTATAGAAAAATATATTTTCTTAGTTTATTTTAAGAACCACAGGTTCAAATTTAACATGTAATATCTTGTTTGAAAGGTATTGCGGGTAAGTACATTAGGAACTTTGAATCATTTCAATTGCATGTATACTTTTCAAGTTATTCACAAATAGCTATTTTAAAAGTGGACACAGTGCAATTTTCACAGTTCCTGGGGGAGGTAAGTTTTTGTTAGTTTTACCAGGTAAGTAAGACACTTACAGGGTTCAGTTCTTGGTCCAAGGTAGCCCACCGTTGGGGGTTCAGAGCAACCCCAAAGTTACCACACCAGCAGCCCAGGGCCGGTCAGGTGCAGAGTTCAAAGTGGTGCCCAAAACGCATAGGCTCCAATGGAGAGAAGGGGGTGCCCCGGTTCCAGTCTGCCAGCAGGTAAGTACCCGCGTCTTCGGAGGGCAGACCAGGGGGGTTTTGTAGGGCACCGGGGGGGACACAAGCCCACACAGAAATTTCACCCTCAGCGGCACGGGGGCGGCCGGGTGCAGTGTTAGAACAAGCGTCGGGTTCGCAATGGAAGTCAATGAGAGATCAAGGGATCTCTTCAGCGCTGCAGGCAGGCAAGGGGGGGCTTCCTCGGGGAAACCTCCACTTGGGCAAGGGAGAGGGACTCCTGGGGGTCACTTCTGCAGTGAAAGTCCGGTCCTTCAGGTCCTGGGGGCTGCGGGTGCAGGGTCTTTTCCAGGCGTCGGGACTTAGGTCTCAGAGAGTCGCGGTCAGGGGAAGCCTCGGGATTCCCTCTGCAGGCGGCGCTGTGGGGGGTCAGGGGGGACAGGTTTTGGTACTCACAGTCGTAGAGTAGTCCGGGGGTCCTCCCTGAGGTGTTGGTTCTCCACCAGCCGAGTCGGGGTCGCCGGGTGCAGTGTTGCAAGTCTCACGCTTCTTGCGGGGAGATTGCAGGGTTCTTTAAAGCTGCTCCTTTGGATAAAGTTGCAGTCTTTTTGGAGCAGGTCCGCTGTCCTCGGGAGTTCCTTGTCGTCGTCGAAGCAGGGCAGTCCTCAGAGGATTCAGAGGTCGCTGGTCCCTTTGGAAGGCGTCGCTGGAGCAGAGTTTCTTTGGAAGGCAGGAGACAGGCCGGTGAGTTTCTGGAGCCAAGGCAGTTGTTGTCTTCTGGTCTTCCTCTGCAGGGGTTTTCAGCTAGGCAGTCCTTCTTCTTGTTGTAGCAGGAATCTAATTTTCTAGGGTTCAGGGTAGCCCTTAAATACTAAATTTAAGGGCGTGTTTAGGTCTGGGGGGTTAGTAGCCAATGGCTACTAGCCCTGAGGGTGGGTACACCCTCTTTGTGCCTCCTCCCAAGGGGAGGGGGTCACAATCCTAACCCTACTGGGGGAATCCTCCATCTGCAAGATGGAGGATTTCTAAAAGTTAGAGTCACCTCAGCTCAGGACACCTTAGGGGCTGTCCTGACTGGCCAGTGACTCCTCCTTGTTATTCTCATTATTTTCTCCGGCCTTGCCGCCAAAAGTGGGGGCCGGGGCCGGAGGGGGCGGGCAACCCCACTAGCTGGAGTGTCCTGCGGTGCTGTGACAAAGGGGTGAGCCTTTGAGGCTCACCGCCAGGTGTTACAGCTCCTGCCTGGGGGAGGTGTTAGCATCTCCACCCAGTGCAGGCTTTGTTACTGGCCTCAGAGTGACAAAGGCACTCTCCCCATGGGGCCAGCAACATGTCTCTAGTGTGGCAGGCTGCTGGAAATAGTCAGCCTACACAGACAGTCGGTTAAGTTTCAGGGGGCACCTCTAAGGTGCCCTCTGTGGTGTATTTTACAATAAAATGTACACTGGCATCAGTGTGCATTTATTGTGCTGAGAAGTTTGATACCAAACTTCCCAGTTTTCAGTGTAGCCATTATGGTGCTGTGGAGTTCGTGTAAAACAGACTCCCAGACCATATACTCTTATGGCTACCCTGCACTTACAATGTCTAAGGTTTTGCTTAGACACTGTAGGGGCACAGTGCTCATGCACTGGTACCCTCACCTATGGTATAGTGCACCCTGCCTTAGGGCTGTAAGGCCTACTAGAGGGGTGTCTTACCTATACTGCATAGGCAGTGAGAGGCTGGCATGGCACCCTGAGGGGAGTGCCATGTGACCTACTCATTTTGTTCTCACTAGCACACACAGGCTTGTAAGCAGTGTGTCTGTGCTGAGTGAGGGGTCTCTAGGGTGGCATAATACATGCTGCAGCCCTTAGAGACCTTCCCTGGCATCAGGGCCCTTGGTACCAGAGGTACCAGTTACAAGGGACTTATCTGGATGCCAGGGTGTGCCAATTGTGGAAACAATGGTACATTTTAGGTGAAAGAACACTGGTGCTGGGGCCTGGTTAGCAGGGTCCCAGCACACTTCTCAGTCAAGTCAGCATCAGTATCAGGCAAAAAGTGGGGGGTAACTGCAACAGGGAGCCATTTCTTTACACAAGCCCCCCTCAGCCCACAGGCCAGGAGACTCAGCCAAAGCTGGGAGAGTCTTCCTAGTCTGTCAGGCGAGGAAGGGTAGAGGAAATAGGCTGGTTTGTTGCAGGGCCTACTCTGCCTTACATCCTCCTGTTCAGGTCATTCCCTCTGGGGAACTGACCCACTTCCACAGTGATAGGACCTAGTCTGAACTGCCTCTTGTCTGTGCTTTTTATGTCTTCACCCATTCTCTCTATTTTGGGGTTAGAGGTATCCACCTCTGCTAATCTTATCTTAGCCAGGGTCACCCCTAGCTTACCCAAAGAGGTTACCCAGAGCTGGAGTAACCCCACCATGACCAACAGGGTCAGGGGGCCTAACTTGTTATTTGGCATGGGGTCAGACCACCATGCCAAGGATAGTGCAGCCATAAAGGCTAACACCCAGCAGAGGCCACTGACAGCTGTCAGTGCCCAGAACCACACCTTTAGCTCTTCACCTACAAGGGAAGGGGCTAAGTTACAGGCTTCTTTGGGTTCAGGGTGCCTGTCTGCTGTATTAGAGTGGGGGGTTACCACATCTTGTAGTAAACACCCTTCTTCCACTCTTTCTTCTGTTAGCTGAGGAGCCACCCACTCAGGCTTAACAGTTGCCTGACTAGCCAGGACTTCTTGTGGGTCAGGTTGGACTTTATCAGAGCCACTTTTGGAGTTCTCCTCTACTGGGGCAGAATCTCCTTGGCTTGCTGGAACCTTGGCTAAAGGTTGTCCACCTTTCCTACTCTGTTTCCTTTTCTTTTTCTTCTGGGGCCTACTTGCATTTACTGCAGAGGCAGGCACTCCAGAATCCTTGGGAGAGGACTGGCCCTGGACCAGTTCTTCTCTTAGGCTCTGACTAACCTCTGGGTAGTCATTTCCAAGGAGACAATCAAGGGGGAGGTCTGTACTGACTACCACCCTTCTCCAGGTAAATGTTCCACCCACTTCTATGGGCACAAAAGCCACAGGCCTATTAGTGACCCTGTCTGGGCTAACTCTTACTCTGGCCATCTCACCTGGGATGTACTGGTTTGAGAGCACCAGCCTGTCATGCACAATAGTGTGACTGGCACAAGTGTCTCTCAGGGCAGTGGCTGGGATTCCATTCACCTGTAGGTGGTGGAAGTGTCTACTTCCCTCTGGAATCTCCAACTCACCTGTTGGGCCCTTTCTCCAGTTGAAGGCTATGAAGACCTCCTCATCTGAGGAGTCATCCCCAATGGCTACACTGGTCACCCCTGGGATTTTGCTAGGGGGTTTGTTTTTGGGACAAGAAGTGTCCTTGGTGTGGTGCCCTGTCTGTTTACAGTTATGGCACCATGCCTTAGTGGCATCCCAGCTCTTACCCTGGTACCCACCTTTGTTTTGGGTTGTGTCTCTGGGCCCACCCACCTGGTCTGGTTTTTGGGGGCCTACAGGGGACTCTTTTTCTTTGTTTCTAGTGTCACCCACTTTCTCCTGGGGAGGCTTTGTAACCCCTTTCTTTTGGTCACCCCCAGTGGAAGTTTTGGTTACCCTAGTCTTGACCCAGTGGTCTGCCTTCTTTCCCAATTCTTGGGGAGAAATTGGACCTAGGTCTACCAGATACTGATGCAACTTTTCATTGAAGCAGTTACTTAAAATGTGTTCTTTCATAAACAAATTATAAAGCCCAACATAGTCATACACTTCATTTCCAGTTACCCAACCATCCAGTGTTTTCACTGAGTAGTCAACATAATCAACCCAGGTCTGGCTGGAGGATTTTTGAGCCCCCCTGAATCTAATTCTATACTCCTCAGTGGAGAATCCAAAGCCCTCAATCAGGGTACCCTTCATGAGGTCATAGGATTCTGCATCTTTTCCAGAGAGTGTGAGGAGTCTATCCCTACACTTTCCAGTGAACATTTCCCAAAGGAGAGCACCCCAGTGAGATTTGTTCACTTTTCTGGTTACACAAGCCCTCTCAAAAGCTGTGAACCATTTGGTGATGTCATCACCATCTTCATATTTAGTTACAATCCCTTTAGGGATTTTCAACATGTCAGGAGAATCTCTGACCCTATTTATGTTGCTGCCACCATTGATGGGTCCTAGGCCCATCTCTTGTCTTTCCCTTTCTATGGCTAGGATCTTTTTTTCCAAAGCCAATCTTTTGGCCATCCTGGCTAACTGGATGTCCTCTTCACTGGAGTTACCTTCAGTGATTTCAGAGAGGCTGGACCCTCCTGTGAGGGAGCCAGCATTTCTGACTACTATTTTTGGAGTCAGGGCTTGAGAGGCCCTGCCTTCCCTAGATAGGACTGGTAGGGGGGAATCACCCTCCAAGTCACTATACTCATCCTCTGTGTTGCCATCCTCAGAGGGGTTGGCCTTTTCAAACTCTGCCAACAGCTCCTGGAGCTGTAGTTTGGAAGGTCTGGGGCCCATTACTATTTTCTTTATTTTACAGAGTGACCTTAGCTCCCTCATCTTAAGATGGAGGTAAGGTGTGGTGTCGAGTTCCACCACATTCATCTCTGCACTAGACATTATGCTTCTAAAAGTTGGAATACTTTTTAAGAATCTAAAACTAGTTCTAGAATCTAATTCAAACTTTTACCAAACTTTTAAACTCTAAAAGGAAATGCTAACAGGGACTAACCCAAGGCCCTAGCAGGACTTTAAAGAATTTAGAAAACTTTTCAAATTGCAAAAATCAATTTCTAATGACAATTTTGGAATTTGTCGAGTGATCAGGTATTGGCTGAGTAGTCCAGCAAATGCAAAGTCTTGTACCCCACCGCTGATCCACCAATGTAGGAAGTTGGCTCTGTATGTGCTATTTCAAAGTAAGGAATAGCATGCACAGAGTCCAAGGGTTCCCCTTAGAGGTAAAATAGTGGTAAAAATAGATAATACTAATGCTCTATTTTGTGGTAGTGTGGTCGAGCAGTAGGCTTATCCAAGGAGTAGTGTTAAGCATTTGTTGTACATACACACAGACAATAAATGAGGTACACACACTCAGAGACAAATCCAGCCAATAGGTTTTGTTATAGAAAAATATATTTTCTTAGTTTATTTTAAGAACCACAGGTTCAAATTTAACATGTAATATCTTGTTTGAAAGGTATTGCAGGTAAGTACATTAGGAACTTTGAATCATTTCAATTGCATGTATACTTTTCAAGTTATTCACAAATAGCTATTTTAAAAGTGGACACACTGCAATTTTCACAGTTCCTGGGGGAGGTAAGTTTTTGTTAGTTTTACCAGGTAAGTAAGACACTTACAGGGTTCAGTTCTTGGTCCAAGGTAGCCCACCGTTGGGGGTTCAGAGCAACCCCAAAGTTACCACACCAGCAGCCCAGGGCCGGTCAGGTGCAGAGTTCAAAGTGGTGCCCAAAACACATAGGCTCCAATGGAGAGAAGGGGGTGCCCCGGTTCCAGTCTGCCAGCAGGTAAGTACCCGCGTCTTCGGAGGGCAGACCAGGGGGGGTTTGTAGGGCACCGGGGGGGACACAAGCCCACACAGAAATGTCACCCTCAGCGGCGCGGGGGCGGCCGGGTGCAGTGTTAGAACAAGCGTCGGGTTCGCAATGGAAGTCAATGAGAGATCAAGGGATCCCTTCAGCGCTGCAGGCAGGCAAGGGGGGGCTTCCTCGGGGAAACCTCCACTTGGGCAAGGGAGAGGGACTCCTGGGGGTCACTTCTGCAGTGAAAGTCCAGTCCTTCAGGTCCTGGGGGCTGCGGGTGCAGGGTCTTTTCCAGGCGTCGGGACTTAGGTCTCAGAGAGTCGCGGTCAGGGGAAGCCTCGGGATTCCCTCTGCAGGCGGCGCTGTGGGGGGTCAGGGGGGACAGGTTTTGGTACTCACAGTCGTAGAGTAGTCCGGGGGTCCTCCCTGAGGTGTTGGTTCTCCACCAGCCGAGTCGGGGTCGCCGGGTGCAGTGTTGCAAGTCTCACGCTTCTTGCGGGGAGATTGCAGGGTTCTTTAAAGCTGCTCCTTTGGATAAAGTTGCAGTCTTTTTGGAGCAGGTCCGCTGTCCTCGGGAGTTCCTTGTCGTCGTCGAAGCAGGGCAGTCCTCAGAGGATTCAGAGGTCGCTGGTCCCTTTGGAAGGCGTCGCTGGAGCAGAGTTTCTTTGGAAGGCAGGAGACAGGCCGGTGAGTTTCTGGAGCCAAGGCAGTTGTTGTCTTCTGGTCTTCCTCCGCAGGGGTTTTCAGCTAGGCAGTCCTTCTTCTTGTTGTAGCAGGAATCTAATTTTCTAGGGTTCAGGGTAGCCCTTAAATACTAAATTTAAGGGCGTGTTTAGGTCTGGGGGGTTAGTAGCCAATGGCTACTAGCCCTGAGGGTGGGTACACCCTCTTTGTGCCTCCTCCCAAGGGGAGGGGGTCACAATCCTAACCCTATTGGGGGAATCCTCCATCTGCAAGATGGAGGATTTCTAAAAGTTAGAGTCACCTCAGCTCAGGACACCTTAGGGGCTGTCCTGACTGGCCAGTGACTCCTCCTTGTTATTCTCATTATTTTCTCCGGCCTTGCCGCCAAAAGTGGGGGCCGGGGCCGGAGGGGGCGGGCAACTCCACTAGCTGGAGTGTCCTGCGGTGCTGTGACAAAGGGGTGAGCCTTTGAGGCTCACCGCCAGGTGTTACAGCTCCTGCCTGGGGGAGGTGTTAGCATCTCCACCCAGTGCAGGCTTTGTTACTGGCCTCAGAGTGACAAAGGCACTCTCCCCATGGGGCCAGCAACATGTCTCTAGTGTGGCAGGCTGCTGGAACTAGTCAGCCTACACAGACAGTCGGTTAAGTTTCAGGGGGCACCTCTAAGGTGCCCTCTGTGGTGTATTTTACAATAAAATGTACACTGGCATCAGTGTGCATTTATTGTGCTGAGAAGTTTGATACCAAACTTCCCAGTTTTCAGTGTAGCCATTATGGTGCTGTGGAGTTCGTGTAAAACAGACTCCCAGACCATATACTCTTATGGCTACCCTGCACTTACAATGTCTAAGGTTTTGCTTAGACACTGTAGGGGCACAGTGCTCATGCACTGGTACCCTCACCTATGGTATAGTGCACCCTGCCTTAGGGCTGTAAGGCCTGCTAGAGGGGTGTCTTACCTATACTGCATAGGCAGTGAGAGGCTGGCATGGCACCCTGAGGGGAGTGCCATGTCGACTTACTCATTTTGTTCTCACTAGCACACACAGGCTTGTAAGCAGTGTGTCTGTGCTGAGTGAGGGGTCTCTAGGGTGGCATAATACATGCTGCAGCCCTTAGAGACCTTCCCTGGCATCAGGGCCCTTGGTACCAGAGGTACCAGTTACAAGGGACTTATCTGGATGCCAGGGTGTGCCAATTGTGGAAACAATGGTACATTTTAGGTGAAAGAACACTGGTGCTGGGGCCTGGTTAGCAGGGTCCCAGCACACTTCTCAGTCAAGTCAGCATCAGTATCAGGCAAAAAGTGGGGGGTAACTGCAACAGGGAGCCATTTCTTTACATGTATATATATATATATATATATATATATATATAATTACTGAAAAAAGCAAAGGTTACAGGATTGTTATAGTTAGGAAATCGAATTAAAAAAAACGTACAAATTCACCTAAAATACCAAAGGTTACAGAGACATTATAGTTAGGCTCACGTTTACCTCATACAAAACCATTGAAATTCAGCACTGCATCAAATGCAAGGCAATACTGAGTGTTGGGGAGCAGCCGATCTCAACTATAATTAATAGTATCAATACTCGTAAGTGTTAGGTTTTTTCTTTTCGGTTCATGGAAGGTTTGTGCTCTGTGTTTAGTAGCACTATATTGTAATCTTTTGTTTTAAAAAAAATAAAACACCAACAAAAAACAACAAAAATTTTGAAAACACACATTTTTTAAAAAAGTTAAAAGAAAACAGTTCTTGTTAGAACCACTTATTCTGGTAAAAAAAAGAAAAAATATATGTTTTATGGTTGTTCGAAATTGTCAAAATACATGTTACATGTCTTGTAGGTGTATGGGTGACTGACTGCAATATTTCCTGTATGGGTGAGATACTGGGGACATATGAGTGAGTGGGTGAAAGGGTAATTGTATGAGTGAATGACGGGCTGCATGAGTGGCTGTACAGGGTGAGTGATAGGGTGCATTTGTGGCTGTATAACTGAGTGAGTGGGTGTGTGAGTGGCTGTGTGGGTGACTCATAGGGAACATGAGAGCCTGTATGTGTGAGTGACTGCGTGCTCGAGTTGCTGTTTCAGAGACTGAGTGGATGCATGAGTGGCCATATGGGTGAGTGAATGGTCACATGAGTGGAGTGGCTGTATGGGTGAGTGAGTGGGTGTATGAGTGAGTGATAGGGTAGATAAGTTTCTGTATGAGTGAATGAATGGGTGCATGATTGGCTGTATGGGTGAGTGAATGGGTGCATGAGTGACTGTATTGGTGAGTGACTGGGTGCATGAGTGACTGGGTGTGCGAGTGGCTGATTGGGTGAGTAATAGTGTGTATGAGTGCTTGAATGCATGAGTGAGTTGTGTCAGTGGCTGTATTGGTCAGTGACTGGGTGCATGAGTGGTTGTATTGGTGAGTGAGCGGGTGCATGAGTGGCTGTATGGATGAGTGACTGGGTGCATGAGTGGCTGTATGGGTAAGTGAATGGGTGTGTGAGTGGCTGGATTTTTGAGGGACTTGGTGTGTGAGTGGCTGATTGGGGGAGTGATAGTGTGTATGAGTGCTTGCATGCAGGAGTGAGTGGTTGTCTCAGTGGCTGCATTGGTCAGTGACTGGGTGCAGGAGTGGTTGTATGGGTGAGTGAGTGGGTGAATGATTGGCTGTGTGGATGAGTGATAGCGCGCACGAGTGGCTGTATGGGTGACTGAATGGGTGCATGAGTGGCTGAATGGGTAAGTGACTGGGTGCATGAGTGACTGTGTGCGTAAACTGTTGTATGCGTGAGTGATAGGGTGCATGAGTGCCTGAATGCATGAGTGACTGAGCATCTAAGTGTCTGTATGGGTGAGTGACTGGGTGCATGAGCGGCTGTACGGGTGAGTGATAGCCTGCATGAGTGCCTGTATGCGTGTGAGTAGGTGTGTGGGTGGCTGTATGGGTAAATGCCTGAGTGTGTGAGTAGTTGTATGGGTGAGTGATAGGGTACATGAGTGCCTGTTTGTGGGAGTGACTGGGTGTGTGAGTGCTGCATGGGTGAGTGACTGGGTGCAACAGTGGCTGTATGAATGAGTGACTGAGTGCATGAGTGGCTGTTTTGATGAGTGATAAGGTATATGAGTTCCTGTATGGGTGAGTGAAAGGGTGCATGAGTAGCTATATAGGCGAGTGAATGGGTGCATAAATAACTGTATAGTTGAGAGACTGGGTGCGTGAGTGGTTGTATGTGTAAATGAGAGGGTGCATGAGTGGCTGTAATGGTAAGTGATAGACCGCATGAGTGGCTGCCCTGGGTAAGTCAATGAGTGCATGAGTGGCTGTATGGGTGAGTGATAAGGTGCATGTGTCAGTGACTGTGTGTATGAGTAGCTGTATGGGTGACTAAGTGGGTGCATAAGTGGTTGTATGGATGAGTGATAGGGTGCATCAGTAGCTGTATGTGTGAGTGACTGGGTGCATAAGTGGCTGAATGGGTAAGTGACTGGGTGCATAAGTGGGATTATGGGTGAGTGAGAGGGTGCATAAGTGACTGTATGAGTGAGTGGCTGTTTTGATGAGTGATAGGGTATTTGAGTGCCTGTATGGGAGAGTGAAAGGGTGCATGAGTAGCTGTATATGCGAGTTAATGGGTGCATAAATAACTGTATGGTTGAGAGACTGGGTGCGTGAGTGATTGTATGGGTGAGTGACTGGGTACATAAGTGGTTGTATGTGTGAATGAGAGGGTGCATGAGTGGCTGTATGGATAACTGATAGGCTGCATAAGTGGCTGCCCTGGGAAAGTTAATGGGTGCATGGGTGACTGTATGGCTGAGTCAGTGCATGAGTGTGTTTATGGGTGAGTGACTGGGTGCATGAGTGCCTGTATGGGTGACTAATAGGATGCATCAGTTGTTGTATGCATGAATGACCGGGTCCATAACTGGTTGTTTAGGTGAGTGAATTAGTGTATATGTGATTTTATATGGGAATGATAGGGTATAGTAGTTGCTGTATGGCTAAGTAAATGGGTGCATGAGTGGGTCTATGTGTGAATAAGTGCATGACTAGAATATGAGTAAGTGGGTGTACCAGTGATGTATGGATGACTTAATGACTGTATGAGTGGTGTATGAGTGAGTGAGTGATAGTATATCTGTTTGAATCAGTGAGTAAATGTAGGAGGCTGGCTCTCTATATAGTCTATGAAAAAGACTTGCAGAGAGTCCAAGCAGCCCCACTTTGGTATCCAGAGATAAAAAGCAGACCACCTAAATCTCTGTGTTTGTGGTATTGTGGGCAAACAGTTAGGCTAATGAGGGAGATGTGCTAAGCATTTTTTTGTATTCACAGTATCATAAAATGTGGACACACACTTGTATGAATAACTGAAGACCAGTTTACAAAAATAGTTCTGATTTTTATAATATTTCTAAGACCAAGATCACTTCAGGTTTCCAGGCAACACCTCAGCGATGATGATCGAGTCATTGGAGCAGCAGGCAGGGTTTGGAGCCTTTTTCTTTGTGCAGCAGGGCTTCAGTTATTGTGCCTTGGGTCGTCTTTGTCCTGGTCTTCTTTGTGTCCATCGAATCTGAGGTCTTGGTCAGGGGTTGCCCTCTAAATACTGTATTTAGGGAGCGTTAGGGGGAGTACCTGGTAGCGGCCAATGGGCCACCTACCTTAGGGTGGCTACACCAAACTAAGTGACCACTTCCCTTGGGAAAGGGACACATCCCTGACCCTGATTGGCTATTTTTCCTACCATCCAAGAAAGAGAAAAATGAAATGGAGTGGTTACCTCGCCTGTCACCCCTGAGGGATGGTGCAGGCTGAAGGTGGCCACCCTTCCTATTCTTGCTAGGTGTCCCGAAGGTTTTACCACCTAAAGTGGAGTTAAAACCATTGGGCAGCCATCTGCTGCTAGCAGCAGAGGCGCGGTCGGATTCCAAAGGCAGTAAAGCCTTTGAAGCTGACCGCTGGTGCAGGGTGCCTTCCTGGGGGTGGAAGTGTGACATCTCCACCCAGGAAAGGCTTTGTGCTCTGGTTTCTGAGAGCAGAAGCTCTCACCCAAGGAGACCAGAATTGTGTCTGATGGTGGCAGGCTGGATAAAGCCAGTCAGCAACCATGCCAGGACTGTAAGGTTTTTGTAAGGGGACACCTCTAAGGTGCCATCTGGGTACATTTTATAATAAATCCTGCACTGGCATCAGTGTGGGTTTATTACTCTGAGTTGTTTGATACTGAACAACCCAGGGTTCAGAGAGAACATCATGTAGCTGGGGAACTCGTAATGACCAGTGTCCAGCACGTGCATTTGCCCTGGCTTCTTTGTATACTTACTATGTCTAAGAATTGGCAAATACAGAATAGGGGCATATTTGCTCATGCACATGTATGCCCTCACATGTATTACAGTGCATCCTGCCTTAGGGCTGTAAGGCCTGCCAGAGGGGTGACTTTACTATACTGCATGCAGTGTTAGTGGACAAGTTTGCCACTTTGGATACACCTTGTCATGCACTTGCAATGACAGTCTGCATGAGACTGGGATGGGGACTCTCAGAGCGGCACAACTGGTGCTGCAGCTCTTGGGGGCCCTCTTCAGAACCTATGCCCTATGTACCAGGGGGACCATTTACTAGAGACTTACACGGGTGCCTGAAGTGGCGAATGTAGTACGTATTTGGGGACAGAGAGCTGGCCCTGGGAACCTGTTTAGCAGGAGCCCAGGGCACTTACAGTTCAAACCCACAATATTTTGCTGGCAAGGGGGAGGGGTTAACTATGTCAAAAGAGTCCTTTTCTCACAGACATCTTTTTCAAGACATAACCCCTGATAGGCTGAATGATATATTAGGCAGTAATGATCAACATAGAAGATTGTATCTCCTATTTCTTTCCACAAATCCTTCTTAAACCTTTGGCTGAAGAAATAATAAGTAAGCATTAGGAAGTACGAAAGGTAGTTTTTGTTTGAATTGCAGACTACTGTCATTACACTCTGTCCATCCAGGTTGAAGGCTTCATTACGGGCCTGGCGGACTGAAACCCGGACTGCCAGAACCATGGGAAGGAGACTGCAGCAAGGTTGGCAGGCTCCCTCCCAGCCCTATCACAAGGTTTCCACTGGGCTGAATGGCAGAAATTTCTGAAATCGGAGGTTTCTGCTGATCAGCCCAGTGGAAAGAGTGCAGCAGCACTGTTCTCAGCTCCTCATGGAGCCAAGGCCAATGCTGTCCCACAGAGGGTGCCCCTAGATCCCTCCTTGCCATAGCAGACAGTGCGCATTTCGAGGGTGCTTGGCAGGAGCCCTTTGCACTGCCCGCGACAAGGTCATGGGCAGTGCATGGGCCCCCCCATGGGCCCCAGCGCTGGCTTTCTGCCAGCCTTTTCGAAGCATGGACCCCACCATGAAAAGGCTGGCAGAAAGTGGACTTGTGATCAGAACGGTGGCACTGGAACTCAGAGCCTCTATGGCTGACCACGAATCCACCGCCGCTACCCTGTTGGGAACCATGTTCCTGGCGGTGGCGGCGGTACCCTGGTGGTCTGACCACAAGGTTCGTAATCTGGCGGTCGGACCGCCAGGAGTGCGGTGGTCAACTGCCACCACAAGTCTGGTGGTGGTAATGAGGCCCTGAGTCTTTGAGCATACAGTTTAATGTCCAGATGAATTATTAAGGCCTTTATGGAAGATAATAGCCAAAGTACAGTATGTTCTCCCAGAAATAGATATTTGTCCTGCTTTAAAGTTTGTAATCTCAGTGTCCAATTTTGATTCATCTGCTCTGTATCGTTGAAATATTGCTATAATGTATTTACCACTTCTCTGTATATGCAATCTAGATGATGCTTTTAATTCACAAGTTGGACAAGTCATGTTTTGGTCTCTCTTTTTTATTAGTTTATGAAAAGATACACTTTTGCAGTCTGGCAGAGTTAAGTAGAGAAATCATTCAGATTGGATTTCAATGGTTGATCAGAAAGAGCAATGTTCACACTCATGGCTCCATATATAACGTAGTCCAAATATTTCATCAATATTTACATCTTCTTCTTCTAAAACTCCAAGAACACTATAGTAAATTCCTGTGTATCTTGACAAGTGTTTAGAGTAAATACTACAGATCCCCTATATTTGTCAACTAGTTCTCGAATCCCTGAAGCAGAATGTATTACAGTCCTGTCACAAGATAAGTGTTGAAGGCAATGAAATAGTGCTGTGCACAATGTGTTCTGTAGTTTTTCTTGGATTGCATTTACAGTATGTGGGAGGTGGAAGAGAACAATGAGAAGAGCATTGGCTTAGACGTTTACACCATTAGTTCTATCCAACTGGTAACCTGCAATATCGCCATCATTCTCCAATTTTCGTTTTTTGACAACTTCTTGTTTAGCCATCTTTTCTGTCTTTTCTGTAAATTTCTTTGATTATTTTGCCAGTTTCAGCTTAGGAAATAATACTCATTTTTCATAAACAGCATAATGTCCTAAATGAGGAATATTTTTACTTCTTAAATTATTGTACTCTCTACACAATTTGCATCTGCACTAGGCTTCTTCTCATCAAAATGAACCAGAAACAAACCAGATAATATTCACACTTGTGACAATGCTACATATGACATTCCTTCTTTAAAAACTGTACTTCCAATATTAGTAGATGCAGTACCAACACATAAACCTTAAAACATGTGAATAGTTACCGAATATGCAAGCCAGACTGGAAACTGTTTTCATCGGACATACAAATATTCCACGAGCAAGAGACTTACAACACATTGTCCAATTTGCTTAATGCCATCAACCTGATCAAACTTTATAGCTAAGAATCCAACCTCTTTGTGGTTAGAAAATCTTATGAAATCAACAACTTTACCCATGGCACCATTTACCAATCCTTCTTCAACATTTAAATTACATCTGAAAATTACTCTAAAGTTCCTGCAGACACGTAAACATTTCTCTAGTCCAGCAGCCCTGGATAAAGATTTCTCCAAAGAGTTCAATTTATCTTGTAATTTCTCACTAAATAGTACAGTTACTCCTTAGTGTTCCATTTTGTCAATAGCAGTAATCTCCAAAATGCCTTCATTCTTCAGTTGAAGCTATTCTTTATTAAATTCAGCACACTCTTTAAGTGTAGGCATTAAAGAATCTATGGGTTTCCTTTCTTCACAAAGGTTATACATTAGCTCTGCAGGCGTCCTCTTATAGGAAAACAGTTTCTTAAGTCACCTTTCCAACATCAGTTTTCCCTCCTCTGTCAGAACTCTACTGTCCTTTAGAATGTTTCTATACTCATGTCATGTCAGAGGCTTGACATATAGTTTTCACAAGTTCCTTGTATTTAAAATACTGTCAAATGTTTACATTGCAATACTTCCCAATGAGTTTTGAGTCTCTTTGTGTGAAAGAGTTTTGAAAACAGGCTGTCCTTTTACAGGAGTAAGGTGTAGTAGATCTCCAAAAACAATCAAATGCTTTCACAGGACATTGTATTAAGTTTTATATATCTGTTGCATTCTCAGGTGAACAAAGGCAAGCATTAGATTTGAGACCATGCTTACCTCATCAATAATTAAAAGTTACATGTTCTTCAAAACTCTTCCCACCTCATGGCAAGCTTCACCAGATAAATTCTGGCATTCCAGTTTATTGTCATGTTCAACCGGTAGCATACATAGTCAATATTAAAGTTACTCCTTTAACAATATTGTGTGCAGCTAATCCAGCAGGCACCGTTAGAAGACACAATAAGTTTGAATCTGTAGTTTTCTTTAGGTAAGTAGAGATAACTTTGATTAAAAAGCTTTTTCTGGTACGGTACCAGCTTGACCATTAAGATAATAGTATTGGCTTGAATGATGAACAATTGCATTCTTTCTTCTCATGAAGAAATCCATGTTCTATTTTGTCTTTTACTTCAATATAAATGTATTTCTGTTTGTTGCTGAGTTGTCCAACTAACTGTTCCAGATCTACAGATTCCTGCCCAGCTTGCTCCATTGCAGTTTCCACTTCATTCATAGCTATTGCAGCTTCATTTTCAATAAAAGGTTGTCCAAGAAGATCCTGACTTATAACTGCTGAACCTTGGCTGCTTTGAGAACTATCCTTAGCAACGTTGGCAGCAATAATTTATTCCTATTGTATCTCACCATTTAACATTTGTAAATAGTTTTTGAACAGTACTATCTTTAACAGCATTAAAAGAATCTTCATAGCAATCATAATCTCCAAGTAATTCTAATTCAGTATGCCAAGGTTTGAATAGTTGAAGAAAAGCTAAATAGAAAAAAACTATTTTCTTAGGAGTTTGGGAGCTAAGTTTTTGGTGGTTAATAACATTTTGTTTTTCATGTTTCACTAAACAAAAGTCACATCCTCATACTGCATATTTCCCTTCTTCTCTGTTTTCACTTACATTACTTCTATATCTGTAGCTTTGAATAATTTCATAAAGGCACTTGTCTTCTAGATGCAGACCTCTTCCTGGATAGTATGTATCCAACATATTTGATTTTACAATGTCTGTACTTTCTGGTTCAAATGCTGCTAGGTACTGATTTTCAGGGAAATACTTTAACACTCCGTTTCTTGAATTAGCTAGACCAAGGCTTACCCAGACAATTCCTTTGACTTTGAGAACTCAACCTGTCACAGGCTTCACAGGACCCCATTTCCCTATGGGAAAGCATTTTCAAGCTTAAGGAATACAATTTCTTGCTAAATGTGTCTTTTCTGCAGAAAGCTCCTCCCACACCTCCTTCATCCCTATTTTTTCAGATTTTGTAATGTACAATGTGACATATCTAGTCACAATGGAGTTGTCTGCAACAAATTGTAAGTTGATATTAGCATTCCACATTTTTAAAATCACAGAATTATAGTCATTAATATATTTGGCAGCTTTGGTTCTTTTTAGGTTATATGTGTTCTTTGATAATTTCTGTGTCAGTGTATGTTTGACTGAAGACTAAAAGCTGTTTACTCTTCCTTTTGAAATGACATTTTGTGGAAATCCAAATTGACATCTTAGGTAAACATTTCCTTTCAATCTGTATCCACAACGACAGTACTTCCCATATTTATGTGTTTGAAAATGCAAAACTTGTTCTCAGAGACCTTTTTCAGCAGTGTGTTTTGGTATTGTACATGTCACATACTGTTCTATAAGAGACAACCCAGACTCATCACTATCTGCTCCAAATGTGGGTGCATCTTTTATCCATAGTAGCATGGGAATATGAGTAGCACCTCTTGCCTGATACTTTTTCTGCCAAAAGAAGTCACTTTTGCAGATAAAAGCAAGCATGGCTTGAAACCCATGGTTGACATATCCACAAACCTTACCTTGAGGTAATGAGCAAAGTTCTGCAGCTGTCTTTACATTGATGACTTTCAGGATAGAGTTTGCTTCTCTCGAGAATTGAAGAAAGTCATCCCATGTATATTCAACGCGACTGAGTGTGAGAAATCACATTGGTGCACCCACGTTTCTCAGCATACACCTCAGTTCTCTGTGACGACAGAAAGAATATTTGTTGGTGCCACGTTGGCACACCATTAAATTAATCAAGTTGTATTCTAAGTTCTCGTCCTTTTCATGTAGTTTGTTCACAAAATCTCTATCAGAGATATTTTGTAGATTAACTCCTGTTTTTAGAATGTGAGCTTTACTGTATACGAAGGTCTGGACAAGTCACTCTCAAATAAAAGGTGAAATATTAATGTAATACACTATCTGGATACTGGATCCCATGAATACAACTGTGTTGATCGGTATTCGGCTGCTAGTATTTATATGGGCCAGTCATCATATCGACCTCCTCCTCCAGTGGGAAACAAGTGGGGAAACAGCGAGTCTCTAAACTTGTTTCCCCACTCACTCATGGGAGCCCCTTTAGCTTGCTTTATTTGGAAAAGGTCAAAAGCATCACCAATTACTTTTTTGGAATGTAACGGATGGATGCTGTGGTTCTCATAAATTTTTTCTTATCGGGATCAATCCACTTTTTACATTTGTCCACTCGCTGGTAAACTGTCATCTTCAACATCTGGTACATCAGGTTCAATATCAACATTTTTGTAATACATATTATTTTGTACCAGATATAATGTTGCTTGTTTAACTTTATTAACATCATCTAACGCTTGCCAAATTGTTTTATTCTTAGTTGGCACACCATTTACCAGAATAATAAGTGGCTCTTAATTGTCTTTGTCTATTCCTATAGTTTTATAATTTTTTGTAAAGTCTACTCTTCCTTTATGGCCGTTCAGTAACTCTGTTTATGGTTACAGTTGTATAATCGCTTGAAATGGATGTACAGATTGTATATCGATTGATTCATATACATTTAAGTCTGGTAGTTCTTCAGGAATAGTGACAAGGTCTAACCTGTTATATACTGCCCTAGCTGGTGTTTTCTGATCCTGCAACTTGTCATAGCAGTTCTTACATATAACTTACTACATGGACAAGCCAACCGCTCCTCTACAAATAAATAAACAGCAAATTCTTGCCACTTTTCTATGTTTTCCCCTTCAGTTTTGGAAAATACATCTACATTTTGTGTTTGACTTTTGTAGTGAGTGCGTCTACAACAAATGAAAACATGGTTCGGTTTTATTGAACAAGTTGTGTTAAACTTTATAATCTCTTGTTCAAAATTCTCAGTACTAATATTGGTGCTCTGTTCCTTAATACCTGTGCTTACAAATTCCTCATTCTCCCTAGAATCCTCTTCAGAACCAAAGAAAACTGCATATCATCACAAACTTTTTCTACTTCTCATATAGTACCATGTGAAAGTAATCTATGAATTTCTCCTAAACATAACGCTGGTGTCTTCACATAGTAAAGTCTCCTAACTGAGCTTCATATTTTTGAGTGGTGAACTGCCACACATGCTTTGGCACACTTATTTGATAAACATGCTGATAAATGACCTTGTAAATTACTATACTTTCTTACTTTGCATTGTTCTAATCCTTGCAAAATGTTTTTTTTTTGCTTCACATGTCTACATGGAAAGTCATGTACAGAAGTTTGTCATAAATCAATATATTGCTGCAGAATACTACAAATATTGCTACAGTTCTATTTGTAAAGAGGGCCATGTCTACGCCTTCCCTGAATCTCTTCAGCTATCATCGCTTCCATATTTCTAGGAACAATCTCCTCTTTATCAATGGGACTGCCATCCTTCATCTCATAACATTGACCGGTTAAATCAACTGCATGTACTAATGTGTTCTCTTGCAAATAACCTTCTTCATTAAAGAAAGGTTCTGTACTTTATGCTTCCATTCACCACTAAACATTTTACAAAAATTACTTTTATTAACATGTCTTTTTCTTTGGATGCATCTCTTCATACCCAGCACTGTTTTATCCAATGTTCTCATTCTACTGATAATAAAAAATAAAAAGCTTCCTCTTCAAGGCTAACACCTTATCAACTACAGCCTCAACATGTTCTTTTTGTTTCACTACTTCTCTTCTCCTTTTGTATTGCCTCATAGTTTTAATACGATTCTGAATTACCCTGACCTGAAACATTCTGACTCTATTTTTTTAACTGTTGCTGTCTTCTGATTAATCTATCTGCTTTCTTCATTGATTTCTTGCTTTTAATCTGACATGTTTTTCCTTTGTTTTGCTAATTTAAAAGTCTCATTTTTATGTTCTTAATTTTGCGAACATTTCAGTTTCCCACACACAGATTTTAAAACTTTTTTGGTTTTCTTACCGGCAGCTCCTTTCTCTTTTGTGACATTGTTCATGTGTTGTTCTTTTTGTTTCTCTGTTGTAAGTAGCTAGTATATTTTTCTCAATTTCTTTTTTGTTTGTTTTTTTTTCTGGCATTTTAGATATCTCTTATAATGCAGAATTAGAGCTCTGCAATTAAAGAAACAGAGAAATGTATACATTGGTATCATATACTGTTCAATTATAAATCATAAGCATTTAAATGTAATACAATCACACCACTATGTTCTTACACTCTACATGTGTTAGTTTTCATATTTAAAGAAGAGTATGCCTTTCTCTGTTATCATAGGCATGATTGTCTGAATCAATGTTTCACTTTATCCATGAATGTGTGCTTGGCTGCGTTATGGTACATATTAGAGTATGCTTGGGTATCTTATTAGATGCATCAGTGTTTCTCTAAGTACATTAGTCTATAAATAAGTGTGACTCTGGGTGTGTCAGCTTATGTGTCCATCTATGCCTGGGTGTGTAATTGCATACATAAGTGTATGCCTCTTTGTGTTACTGTATGGATTTATATATGACTCGGTATGTCAGTGTACACCTGAGAGACTGCCTGGGTGTGTCAGAGTATGCATCAGTGTGTTGATAGGTGTCTCAGTGTACCCAACAGTGTGTTCCTGGATGTGTGAGGATATGTATAAAAGGGTGCCTGGGTATGGCAGTGTATGTATCTGAATTTGCCAGAGCGTGTCATTATTTCCAAGAGTCTCCCTGGGGATGTGAGAGTATGTGTCAATGTGTTTGTAGATTTGTCAGTGTATACATGAGTGTATGTGTGGGTATCACAGTGTATGTACGAGTGTGTGTGTGTGTTTGTTAGCATATGCATCAGTATTTTCCTGTGTGTTCCAGTGTATGTATTAATCTGTGCTTCACTATATGAATGTATGTATGTGTGTGTCAGTGTATTCATGAGTGTGTGCTTTGGTTCTCTCACTGTATGCAAATAAATGACACTAATGTGGAGAAAGAGGGTGCTAGGGGCTCTTAAATCTGCCCCAGAGTGTTTCTGAGCAACTTCAAACCCTGCATCCGCTCTTATGTGTACTAATCATATACACACAATAAACACAAAGGCTCTTTATTGAGCCACCCTATATCACAAACCCTATTTGAATTTGAAAGAAAATCTGATTTTTTTAAAGACAAATTCAGAGTTGTGACTCCATTGTGGATTCGCAAACCAAAAGCACAAATTCAATGCACAACACCCAACATATTATACATATGTCTTTGTTTCACTCTCTTCATGTAGTAATATATTTCTGAATACCTCAGTGTAAGACTAATGCGGTATGTAAATAGGTGCAAGAGTGAGTAAGTGGATATGTGAGTGGGTGTGTGAGAGTATGAGCGGGTGTGTGAATAGGTACATGAGTGTGAGTGACTGAGTGGGTGTGCGAGTGTCTAAGTAAGTCTGTAAGTGGGTGCATGAGTGCGTCTATGCGTGTGTAAGTGTATAGGTGGGTCTATCGGTGGGTGTGTGAGAGTTAGAGTGTGTCTGTGAGTGGGTGCATGAGCATGTGAGTGGGTGTCTGACGGGGTGTGTAAATATCTAAGTGTGTCTGTGAGTAGATGCAGAAGTGTGAGGGGGTCTGTCAGTTTGGTATGTAACTGTGTGAATGGGTCTGTGAGAGAGTGCATGTGTACGTAATTGTGTGTCTGAGTGGGTGTGTGAGTGTCTGAGCGGGTCTTTGAGTGGTTGTATAAGAGTCAGTGTGTCTGTGAGTGGATGCATGACTGTATAACTGCGTCTGTGAGTTGGTGCATGAGCAGGTCTTGAAGTGGATGCTGAAGTATCTGTGTACATCAGTGAGTTGACATATTAGTGTCAGTGTGCCTGTGAGTGGGTCTATGGCAGTCTGAGTTCTTCTTTCAGTGGTTGTATGAGCCTCAGTGGGTCTGTAAGTAGGTGCTTGAGTGTGTTAATGGGTGTATGAGTGGGTGTGTGAGTGTCTGAGTGGGTCTTTCAGTGGATGTATGACTGTCAGTGTGCCTATCAGTGGGTGCATGAGTCTGTGACTAGGTCTGTAAGTGTGTGAGTGGGTGTACCAGTGTCTGTGTGCACCTATGAGTAGATATATCAGGGCCAGTGTGTCTGTGAGTGGGTTAAGAGAGTCTGAGTGGGTGTATCAATGTCAGTGCATATGTAAGTGGGTGCTCCACTGTCTGAGTGGGTCTGAGTGGGTGCATAAGTTTGTAAGTGGGTCTCTCTGCAGATATGCAAATGTTTGACTGTGTCTTTCACTGTGTATGAGTGTCAGTAGGTCTGTTAATGGGTTTGTGTATCTCAGTGGGTCTGTGAGTGGGTGTATGAGTGACAGAGTATGTCTCTGAGTGGGTGTACAAGCGTGTGAGTGGGCCTGTCAGTGGGTGTCTGAGTGTCTGAATGAGTCTTTGAGTGGGTGTATGAGGGTCAGTGTGTCTGTCAGTGGGTGTATGAGTGTCTGTGTGGGTCTATGAGTGGGTGTGTGAGAGTGTGAGTGGGACTGTGAGTGGGTGTCTGAGTATCTGAATGGGTCTCTGAGTGGGTGTGTGAGTGTCAGTACATATGTCAGTGGGTGCATAAATGTCTGAGTGAGTGTATGAGTGTCTGAGTGGGTATTTGAGTGGGTGTATGAGTGTCACTGTCTCTGTGAACGGGTGCATAAGTTTGTCAGTGGGTCTTTGAGTGGGTGTATGAGTGATTGAGTGGGTCTGTGAGTGGGTGCATACGTGTCTGAATGGGTCTGTCAGTGGGTGTCTGAGTGTCTGAATGGGTTGTTGAGTGGGTATATTAGGGTCAGTGCGTTTGTCAGTGGGTCTCTGTGTATAAGTGTCAGTGGGCCTGTTAATAGGTGCTTGCGTATCTCAGTGGGTCTATGAGTGTGCATATAAGTGACAGAGTGTGTCTCTGAGTGGGTGTACAAGCGTCTAGTCTGAGTGGATCTGTCAGTGAGTTTCTGAATGAGTCTCTGAGTGGGTGTTTGAGGGTCGGTCTGTCTGTCAGTGGGTGCATGAGTGTCTGTGTGGGTCAGTGAGTGGGTGTGAGAGAGTGTCAGTGGGTCAGTGAATGGGTGTCTGAGTATCTGAATGGGTCTTTGAGTGAGCGTATGAGTATCTGAGTGGGTATTTGAGTGGGTGTATGAGTGGCACTGTGTCTGTGAATGGGTGCGTGAGCGTGTCAGTGGGTCTCTGACTCAGTGCAAAAGTGTCTAAGTGGGTCTGTGAGTGGGTTTCTGAGTGTATAAATGTGTCTGAGTGGGTGCGTCTGTCAGTGGGTCTGTGAGTAGGTGTGTGAGCGGGTCTGTGAGTGGTTGTCTGAAAAAGTCTTCGAGTGGGTGTGTGAGTGTCTGAGTGGGTATTTGAGTGGGTGTATGAGTGTCACTGTGTCTGTGAGTGGGTGCATGAGTGTGCAAGTGGGTCTGTGAGTGGGTGCAAGAGTGTGTAAGTGGGTCTGTGAGTGGGTGTATGAGTGACTGAGTGGATCTCTGAGTGAGTGTACAAGTGTCTGTCTGGGTCTGTGAGTGAGTGTTTGAGTGACTGAGTAGGTCTGTGAGTGGGTGTCTGAGTGTCTAAATGGGTCTTTCAGTGGGTGTGTGAGGGTCAGTGCATCTGTCAGTGGGTGCATGAGTGTCTGGGTCTGTGAGTGGGTGGGTGAGAGTGTGAGTGGTACTGTCAGTAGGTGTCAGTGTCTGCATAGGTCTTTGAGTGGGGTATGAGTGTCTGAGAGGGCATTTGAGTGGGTGATGAGTGTCAATGTGTCTGTGTGTGGGTGCATGAGTGTGTCAGTGGGCCTGTGAGTGGGTGTATGAGTGACTGAGTGAATCTCTGAGTGAATGTACATGTATCTGTCTGGGTCTGTGAGTGTCTGAGTGGGTCTGACAGTGCATGCATTAGTGTGTAATTTCACGACTCATGCTACCCCATGATCATGACCAAAAAAAGGGTTTTAACCTTTTTAGCCTAATAAGGTGTCCCTGAGACACCCAATAATAAGCCTCATGAGTTCAGAGTACCTTCCCTGAACCCTTCTATAGTTTTCAGCCTCTAATTCCATCCCCTGGGACTGTGCCCTGGTTTATAAAATGGCAGCCACAACTTTCTGCACAGGCTGTGGCCAGGCAATCACATTACTGCTTCTGGCACGTGGAGTTGCGACACTCCACGCAGGAATCATGATGGATCCACGTCCCCATATATACAAATTTGTTTTTCTCTTCATTACAAGAAAACCACTAAACGGATTCACATCAAATCACAAAAAAGTTACTTTCTGGACCGGACCCTAGCTTTCTGACAACTTTGGTGCAACTCAGTCCAGTGATTCAGGCACTATCGCTGTTCAAAATCCAAATGGAAAAATTAATAGGGCAAAAGTGTTTTGGGACCCCCCCTTTTTCTCAGGCCACGTTTGACAGATCACCCCAAAATTTTCCAGACAGCAGCTCACATGAGTGTTGAATTCTTTGGGATAATTATGTGAAGATTCATCAACTGGCACCAAAGATATAGGCAAGTAAAAAAAAAACACTTCTTCTATAGAAACCTGGGGCCCGATGTATCAAAAAAGTGGTTTGCGATTTTCTAATAGCGAATCCTTGCGATTAGCTATTAGGAAATTGCAAACTGGGATGTACAACAGTGTGTTTTTCCATAGAAAAAAACATTTTTTTTTTCTTGCCTATATCTTTGGTACCATTTGACAAATCTTCAGGAAATATAACTACCTAGTGGCGATCGGCGATCCCCACCAGGAAATATATATATATACATATTTTACCTAGTGGGGGGGGGTCGCCACTAGGTAGTTATAGTTAGGACCGTGTTTCCAAAGAAAAAGCGTTTTTTCACTTACCTATATCTTTGGCACCGTTTGACGAATCTTCATGAAATGTTCCAAAAATAGTGTGCTGGTGATTCTTGTTGCGCATGGGAAGTTTTGGGGTGATCCGTCAAGCAGGGGAGGGAAAAAGGGAGGCTCATGTTAATTCCCATTAGAGTTTTACACACGACAACAGCCCAAACTGCTTGTTGGAAAATTTGCCAGAAAGATAGCTTTCGGTACACAGCTTACTCTCATTTATTTGGTGTAAAGCGGTTCAGTAGTTTTTGACATATTAAAGACAAAATACATTTGTGGATTTGAGGTTGCGACGACTTTACAAATAATAACGAGCTCGTGCAGGGTAACGCAGAGCTCTGCTAGGCTGCCAACACTTCAGGCAGGAAGTGTTGGCAGCCATCTTGACCAAGTCCTAGAAAAAAAGTGAGAAAAAAACAAAAGGGGTCAGGGTAGGGACACCCTGACCCCTTAGCTTTGGTGCTTGGGTCACAGAGCATGCCTGCCAGGGTACTTTTTAAGAAACATATTTGCAGTGAATTTGCGATGTTGCACTTTCACAGCAAACATTTTTTATGAAGCAAGCGCTGGTTACTGTGCTTGTTTTTATGGTGCCTCCAACTGGGTCAGGTCCTGGGGGCATTTTGAAATAAAAAAGGGGGTGCACAGAGCCCCCTTCTAGAGAATTTTGATGCGCAGGGGACCGCCACCTCCTCGGTTATGGCATTCAACCCACAGATTTTGAGGGAAAAAAGACTTCAATGTTCCATCACTAGGAATGTTTAACAGTGAAAACACTAAAAAATAAACAGTCACACTGCCAAGCAATACTAGGATTTGAACCTTCAGTAACAATAAATGGTGCCCTAAGCTAATTATAACTCGTGCTTTCGCCATGCACTGCTAATTACCCCACATTACGGCCCTCATGACCTCTTTGATAACATCCTTGATAATACCAACAAAACATTTGCAGTAAATTTTTTGATGAAAAAACTGCATGACAGAGTTATATTTACCTTATGGCACGAGTTGCAGTTACTTGAGATAACTCTAACAGGTGAATTTCTATGGTTTTGTACGTTTAAAATGTGCAGTTTATGTTCTCTGGTCTATGTGAGGTAAAGATTGCTTATCAATCTGTAATATCTACACTTATGTATAAGCTTAATATAGGTGCTGCAGTAAGGCACCTTCACAGAAGGGAATCTTTACAAAGAAAGAAAAGGTAGGTTAAACATTGTGCTGACACACAGTGGTGTGGAGGAGATGCATTTCAGCATTTTAGTTCTCTTTTTTGACTCACGCAGTCGTTTCCCATATGCTAAAGCACTATGATAAAATTAAGAAAGATGTTATATTTTTGTAAATAACGTGTAATCAATATATATTTGAGACATAATGAAAATATAAGCATTTACTCGTTCGAACCGTTAGTAAATGGAGGAGTCCTGCAGAGTGTAGTTAAAAATATGATAAACCCATTAAAATGTTGCATCAACGTATTTTATTTGTAGTTTATTGTCCTTATACTCAATGTATAAGAAGAATGCACAAAAACTGAACCAGTGTTTACAGGGAGATGTAAAGTTTGGCAAAAACATATTTTTA
Source organism: Pleurodeles waltl (assembly GCF_031143425.1). NCBI lineage: Eukaryota > Metazoa > Chordata > Amphibia > Caudata > Salamandridae > Pleurodeles > Pleurodeles waltl. The sequence continues at coordinate 997,417,458 of NC_090436.1, forward strand.
TTCAATTGGAAAAGCAAAGAGTTAATATCTTTAGATACGAATGAAATTGTGGGCTATTCGCTGATCTTCATAGGAAGGAAAAATTGGAAAGCAGCAAGTGTTTACATTTTTATGGTGTTTATATTTGTTTTGCACAAATGCTTGCGGTATATAAACTAGATAAAGCAATTTGTAAATATTAATGACTTTTTTGTCATTGGTATACAACTGATTTGAAGTATTTTGAAAACACGTTTTAATTTCTAACCAGAAAAAGATATGGTGTACAGCGTTGTTAGTTACAATTTGTGCTGTGGGTGAGATACTACTATCTCCTATTTTAGATATATATAAACCACCCCCCATCCTAGCTTTCATTGCTGTTGTCATCTGCCAAAGCAGTACACGTATCATTTGAAACCATGACACACTTCTCTGGCTAGGGATTCTTTGTTCAGAAGCATCAAAATTCAGGGCAGCAATTTTAAACTCTAATGCTATGGGGATAGAAGAATGTTAAAGCACTTGAACAAGGCAGTCATTCCTGTTGCCTTTACCGTGCTGCATTGACCAACAATGGTGTATAAGTACCGGCTTCTCAACCAGTAGTCATTTTTCTGAACACCAGGAACCCTAAACACAAGTGCAGAAAGAAGACACAAGACCAAGAGTGGAGTCTGTGCCTCTGAGAGCACACAAAACAGATCCAAGGTGCAGATAACTGAAATATCTGCTTGGAGAGCACCTTAATAGACTTACATTACTCATAAAATCCAAACAGTACAGCTGGCCAGAAAAGGCAAAAATACTTCTTGAGTCTTGAAGCTGCAGAGTCAACTTGCATCGCATGCACTGGTGACCCTCTACCATACCCATCTCACCATAACATGTGTCCACAGCGCTCTTCTCTTTCATTCTCAGTCTTAGATGAACCAGGAGGCAATCAGCAACCACTCCTCAAGGTAGCATCTGTTCATTTTGCTCCTGAGACAAAAACCTGATCTTCTGAGTACGATTTTCCTCCCCTCGCTATCCATCAAAATGTTGTCTCAATTTCTAAGTTCCATTACACCTCCAGGTATGAGACCACTTTGAGGTACGTCCATTGGAACATGGGTGTTGCAGTTGCTTCCTTGTCCTTCTTTATATAGGTGTGTGAAAAACGTGCTGGGATATAGCTGGGCACTTTCAGTAAACCATGTGCATGCCTGAATCTTTATACATTTGTGCCCCTGTAACTCTTCTGGTGTTAGCAGTTATCCAGTGAGGATGTTTATACCATGCTTGCTTATTAGGATATATAGGGGGTCATTCCAACCCTGGGTGGAGGACCACGGAAGCACCGCCAACAAGCTGGCGGTGCTTCCCTGCCCATTCTGACCGCGGCGGTAAAGCCGCGGTCAGAAAAGGGGATCCTGCGGTTTCCCGCCGGATTTCCCCTGTCTGGGCTGAATCTCCATGGCGGCGCTGCAAGCAGCGCCGCCATGGAGATTCCGACCCCCTTCCCGCCACCCTGTTTCTGGCGGTGTTTACCGCCAGGAACAGGATGGCGGGAACGGGTGTCGTGGGGCCCCTGGGGGCCCCTGCACTGCCCATGCCACTGGCATGGGCAGTGCAGGGGCCCCCTAACAGGGCCCCAGCATGATTTTCACTGTCTGCATAGCAGACAGTAAAAATCGCGACGGGTGCAACTGCACCCGTCGCACCCCTGCAACACCGCCAGCTCCATTAGGAGCCGGCTTCCATGTTGCAGGGCCTTTCCCGCTGGGCCGGCGGGCGCTCCTTTGGCGGGCGCCCGCCGGCCTAGCGGGAAAGCCAGAATGGCCTCCGCGGTCTTTTGACCGTGGAGCAGCCAAATGAATGACCGCCATAATCTATCAAAGGTGTGCATGAGCATGACATAACTGATTTGTCAAATTGCCTCATGTAGGCATGCAGTGGTGTTACGTTATACTCAACCCAGCACTATGGTCCTTCCTTTTGGATAGTGGGTTATTGGAGTTTAGGTGTTTTTGATAGTAAGATCTTGATTTCAATTGTTTTTTGGGCAGATACATCAAAACAGTTACATGCTCTTTTTATTGGTGTGGTTCTTGATTTGGTCATTGTGGAACTCTCACACTTCTAGAATTGTTATTTAGGGGGTCATTCCGACCCTGGCGGTCATGGACCGCCAGGGCCGGGGACGGAGGAAGCACCACCAACAGGCTGGCGGTGCTTCTGGGGCAATTCTGACCGCGGCGGTAAAGCCGCGGTCAGAAAAGGGGAACCGGCGGTTTCCCGCCGGTTTTCCCCTGCCCCAGGGAATCCTCCACGGCGGCGCTGCTTGTGGGGATTCTGACCCCCTTCCCGCCAGCCTGTTCCTGGCGGTTTACACCGCCAGGAAGAGGCTGGCGGGAACGGGAGTCATGGGGCCCCTGGGTGCCACTGCAGTGCCCATGTCACTGGCATGGGCACTGCAGGGGCCTCCTAACAGGGCCCCATTCAGATTTTCAGTGTCTGCAAAGCAGACACTGAAAATCGCGACGGGTGCCACTGCACCCGTCGCACACCAGCAACTCCGCCGGCTCCATTCGGAGCCGGCTTCATCGTTGCTGGGGCTTTCCCGCTGAGCGGGCGGGCGGCCTTTTGGCGGTCGCCCGCCCGCCCAGCGGGAAAGTCAGAATGACCGCCGCGGTCATTTGACCGCGGTGTGGTCTTCTGGCGGTCTCCGCCCGGCGGGCGGCGCCCGCCGCCCGCCAGGGTCGGAATGACCCCCTTAGTGTGTTAGAGGTGCTTCCTAGGATCTCCTGGGTTTGGTTCAAGTTCTTTGTGGCATGTGGTACCTGATGTTACCTTCTTCTGGGTTGCCGCGCTGGGGGACATGATCCTGCACTAATTTTTAGTTTGATCTGTGTCACTTTTCTCAGGTCAAATACCTGCAGTAATCTGAGAGCGTTTTAATGTTTTCAACGTATTTTGTGTCACTTTTGGGTATGTTGTGCCAGTCTCTCAAAGGTCTTTTTCTTCCAGTTTGTTTCATCATTTTGATGTGACTTGCTTTCAGGTCTTATGACATGTGCCTGGAATTCTGGTTTAGGGGCATAGTCCATGTTTTGGCACTCCCGTGGATTGGATCAGTACTTCCAAGCTGGGATAATTGTGTCTGTATAGTTGTAAACCTTTGCCCTCTGGAACTTTGGTGCTCTTTCAGTGATACTGTTCTTCGAAGGGTGGAAGGCTTGATGGGCCCATTATTTAAACTTAGAGTGACATTCTTCTGTGATAACTGGCTTGTCAGTCACTTACATTACTAAGTAGTGATTTGGAAACAGTGCTCCTCTAAGGGTTTTGAGAGGTACCTGGCTTGCAGGTAACTTGTAAGGAGTGTTAGTCAAGGACTTAGCAGTGCTTGTACATGCTCATAGTGTGATGGATGCGATGAAAAAGAGTGTGAAGTAGTACTACTCTGATTACTCATGATGCAATCCTCATTACAAAGAGACTTGATTTTCCTCATCACAGTTCTACAGGTCTTCTAGGATACTTCTTCCATCCAGTTCCATGCTCTGTCTTGAGATGTTGTGACACTACCGGTGTATTCTCAAAAGGACGTCCAGGTAACAGTTAAGTATTTACATTGTCACAGCAAGGAAAAGAGCAAACAATGTTGAAAAACTGTAAAGTGCTAGCACAATTGCCGGTTTCCTGAAAATGACCCACTGTCATAAAAGCAGTACTCAGTGATGAGAATTACTGGTGAGCAGAGAAACCGGTCCCAGGATGCTAGATTCTGGTCCAGGGAGAACCTGGTCTGGCAGTTCGGGCGGGACAGTTCCTATATGACTGGGTCCAAACTGGTGTGGTGTGGTGGGCAAATAAACAATGGATTAAACCAAGATCTCTGTGACTGGGGGTGAATGTTTGCATTGTTCAACGTTTTGTCCATCATCTGTTCTTTTTGCATTTGTTGCCCTAAGTAGGATGGGTATGCACAGACGTGGGACCCATGTTCACTGCGCCATTGGATTCAAGCTAGCCTGGCTAATGAGGGGTAATACCCCAAAACTGGTCCCAGGATGCTTGTTTTTGATCCAGGTAGTGCCTGACCTGGCAGTTCAGGCTGGATTGTTCCCATGGGGAACAGCATCAAGACTGATTTGCATATGGTTGGGCCCAACTGGGGTGGCGTGGAAGGCAAAAAAAATATGTATTAAACCTAGATCTCTGTGACTTGGGAGGATGTTTGCATTGTCCAGCATTCCGTCCATCATCTGTTCTTTTTGCGTGTGTCACCCTAAGTGGGAAGGGTATGCCCAGACGTTGTTCTTGTGCTCACTGCGCCACTGGATTCAAGCTAGCCTGGCGAATGGGGGTAATACCTGAAAACTGGTCCCAGGATGCTTGTTTCTGGTCCAGGGAGGAAATGGCCTTGCAGTTCGGGCTGGACTGTTTCCATGGGGAACAGGGTCAAGACAGATTTGCATAGGTTGGGTCCAAACTGGGGTGGCGTGGTGGGCAAAAAAATTATGGATTAAACCCAGATCTCTGTGACTGGGGGTGAATGTTTGCATTGTTCAGCATTACGTCCATCATCTGTTCTCTTAGTATCATTCTAAACTAGAACATCTGAATGAAGTCATACAGTGGGCCAAAACAAAAACAGTACCAGTTCACCCATCAAGTGAATGCTCCTCATTAATTAATATATTAAAAACTCTTTCAAAGATCTTAAAAGTCTTAGTTTCTGGAAAAAATGATTGATATCAATAAGAAAGCTATTATCACAACCAAATCGTGGAGAATATCAAACCAAATGGCCCTCAAGCACTGGCTCAGAACCCAAAGACCTTAACATTTCTGAACAAGACCCCATCTGCACAGTCAATAAAATATGAAAAAGGGCACTCACAGTCCTCACACACGGATGGTGGCCCAGCATACGGTTTTCTTCCATAATACCTTGACAATTGCAGAGCTTCCTTTATTAAAAGCACCCACAAATATTTTTTCCTTAGAGACCAGCAAAGAAAGCAATAAAACTTTCTCACACACACCACAAATACTTCCATGTAAACCATTAACGAAAAATGAATACAAAAAATAGAAAGAAAAAAACAATAAAAAAAGCTGGGATAGTACCAGTAAATTGATGCCGAAATCCTACATCTTGCAAATTGTTCCTTATTTTTAATCCTCCATTGAACAAATATCTCTTGTCGGAAAATGAGATGGCTACTCAGGACAATTATGCCACCAAAAATCAAATAGCGAAGGTCTGAGGTCCCATGAGATCATCAGAAATAATTCCTGTGGACAGTATGTCTAACAAAAAAATGCAGTTAAATACAAACAACACATAGCAAGAAAATGAGATCAGTGACACAAAACTTTCTATGACAAGCATTATAATTGTGAATTACAAATGACTGTCATAAATAGTGTGAATACTTCACAATTACAAAGCGGAAGAAGCACTGAGATCACATCTCAAAAACTATAGGACAAAAATACATCTGAAACTAGTATTAATTACTTTGCAAATTCCGGACTAATTTCTAAGGCGCTACATAGCCCAAATGCAAAGGTTGAACCTAATCTGCTGTGCCCTACTGATTCTTCAAATATAAAAAAAGGCCCGGAAAACCAAAGACTATCTTAAATTGTCTTGGGTCTAAGGTCATTAACCACAAATAAACTGTTTTTGCTCCCCCAAATAGAAATCAAAGAGCAACTTCAAAATCCTAAACAGAGGAAATATCCTCAAACTCTTGGGAACAATAAAAGAGTTAGCCTATATAAAATCATCTCACATAACATCAACAGAATTGCAGTGTTCAGCATGGGCATCTACTGAGGTAGCAAACCAAGTTTTCTTATACATAAATTACTTTATTAACTAAGGAATAACTATCACTAAATTTCGAATGGCCCATTTCCCAGAACTTTTGCGACCTGTTCCGCAATACACAACATCTCAAACCCAACCCATGTGCATAGAAGTGAGATCTGATTTCACCCCCGCACACCAATTCCTAGGGCCTCCTAGGTTTAGAAGAGTCAACGTTTTTTAAAAGTAGTGAAAAACTAAGATTGAAATTATCATACCATCCCGCAATTGGAGCTGATTGTCCTCTGTCTCTTCAATTCTAGTAAAAGTTGAAACAAGACCGCAACTTACCCCCTCCATGTAAACTTCAAGTTTGTTCGCAGAACATTATGGAGTTGTCCTGAATAGTCATCGATGAAACATACAAATTTTAGGCGGTAGTTTGACATCTTGCTCTTCCAAGAAACCTGGAGTTAGTAAACCTTACCACTGGAAGGATATATTGAGTACCAACTGCAGTCTGCACCACTGCCGGATAAAGATCGACCAAGAAGGGGACTATCAGCATATATCACGTCAAGCCTTAACCTCGAAACTGTGATGGTAGAATTCGAGAGTCTCTGGCTGTGAGGCAGATATTCCAAACCCAGTAGTCACACAGAATGGAAAACATTTGTTATGGTTATTTTATATGTAACTCCTCAATTTATACAAAAATAAGAGTTCAGAAAATTGGAAGAAACTATTGCCAATGTCAGAATGACATATCAGTCTGCCTATGGGGTACTAACAGGTGTTTTAATATGTACCTAATGAATGGCGTGGAGGAACCTGAGTCAGCAACTTATGAAGGCTGCCAGTAGAATAGTCCACACCAAGAAACATTCACTTGGAAGATAGATAAGATGGACGAAACCCTTCTCTCTTGTCTGTAATCAGGGCGCATGACAGTACTTAATCACCACTTTAACAGATCAGCCTGATGCCCCACCACATATTATTTACGCTACTGAATCGATTTCAGACTACATGTTAACAGATTTGCCATGATTTCAGGCTATAAAAAAGTGTAAGAATGAAATAAGGTCTGAGAGTGACCACTTTCGCTGAGTTACATTCGTGGCTTTAAACAGACATTAAAAACACTATGAACATCGAATCAAGCTATTTGTTGGAATGGCTAAGCTACAGAGAGAACCTGAAGATAAAGGCCCTCATTACAACCCTGGCGGTCAAAGACCGCCAGGGCTGTTTTATAGATTGCACCGCCAACAGGCTGGCGGTGCAATCCTGCGTGGTTTACCGCCACGTTGGTCCCGGCGGTTTACCGCCACGTTGGTCCCGGTGGTTGTAATTCCCCAGGGCAGCGCTGCTTGCAGCGCTGCCCAGGGAATTACGAGCCCCCGTCCCGCCAGCCTTTTCATGCAGGCAGCCGCACAGCAGTTACAACTTGGCGGGCGGCGGTTGCCGCCCGCTAATGTTGTAGTGAGGGATAAAGGGCCAGATGTAGCAAAGGTTTGCGAGTCGCAAACGGGCCGAATCGCTATTTGCGACAGTGCAAAATCGGAAATGGGATGCAAAAAGCCCATTTCCGACTCGCAAAAAGCGATGGGACCCGTTTGCGAGTCGCATCCGTTGCGACCCCATTTTGCGACCCGCAAATACCAAGTCGCAATTTGCGAGTCGCAAACATTATGCAATTGCAACTCGCAAATTGCAACTAGTCGCAAAAAGCCCATTTTGCATGTCCCATTTACCACTAACTCAGAGCAGGTGGTAACCATTACCAAAGTATAAAAGGAGACCCAGAAGGCATCTGGGTTACACAAGATGGCGGAGATATACCTGATAGCAGTGAGAAGGAGAGTCCACGCAGCACAGCAGAGGAGGAGGAGGGGCCACAGACAGGAGAAGATATATAGAACAAGGCAGACTCTTTTTCAGCAAACTGAGGAAGAGATCTATGACAAATACCGCCTTATACAACTGATTTGAAGTATTTTGAAAACACGTTTTAATTTCTAACCAGAAAAAGATATGGTGTACAGCGTTGTTAGTTACAATTTGTGCTGTGGGTGAGATACTACTATCTCCTATTTTAGATATATATAAACCACCCCCCATCCTAGCTTTCATTGCTGTTGTCATCTGCCAAAGCAGTACACGTATCATTTGAAACCATGACACACTTCTCTGGCTAGGGATTCTTTGTTCAGAAGCATCAAAATTCAGGGCAGCAATTTTAAACTCTAATGCTATGGGGATAGAAGAATGTTAAAGCACTTGAACAAGGCAGTCATTCCTGTTGCCTTTACCGTGCTGTATTGACCAACAATGGTGTATAAGTACCGGCTTCTCAACCAGTAGTCATTTTTCTGAACACCAGGAACCCTAAACACAAGTGCAGAAAGAAGACACAAGACCAAGAGTGGAGTCTGTGCCTCTGAGAGCACACAAAACAGATCCAAGGTGCAGATAACTGAAATATCTGCTTGGAGAGCACCTTAATAGACTTACATTACTCATAAAATCCAAACAGTACAGCTGGCCAGAAAAGGCAAAAATACTTCTTGAGTCTTGAAGCTGCAGAGTCAACTTGCATCGCATGCACTGGTGACCCTCTACCATACCCATCTCACCATAACATGTGTCCACAGCGCTCTTCTCTTTCATTCTCAGTCTTAGATGAACCAGGAGGCAATCAGCAACCACTCCTCAAGGTAGCATCTGTTCATTTTGCTCCTGAGACAAAAACCTGATCTTCTGAGTACGATTTTCCTCCCCTCGCTATCCATCAAAATGTTGTCTCAATTTCTAAGTTCCATTACACCTCCAGGTATGAGACCACTTTGAGGTACGTCCATTGGAACATGGGTGTTGCAGTTGCTTCCTTGTCCTTCTTTATATAGGTGTGTGAAAAACGTGCTGGGATATAGCTGGGCACTTTCAGTAGACCATGTGCATGCCTGAATCTTTATACATTTGTGCCCCTGTAACTCTTCTGGTGTTAGCAGTTATCCAGTGAGGATGTTTATACCATGCTTGCTTATTAGGATATATAGGGGGTCATTCCAACCCTGGGTGGAGGACCACGGAAGCACCGCCAACAAGCTGGCGGTGCTTCCCTGCCCATTCTGACCGCGGCGGTAAAGCCGCGGTCAGAAAAGGGGATCCTGCGGTTTCCCGCCGGATTTCCCCTGTCTGGGCTGAATCTCCATGGCGGCGCTGCTTGAGATTCCGACCCCCTTCCCGCCACCCTGTTTCTGGCGGTGTTTACCGCCAGGAACAGGATGGCGGGAACGGGTGTCGTGGGGCCCCTGGGGGCCCCTGCACTGCCCATGCCACTGGCATGGGCAGTGCAGGGGCCCCCTAACAGGGCCCCAGCATGATTTTCACTGTCTGCATAGCAGACAGTAAAAATCGCGACGGGTGCAAATGCACCCGTCGCACCCCTGCAACACCGCCAGCTCCATTAGGAGCCGGCTTCCATGTTGCAGGGCCTTTCCCGCTGGGCCGGCGGGCGCTCCTTTGGCGGGCGCCCGCCGGCCTAGCGGGAAAGCCAGAATGGCCTCCGCGGTCTTTTGACCGTGGAGCAGCCAAATGAATGACCGCCATAATCTATCAAAGGTGTGCATGAGCATGACATAACTGATTTGTCAAATTGCCTCATGTAGGCATGCAGTGGTGTTACGTTATACTCAACCCAGCACTATGGTCCTTCCTTTTGGATAGTGGGTTATTGGAGTTTAGGTGTTTTTGATAGTAAGATCTTGATTTCAATTGTTTTTTGGGCAGATACATCAAAACAGTTACATGCTCTTTTTATTGGTGTGGTTCTTGATTTGGTCATTGTGGAACTCTCACACTTCTAGAATTGTTATTTAGGGGGTCATTCCGACCCTGGCGGTCATGGACCGCCAGGGCCGGGGACGGAGGAAGCACCGCCAACAGGCTGGCGGTGCTTCTGGGGCAATTCTGACCGCGGCGGTAAAGCCGCGGTCAGAAAAGGGGAACCGGCGGTTTCCCGCCGGTTTTCCCCTGCCCCAGGGAATCCTCCACGGCGGCGCTGCTTGTGGGGATTCTGACCCCCTTCCCGCCAGCCTGTTCCTGGCGGTTTACACCTCCAGGAAGAGGCTGGCGGGAACGGGAGTCATGGGGCCCCTGGGTGCCACTGCAGTGCCCATGCCACTGGCATGGGCACTGCAGGGGCCTCCTAACAGGGCCCCATTCAGATTTTCAGTGTCTGCAAAGCAGACACTGAAAATCGCGACGGGTGCCACTGCACCCGTCGCACACCAGCAACTCCGCCGGCTCCATTCGGAGCCGGCTTCATCGTTGCTGGGGCTTTCCCGCTGAGCGGGCGGGCGGCCTTTTGGCGGTCGCCCGCCCGCCCAGCGGGAAAGTCAGAATGACCGCCGCGGTCATTTGACCGCGGTGTGGTCTTCTGGCGGTCTCCGCCCGGCGGGCGGCGCCCGCCGCCCGCCAGGGTCGGAATGACCCCCTTAGTGTGTTAGAGGTGCTTCCTAGGATCTCCTGGGTTTGGTTCAAGTTCTTTGTGGCATGTGGTACCTGATGTTACCTTCTTCTGGGTTGCCGCGCTGGGGGACATGATCCTGCACTAATTTTTAGTTTGATCTGTGTCACTTTTCTCAGGTCAAATACCTGCAGTAATCTGAGAGCGTTTTAATGTTTTCAACGTATTTTGTGTCACTTTTGGGTATGTTGTGCCAGTCTCTCAAAGGTCTTTTTCTTCCAGTTTGTTTCATCATTTTGATGTGACTTGCTTTCAGGTCTTATGACATGTGCCTGGAATTCTGGTTTAGGGGCATAGTCCATGTTTTGGCACTCCCGTGGATTGGATCAGTACTTCCAAGCTGGGATAATTGTGTCTGTATAGTTGTAAACCTTTGCCCTCTGGAACTTTGGTGCTCTTTCAGTGATACTGTTCTTCGAAGGGTGGAAGGCTTGATGGGCCCATTATTTAAACTTAGAGTGACATTCTTCTGTGATAACTGGCTTGTCAGTCACTTACATTACTAAGTAGTGATTTGGAAACAGTGCTCCTCTAAGGGTTTTGAGAGGTACCTGGCTTGCAGGTAACTTGTAAGGAGTGTTAGTCAAGGACTTAGCAGTGCTTGTACATGCTCATAGTGTGATGGATGCGATGAAAAAGAGTGTGAAGTAGTACTACTCTGATTACTCATGATGCAATCCTCATTACAAAGAGACTTGATTTTCCTCATCACAGTTCTACAGGTCTTCTAGGATACTTCTTCCATCCAGTTCCATGCTCTGTCTTGAGATGTTGTGACACTACCGGTGTATTCTCAAAAGGACGTCCAGGTAACAGTTAAGTATTTACATTGTCACAGCAAGGAAAAGAGCAAACAATGTTGAAAAACTGTAAAGTGCTAGCACAATTGCCGGTTTCCTGAAAACGACCCACTGTCATAAAAGCAGTACTCAGTGATGAGAATTACTGGTGAGCAGAGAAACCGGTCCCAGGATGCTAGATTCTGGTCCAGGGAGAACCTGGTCTGGCAGTTCGGGCGGGACAGTTCCTATATGACTGGGTCCAAACTGGTGTGGTGTGGTGGGCAAATAAACAATGGATTAAACCAAGATCTCTGTGACTGGGGGTGAATGTTTGCATTGTTCAACGTTTTGTCCATCATCTGTTCTTTTTGCATTTGTTGCCCTAAGTAGGATGGGTATGCACAGACGTGGGACCCATGTTCACTGCGCCATTGGATTCAAGCTAGCCTGGCTAATGAGGGGTAATACCCCAAAACTGGTCCCAGGATGCTTGTTTTTGATCCAGGGAGTGCCTGACCTGGCAGTTCAGGCTGGATTGTTCCCATGGGGAACAGCATCAAGACTGATTTGCATATGGTTGGGCCCAACTGGGGTGGCGTGGAAGGCAAAAAAAATATGTATTAAACCTAGATCTCTGTGACTTGGGAGGATGTTTGCATTGTCCAGCATTCCGTCCATCATCTGTTCTTTTTGCGTGTGTCACCCTAAGTGGGAAGGGTATGCCCAGACGTTGTTCTTGTGCTCACTGCGCCACTGGATTCAAGCTAGCCTGGCGAATGGGGGTAATACCTGAAAACTGGTCCCAGGATGCTTGTTTCTGGTCCAGGGAGGAAATGGCCTTGCAGTTCGGGCTGGACTGTTTCCATGGGGAACAGGGTCAAGACAGATTTGCATAGGTTGGGTCCAAACTGGGGTGGCGTGGTGGGCAAAAAAATTATGGATTAAACCCAGATCTCTGTGACTGGGGGTGAATGTTTGCATTGTTCAGCATTACGTCCATCATCTGTTCTCTTAGTATCATTCTAAACTAGAACATCTGAATGAAGTCATACAGTGGGCCAAAACAAAAACAGTACCAGTTCACCCATCAAGTGAATGCTCCTCATTAATTAATATATTAAAAACTCTTTCAAAGATCTTAAAAGTCTTAGTTTCTGGAAAAAATGATTGATATCAATAAGAAAGCTATTATCACAACCAAATCGTGGAGAATATCAAACCAAATGGCCCTCAAGCACTGGCTCAGAACCCAAAGACCTTAACATTTCTGAACAAGACCCCATCTGCACAGTCAATAAAATATGAAAAAGGGCACTCACAGTCCTCACACACGGATGGTGGCCCAGCATACGGTTTTCTTCCATAATACCTTGACAATTGCAGAGCTTCCTTTATTAAAAGCACCCACAAATATTTTTTCCTTAGAGACCAGCAAAGAAAGCAATAAAACTTTCTCACACACACTACAAATACTTCCATGTAAACCATTAACGAAAAATGAATACAAAAAATAGAAAGAAAAAAACAATAAAAAAAGCTGGGATAGTACCAGTAAATTGATGCCGAAATCCTACATCTTGCAAATTGTTCCTTATTTTTAATCCTCCATTGAACAAATATCTCTTGTCGGAAAATGAGATGGCTACTCAGGACAATTATGCCACCAAAAATCAAATAGCGAAGGTCTGAGGTCCCATGAGATCATCAGAAATAATTCCTGTGGACAGTATGTCTAACAAAAAAATGCAGTTAAATACAAACAACACATAGCAAGAAAATGAGATCAGTGACACAAAACTTTCTATGACAAGCATTATAATTGTGAATTACAAATGACTGTCATAAATAGTGTGAATACTTCACAATTACAAAGCGGAAGAAGCACTGAGATCACATCTCAAAAACTATAGGACAAAAATACATCTGAAACTAGTATTAATTACTTTGCAAATTCCGGACTAATTTCTAAGGCGCTACATAGCCCAAATGCAAAGGTTGAACCTAATCTGCTGTGCCCTACTGATTCTTCAAATATAAAAAAAGGCCCGGAAAACCAAAGACTATCTTAAATTGTCTTGGGTCTAAGGTCATTAACCACAAATAAACTGTTTTTGCTCCCCCAAATAGAAATCAAAGAGCAACTTCAAAATCCTAAACAGAGGAAATATCCTCAAACTCTTGGGAACAATAAAAGAGTTATCCTATATAAAATCATCTCACATAACATCAACAGAATTGCAGTGTTCAGCATGGGCATCTACTGAGGTAGCAAACCAAGTTTTCTTATACATAAATTACTTTATTAACTAAGGAATAACTATCACTAAATTTCGAATGGCCCATTTCCCAGAACTTTTGCGACCTGTTCCGCAATACACAACATCTCAAACCCAACCCATGTGCATAGAAGTGAGATCTGATTTCACCCCCGCACACCAATTCCTAGGGCCTCCTAGGTTTAGAAGAGTCAACGTTTTTTAAAAGTAGTGAAAAACTAAGATTGAAATTATCATACCATCCCGCAATTGGAGCTGATTGTCCTCTGTCTCTTCAATTCTAGTAAAAGTTGAAACAAGACCGCAACTTACCCCCTCCATGTAAACTTCAAGTTTGTTCGCAGAACATTATGGAGTTGTCCTGAATAGTCATCGATGAAACATACAAATTTTAGGCGGTAGTTTGACATCTTGCTCTTCCAAGAAACCTGGAGTTAGTAAACCTTACCACTGGAAGGATATATTGAGTACCAACTGCAGTCTGCACCACTGCCGGATAAAGATCGACCAAGAAGGGGACTATCAGCATATATCACGTCAAGCCTTAACCTCGAAACTGTGATGGTAGAATTCGAGAGTCTCTGGCTGTGAGGCAGATATTCCAAACCCAGTAGTCACACAGAATGGAAAACATTTGTTATGGTTATTTTATATGTAACTCCTCAATTTATACAAAAATAAGAGTTCAGAAAATTGGAAGAAACTATTGCCAATGTCAGAATGACATATCAGTCTGCCTATGGGGTACTAACAGGTGTTTTAATATGTACCTAATGAATGGCGTGGAGGAACCTGAGTCAGCAACTTATGAAGGCTGCCAGTAGAATAGTCCACACCAAGAAACATTCACTTGGAAGATAGATAAGATGGACGAAACCCTTCTCTCTTGTCTGTAATCAGGGCGCATGACAGTACTTAATCACCACTTTAACAGATCAGCCTGATGCCCCACCACATATTATTTACGCTACTGAATCGATTTCAGACTACATGTTAACAGATTTGCCATGATTTCAGGCTATAAAAAAGTGTAAGAATGAAATAAGGTCTGAGAGTGACCACTTTCGCTGAGTTACATTCGTGGCTTTAAACAGACATTAAAAACACTATGAACATCGAATCAAGCTATTTGTTGGAATGGCTAAGCTACAGAGAGAACCTGAAGATAAAGGCCCTCATTACAACCCTGGCGGTCAAAGACCGCCAGGGCTGTTTTATAGATTGCACCGCCAACAGGCTGGCGGTGCAATCCTGCGTGGTTTACCGCCACGTTGGTCCCGGCGGTTTACCGCCACGTTGGTCCCGGTGGTTGTAATTCCCCAGGGCAGCGCTGCCCAGGGAATTACGAGCCCCCGTCCCGCCAGCCTTTTCATGCAGGCAGCCGCACAGCAGTTACAACTTGGCGGGCGGCGGTTGCCGCCCGCTAATGTTGTAGTGAGGGATAAAGGGCCAGATGTAGCAAAGGTTTGCGAGTCGCAAACGGGCCGAATCGCTATTTGCGACAGTGCAAAATCGGAAATGGGATGCAAAAAGCCCATTTCCGACTCGCAAAAAGCGATGGGACCCGTTTGCGAGTCGCATCCGTTGCGACCCCATTTTGCGACCCGCAAATACCAAGTCGCAATTTGCGAGTCGCAAACATTATGCAATTGCAACTCGCAAATTGCAACTAGTCGCAAAAAGCCCATTTTGCATGTCCCATTTACCACTAACTCAGAGCAGGTGGTAACCATTACCAAAGTATAAAAGGAGACCCAGAAGGCATCTGGGTTACACAAGATGGCAGAGATATACCTGATAGCAGTGAGAAGGAGAGTCCACGCAGCACAGCAGAGGAGGAGGAGGGGCCACAGACAGGAGAAGATATATAGAACAAGGCAGACTCTTTTTCAGCAAACTGAGGAAGAGATCTATGACAAATACCGCCTTAGCAGCGCAGCCATACTAGAATTAATTGATTTACTCAAACCACAGCTAGAACACCAGACTCTGCGTGGCTGCGCCATCCCTACGCATGTGCAAGTGCTATGCTCACTGCACCTCTTGGCCTCAGGGAGCTATCAGGGGGTCATTGCTGTGGCAGGTGGGGTATCCCAAAGTGCAGTGTCAAGGTTCCTCAGGGCCTTCCTAGATGCCTTAGTCACGCACATGTCCCACTTCATATACTTACCAAGGAATGAGGCAGAAATGAACAGCACCAAGCTGGACTTTTACCGCATTGCCCACTTTCCCCATGTCATAGGGTGTGTAGATGGGACACACATTCAAATATGCCCCCCTGCTAATCTAGAACACCTTTTCCGCAACAGAAAGTGTACCCACTCACTCAATATTCAGGTTGTTTGTGACGCCCATTATGTCATCACTGACATTGTAGCTAAGTTTCCAGGCGGTACCCATGACTCATACATTTTTAGGCATAGTGGGATACATCAACGCCTGGAACGTGGGGAATTCGGAGACGGTTACCTCCTAGGTAGAGCCACAGACACTTGCAGACATACACACAGGTCACTGTGCACGACAATCTGGACTTCCTAACAGTGTACTTTTGTGCCCAACAGGTGACAGTGCATATGCTCTCAGGCCTTGGATCATGACTCCGTTTTTAACACCCAGCAATGATTCAGAGAGGCAATACAACAGTGCACATAAGAGGACCAGGAACCTCATCGAGCGCACCTTCGGACTCCTGAAGGCAAGATTCAGATGCCTCCACCGCAGTGGCGGTGCCCTCCAATACACCCCCATTACCGCATTCAAAATTGTGGTTGCATGCGCCATCCTCCACAACATAGCCACCCGACGTGGGCTACCTCTCACCCCTGCAGACCCAGATCCTGATGATGAAGAGCAAGAACAACCACATCGCCATCATGGGGATAGGAGTATGGCAAATCAAGGCAGACTGAGACGGGAACACATTGCAACACAATATTTTGGACGGTACGTGTCAACTCCCACCATACTCACCTATTAACCAAAAACTCCATTTGTTAAGTGGATCAAAAATAACTGATTTATTAGTGCATTAATGAAACTATTCACAAGTAAAGATTGTCCATGGGCAGAAAAATGCTAACCAGGCATGTGGCACATTAACGTCATGTGCCACATTTTATGGTCCAGGGTGATCTCTAAGACCTTCTGCCCCTCCTGCCAGCCTGGCTGGTCCATGGTGCTTCCGTGGTGCTCTGCCTGCCACTCCTGAGAACCCTGCTGTCAGTGACAGAGACACTGCTCACCGTTGAGCCCTCCTCACTGTCCTGGGGTGTTTCCCCTGTGGCCCTCGACATTTCCCGTGTCTCCATCATTTCTATAATGTGGGTCAGACGTCCCAGGCCCCTAGCCACATCCCCAGCGAAATGGCCCATCTCCACTTGCAGCCCAACTGTCCTCCTCGACAGGCCTGTGGTGTTCATGGCGAGCCTGCCGATGGATGTGGCCATCCTGTCCAGTCTGTGCAGGAGCTGCCGATCCCTGCGCCGCCCACCCTCGACCTGGGCTAGTAGTCCTCCCGCCAGTTCCTTCATGGCAAGGGCAAGGTCCCCAGTGTTACTGCAGATCATGTCCATCCGTGTGTTGAGGTGCTGCATGCTGGCATGGTTGTTGCGCACAAAGCGGTGCAGCACACCACTAATTCTCCCCAAAATTCTATTCTGTAGGCGCTGACCACGAAGCAGATGTGCCTCACTGGTGCTGGGAGGAAGTAGCCCGGATGCAGACTGCATCTGCAGTATGGACCTGCGACGCCTGCGCAGCGGTGGCTGCCCTGTGCTTCAACCTGTCTCATCCCTGCCTGTTGCTGGGGCAGCCTCTTGTGGAATTGTTGCAGCAGGTGTGGCTACTGCAGGGATGCTGCTGACCGTGCAGGTGGGGGTGCTGGCGGGTCCTGGGGTGTCCTCATGGGCCTGGCTGCTTGGAGTGTTGGTGGTGTCTTGCTGGAGACCTGTGGGACATGGGGAACAGACTGTCAGTGTCTACTATCTATTGCACACTTCATAATAAACATTTGCCTATGAACTGCCTACTTGACTACATTTCCCATAATGCATCATTCTGGCATTTGCTACCCTGAAATGGAGCTATCTTGGTTGTGCATGCCCCTGTGTACATGGTGGGTGGGGGTATGGCATTGATAGGGGTACAGGCATATCACATGGTACTCACCGGTTGATGTGCTGGGCTCTGAGGTGTCCAGGTCCCCAAATCCAGACACTGCTTCCTGCTCCAAGGTTTCTTCCACCCTTTCTTCCAGGGGTGTGGGTGGTGGCACATACGATGGTCCCCCTCCTGTGCCTCTCATCTCCCGGAGCCTTTCAGCCACCCTCTCCTTGGTCCGGGAGCGGAGGTCATACCACCTTTTCTTGATGTCGTCGATGGTCCTATGGCTCACCCCCAGGGAATTAATCTTGTCCTGTATGTCCTGCCACAGCTGTTTCTTGGTGGCTTCAGGAACATTGAGGGCTGATCTCCCAAACAAGTCATCATAGTGCTGACAGCATTCCTCTGTCAGCACCTCCAGCTCCCTCTCAGAGAATTTCAGCTTCCTCTTTCTTGGTGTTCCCTCCATGGCAGCTGCTGTTTGTCCTGTGTGAAATTCGGCAGTTATAAAAGGGTGTGGTCCTGCCTCCTCCCAGGTGTATTTGTAAACTTCCTGGCTGTGATGTCATCATCATGTGCCAGGAAGTGTTTCCAGAGTGTTCTGGAGTGGTTTCTGGAGTGTTCTGCTGCACCTGTAATCAATTTTCAAGGTAATCGCAATTTGCGACATCTACTCGCTAATTGCGAGTTCGTTTTTTGCACACTCGCAAAAAGCGACCTTGCAATCTGCGGACTCGCACACTGCGTTGCGAGTCCGGGTGCGAGTAGCTATTTCGGCACGGTTTTTTTCCTTGCATTCCGAATTGCGACTCGCATTTTGCGAGTCGCATCAACTCGCAAAATGCGAGTCGCAATTTTTTGTTTTGCTACATCTGGCCCAAAATGTCCAATCTCCATCCACTTTCAGAATGGGGAGCCAATCCTATGAAGCGAGTGATACTCTAAAACCTTAACACTGGAAAATCGGATCATTAATAGAGAAACAAGACGGCTGAAAAAATCAATTATACTTAACACAACTGCAGAAAGTACAATGTGTGAAACACTGAAGAAAAAGCAAGTTATCAGTCACAAATGTGAACATCTCTATTTTCATATCTGCAAACCCAACAATTCAATGGCTTTGGAAGAACATTAATCATAGCATATAATATAATAAAGCTATAAAGCAACTCACCACAATTTAATGAAACAACAAACTGTATCTGTCAGGAAAATGACTTAAACTATCTCTCCTTTGATAACAGGTAAGTATACAACATCACCGACCATGCAAAATCTGATAGTACTCCGAGCACAAATGACTCGCCAAATTGCCTGTTCAAAGCAGATCCAAGTTTCTGGTCCAGTGCATTGACTCCCATTTACAACGATGTTCAGTTTCCACTAAACCAGATAAGCATCCTGTTTACAAAAATGATGTGCCCAAGGAGCTATCAAACTATACATGGATTACACTACCGGAAGTAAATGCCAGGTTTTTTTACAAGTATAATGTTGGAAAAGTTGAAGAATGGGTAGAACAAACAGGATTGGTCCCAATTAATCAAAGCGGATTCTGTTGGGGAAATGGCACACTTTCCAATCTCCTTGACAATTATCAGAGAAAGAAAACAGCAAAAAATCCTACTTAATGCTTGTTCTATAGATTTACAATCAGCGTTCCACATGATATCAAGGGGGCTCCTATTAATAAAATTGGCTTGTACCTCAAAATCTCTTGCATGCAGTGGAATTGCTACACTCAAATAACTAGGTCTCAAGTTGGGTGAAGGCAGTGCAATAACTAGGAAAATACTCACTATGGATGGGCTAAAACAAGAATGAGTCAACGTATTCAATCTAGATGCAGCTGACCTAAACGATGCACTTAATAAAGTTGTCTCCCATCCTCACAGTTAGCCAAGCAACCAATAACCACCCTCCTATACGTGGATAACATCTGACTATTGCGTCACATAGACCTTACATAAAGGAAATGGCTTGGAAATGCATCTAAAAAATACCACGGTATACAGCATCCATTTTAAGATATCCTCATTCCTCACACCTCATCCCTACTTCTCACCCCTGCTTCTCATCCATCATCCCTACTTCTCATCTATCATACATCATCCTTCTCATCCATCATCCCTGCTTCTCTTCCATCATCCCTACTTCTCATCTATCATACATCATCCTTACTTCTCTTCCATCATCCCTACTTCTCTTCCATCATACATCATCCCTACTTCTCATTCATTATATCGGCTTCTCTTCCATCATCCCTACTTCTCATCCCTGCTTCGCATCCATCATACTTCATCCCTACTTCTCATCCATCATCCCTGCTTCTCTTTCATCATCCCTGCGTCTCATCCCTCATCCCTACTCCTTATCCATCATCTCTGCTTCTCATCCCAACTTCTCTTCCATCATCCCTGCTTCTCATCCCTCATCCATCATCCCTACTCCTCATCCATCATCCCTAATCCTCATTCCTCATCCCTACTTCCCTAATCTGTGAGAAACTCCAAAAAACGTGTCAAGTAACCTTTTCTGGACAGAAATACAGAAGACAAAAGTAAACATGTGCAACGTTTTTTTAAAACAAAGCCCTGGACAAGCTGGAACATGCTCATCACTGGGAAATTCAACAACCCAGGCAGGGTTAAAGAAAATAGGGAATAAATGTGTTAAACCGTTATCATTTCAAGAAGACAACATGACTTTGGCAAAAAAACACATTCTTGATCAGTGATGACGTCCTCTGACCGATCAGCTTCCCAAATGCATCAGAAAACAATGTTTTTTGTTCCATCTCAATTTGAAACTTATTTTTTCATTCTGGGCTGCTTCCCCACCAAAAACCTAACCCCAGGCAAAGTCTGGGAATCTCAAAATTGTAGACTTTGCAGAAAAACGTACAAAACAAGTTTACATATTCAGAGCACTAGTCCAGTGTTGAATGAAATCAGAAGGCAGTATCGTTGCTCAAATTTTATTGACTTGCACATCAGAACTTGCAGACAGTCTATAATAAAACAGTCTGAATGGTGAGCTTACTCTATTGTACTACAAATGTATTAAAATCATGGACCAAGTCAGTTGTATGCTGTCTGAAAAATAAAGCAATGCAAGTGCACACAACAGCCACCTTTGCTTTTAAACATCAATTTAATATGTTGAATGCAATTTTAACCTGACATGTTTTCTCAATTTTTTTTAATCAAAACTCTCTTTATTTGTTTTTGCACATATCAAATAGTGACAGTTTGTCTGCATCAGACACCGATATCATACAACAGAATAGCTAGTTTGGCTAACAGTTTCCACTAAGACAAGGCATCTCCAAATGAAACAATACAGTTTTAAATGACAATGCTGTTGATCACATCTCCCACTGGAACCATCATTTTACCCAGTAACCTCTCCCCTTCTCTCCAAACCATTGCCTTTAAACAGAGGTGCATGAGAGTGGCATGGTTAGTAGTATGTGAAATGGCATGAGGTGCGGGAGCCATGAGAAAGGCCCAAGTGTGGGGAAGGGAACGCAGCAACTTGGGAGGATCGGTGATGGTCGGCATTACTAGAATTGAAAAAGGTGACGCGCCCTCATGCTTATAGACCATGTGCATAGTGGGAGACCTCTAAATAGGCAGTCCACTAAGGGGCGCCAGATGTCTTCAAAATTTTCAAAGTTCTCTAAAATGATATCAGCCCTCCGTTCCATAGTGACGGCCTGCCAGATTCGGGTGTGACACTGAGACTCTTTCAAGCAGTTGCCAGAGCAAACTTAGCAGCTCCGAGGCGCATCCACAATATCACTTGATCACCAGATGTTTGATGCTTAAGAGAGTCATCATGCAATCTAAGTATGGCGAATCCAAGGGAGTCCAAGACTGGGTATCCCAGGATGTCTGTCCAGAATGGACGAATGGATGGGCATATGCGGCAGAAACCCCACAGCAACCCAAATCCCCTCCAGCAGAGATCAGATGTGGGCAGGAATTTTGTTTTTCAACCTGGTAAGGTAGAGGTACAAGTCAAAAGGTATTTTGTAGAGTGCCTATCTCATACCTAGAAAATGGTTACATTTGGGGTTGTCTCGCCTGAGTTTGCGCCACTTCACATCTGGAATGATCTCTCTGAGAGTTAGTTCCCAAAAGGCGATGTGTCAGGGCTGTGGGGTAATAGTTGTGGTAAGCAACAAGATATAAAGAAAGAAGATACACCTTCTCAAGCCCACGTCCATGTAGCATATAGTTCAACAGAGGTAAGATCTCTAGTAGTTGCTGCCCTAAAATCTGGGAGAAGTACCCAACATTTCAGCTGGTTGCAGCAATAGCGTTCAGAATCTGGAAGGTTAAAGTCTTGCTTGGAAGTTTCAAAGGTGAGGTTGCCCAGCCGTGGAATAGGTCAGAAACCAAATGTGCCTGGCTGGAGTGCGGGTGTGAATGCTGGGTTGTAATAAATCAGAGTATGGGGAGGGAAAAGAGGTTCACTCAGCAGATCGATTTACCTCATCCAAAACTTTAAGAGTTGTTTTGGTAGGGGTACTTAGGTAAGCATTAAAAGGGCAATCTACCTTCAGCTTCCACAGTACATCCCATATATATCTTCATACTATTGCTCTATCCGTGTGTAACCAATGTTTATCTGATTCTCACACTGACCACTCGGAAATCACCCTCAACTGTGGCACTTTGTAATATAGGTGAAAATCTGGTAGGGCTAGGTCACCCAAGTCTTTTGGTAGTCTCAGAATTTTGTATTGCAAGTGGGCTCTGTGGTTTTGCCAGATGAGGCAGGTTATAAGGGACTATAGGGTGGGCAGAAAGTCGCTGTCTAACTCAATTGTGAGCCCCAGAAATATAAATAGTAGTTTGGGTGAGTCATTTTGATTGCATGGATACTTCTGAGCCACAAGATATACATGGGACCCATCTCTTGAAGTCTGCTTTTAGTTGTTGTAAGAGTGGGGAGCAGTTTGCCCGGTAAGGGTCTAAGATGCTTGGGGTGATTTTAATACCCAGTTAAGTGAGGTTTTCTTAGCCCATTGGAAAAGGGCAGAATCCACTAAGGCTTCCATATCATGAGTAAGCAGGGTCAGATTGAGCAGAAAGGATTTGTGTAGGTTGATGCAGAATCCTGCCACCCCTTCATATAGAGTGAATTCAGTTTGCTTGGCGGCCAGTGAAGTCTGAGGGGAAGTGAGTGACAGCAACACATCTGTGAATAAAGAGATTGTGTTCTTTTGATCCGAAAGATAGACCTTAAATGGAGGAAGTTGTGCAAACGTTGTCTGCCATTAGTTCAACACTAACGGCAAATAAGAGTGGGGAGAGAGGACACTCCTGTCTTGTCCCTCTCCCCAATCAAAAGAGATAAGAGCCCACTCCATTGACTAAAACACGAGATGGCATGGCATAGTTGGCCCACATCATGGCTTTGAATTGATCACATAAGCCAAACCGTTGTAAAGTATGGAAGAGGAAGGACCAGTTCACCCATCGGATGCTTTCTGGGCGTCAAGGGCCACAAAAACTGCAGGTATGTTTTTTTTCAGTAGCTTTTCAACCAGGCGGATCACCCTCTGCAAACTGTCATGTGTTTGTCTGCACTTGATATAGCGAGACTTATCTGGGTGTATCAGGGCATAATATCCAATCCGGTACTGAGGATCTTTGAATAGAATTTGGCATTCAGGTTAAGCAACGCAATGGGTCTATATGAGCCACAGGTGTGTGGGTCAATGCATGGTTACGTTATAACCATTATCAATGCTTCACTCATAGAGGAGGTAACAGTGCTAGATCCACACATGTAATTGAACAGTGTCAGGCCAAAGTTAAAAGTTTTATAGAATTGGGCCCTGAGGTTGGTGGAACCCCCGCCACCTTGACGGTGAAGGAAAAGCACTCTGTCGAGGTAGTCGGTGGTCCAGCCGCCATACATCTAAATTCAGTGGTCAGAACTCCGTCGGCTTGACAGAGTACTTGAGACTGCCACTGCGGCAGGATGACAGAACTCCCATCAAGATCTAAATCAGGCCCATAATCTAGTTCTAAATATGTGAGGTGTGAATGTGAGAAGAACGTGTAGTCTCAGGTCATTGGGTGGAGGGTTCTCCAGGCATCTATTAAGCCTATTGAGTGGACGGCTTGTTTCAAGGCCTTAGGGAAACTCCCTGTGAAGGATCGGGGGGGTGAGTACTGTCCATTCTTGAGACCCAGGTTAGATTGAAATTGTCCATCAGGAATATCTTGCCCTCTACAAAATCCCCAATAATGATAGAAGTGCATTTAGAAA
Source organism: Pleurodeles waltl (assembly GCF_031143425.1). Classification (NCBI taxonomy): domain Eukaryota; kingdom Metazoa; phylum Chordata; class Amphibia; order Caudata; family Salamandridae; genus Pleurodeles; species Pleurodeles waltl. The sequence continues at coordinate 997,441,233 of NC_090436.1, forward strand.
CAGTGCTTGATTAGTGTTAGGGGTATAAACAGAAGCGAAAGTACACATCTGGACAGCAATTCATTTCCTCACCATTACAATTCTACAGTCCTTATCAGTTTGGCATCTCTCAGGGTAGAATTTTAAGGATGAGTGGAAGAAAGGGACAGTGCCATTGTGCTAAGAAGCAGAGGAATTATACATTACGGTGTAGGCTTTATGTCATAATCTATCATTCTTGTCCAACCTGAGATGTGTCACCTGCAGTGCTACCACTTCATCTGACTGGACAAGCAAATATTTCCAGAGTTTGTGGCATTTGGTCGGCAAGTTAAACCCTTTAATGTTCCATGTAAGTGTGGTGATTACTATGATAGCTTAGCAACAATGAGCTTCAAAACTGTTTCACAGGTGTCTGCCAACTTGATCCCCCCATCCATCCCACCTCCTATATAAGATAGTATTGTGTGTTAGTCTCTTTCCCCTGTCTCTCCCATGCGCCAGTGAGTGCAGCACCTCTTGTACCATAAGTAAAAACAACTAAAACCACATAACAGTAACGTACTGGACATTCACTCCCTAACAAAAAATAGTGTTTACAGGGAAATATGTCAATTCAGGCATGTTGGTCAATAACTGCTAATGCCTTCATTTCAAAAGAGGCATATTGTTTACAAGGCACACTGTCATTACATAGTAAGGAAACTAGCAGAGAAAAGCCTATCATCTTGTAGTCACCATATTCTCAGCGAGTCAGCAGCCACACCCTGGAAGGAATAAAAGACCTACAGTCGCACGTTCCCTAGCTGCCGGCCACATGTCGCAGCCCGCAGGCTGTAAGTATTACTTTATATGTTAAGGAATAAAGCCAGTGCCATTGGTTTAATGTTTTCTCTGGTTTCTCAGACGTTGTTGTGAAAGCCACGGTCCCTTTTCTGTGCTGACAACAGAGCTTCCACTCGGGCCTTCCAAACTTCCTTCGGGTTGCTGAGTTTCTAGAGTCAATACTCCCAGCAGGCTGCTGCTTCAGAGAGTTCTGTGAAATTGTGCATTTTATTTTGGAAATCAAAAGCAAGTCCAAACGGATGCATCGAGTGCTATTTGATGTGATCTTGACTCAGTTTAACAGTGACTGGTTGAAACTGCAGGCGACAGGCCAGCGTCGCAGGGGCCATGTCTTGAAAAAGGGAGCACGAGGCGCCTTGAAACAAGATTTTGTCTGTTCTCCATGCAGCCTGTAAAATTGAGTCTTACCCTAAAGAAGTGGAGTTTCTCCAGAATATCACAAGGGTGTTTCCCCCTTCTGGGGGTTAGAAGGGCCACTCAATGTACTCTGTTGATCTTGATCTTGATCTCCTGATCTCCCAGCAGTTCCGAAAACAGGCCCATTACAAAGGCTTCCAGGACTGGGCCTTCTGCACCTTCTTCCAGATTTCAAATTCAAAAGTTGTCACATCGAGTTCTATTTTCTAGATCTTCACATTCCAAGATAGAGGCCTAAAGTTGTGTGTGGAGGAGATCAGTCAAGGCTTCCATTTGGCCAACTCGTTGCACCAGTACTTGTACTTTAGTATTGAGGTCCAGTAGGAGGGTGCCCATTGAGTCCACATCTTGTTGTTGGGAGGCAAATTTAATATTAATGTCAGATCTGAGAGTTCTAGTGAGGAGGCTAGATTGGCCTTTAGTTTGTCACTTCCCCTCACTTCCCTTTTGAAGTCTCGTAAAGAGGATAGGAGGTTCTCTTTGGTGAGAGCTATGGTGTTGCTCTGACTGGCCATAGGAGAGGTGTCCCTTGCCTCCGCTAGAGTGAAATACCTTGATTCTCTTTTGCCCTGGGGCTTTTTCAGAAGCATAAAGGCAAGCAAATTCAGAGGCATTGGCTATAAACTGATGGCCTGTACAGCAGGTGTATTGAAAGAGTAAGTGGTGAGCATTTCATTGTGGCTTCCTTTTTTTATTGCAGCTTGTCATGCACAGGATGCCTGCCCCATCACACAAGTTCTATTGTATTAGACATTGCATCAGATTCTATAAAGAGATCTCAAGATCAATGTTGCAGCAGTGAGGTATGGTAGCACTCCGGCCTTCTGTGTCTCTTTGTATAGCCAGTCTCCTTTCCATTTACTAGACCAAGGCTCCTAGCCCTAAGTAATGGAGAAGCGGATGATCTATGGGGCATTATCCAGAGGGAGAATCAAGCCGCTGGAGTGGGAGACATCTTTATATTTTCTGGTTCTCCAATGTGGCCTAGAAAGTGGGGGCACCCTACTATGTTTGCCATTAGGAGGCGAGGGGCATGCACTGGGGGGCACCTCGCCCCTCCAAAAGGAGCACTGTTGACAATGTTCACTAAGCTTTCAAAAGTAGAAGAATTACAGGCAGAATAGAGCTAGGTGTAAGGTCACTGCACCGCTTTCACTTGTTATCTCTGTATAAAACTGGTAGCGTGAGGTTGTCTTGCAAGTTATCGTCTCATGGCGGGGCTCCGATGTTGAGATCAGGCATCCAGGCTCAGGTGCTGGTGGTCTTGGCATTAAAAGTGACTAAAATTCAGGCATTAAAGAGTTGGGGACAGGATTATCTCGAAACATCCAGTCGCTGTTTGCGTAAGGTATGTGTTGGGGGAAGCCATCATGCACACTATCACTGTGTCCTACATGGCCGACTCGCCATTTAAACTCAGGCACCGGGGCCCAAGCATAATTGCCCCCAAACATGCAGTCCGTGGTACAGGCCTCTCTTCAGCCCCACTCAACTGCAAATCACATTTCCCCAGGTGGTGCCCAGCTCTGCAGGGAGTAGTGACCCCAGTCACCACCATGCCCCCCAGGTAGGTTGTGAGCCCACTGTTAGGTGCTGCCGGCCACTCAGTTCCAAAGCACTGCACCCTCTTATGTCCTGAGTGCCCCTGAGAGCCTCCTCACCTCATATAATGGCTGCAAGGTTCATGGTGGAGCAAGTTGGTGGTTGCAGCTCCGCTCACTGAGCCAGCAAGCCTCTTGTTGAACTCTCAGCTATTCTGGCAGTCCAGGAGTTAAAAACTAGCCTCTGTGATGCCCCTCATTCTCTACAGGCCTCACATTGCTTGGCGGTTCCATTTGTGGCACTTGGGGGTCTTTTTCCTTGATTGTTCATGGTTGGTGCAGTGGGGCCCACGTGGATCATGTCCTCTCTGCCTTCTTTGTTGGCCACTCCATATAAATTTTTTTTAACTGTACAATAAAGAACTGCGTACTTAGTTTATAAAATATAAGTTGTGAAAATTAACTGACTCAAAAAAGTCATTAACAAGTTTTGGACCTTACACTTATTTTCAGACAGTCTTACAAAGGACATAACACATTTCACAATTTCTTTTGTGTTACATTACCAATTTCTTCTTTAAGGGTGGAGAATCTGCACAGAGTAAAATCAGTTCAACAAAAGTTAAACACTTCAGTACAGGGTTTGTAAAACTTTTAACTCCTGACAAGGACATACATATGCTTTTTATATACCAAGTTATCTCATGAAATTATTTGTTTCTGGATTTCTGTCCAGCTATAATACAGGGACTTCTAAGGATACTTGACTGCCTCATCGCAAGTGCAAAATTTATATATACATACGTTAGAAAAGAAGTTAAGAAGTGAGTGATGTTTGAGGCTCAAACTTGCAAAACCACTGAAATGCACCAGTTATGTTTAGGAACGACACAAGAAAAGACATACCCCACAGTTGACCGCCACGTTGTTATCAAGTTCTTTGTTTTCAGGGGAAGCTGACCCACTTATACTCTTCCCTTTTGAGAGGAAGAGGAGAAGCTTAAAAAATATTTGGTTTGACTTAGGGCTATAATGTGTCAGTCTCCAAGTGTGGGTCACCCTCTTAGATAAGGACTATGATGATGAAGGGTACACCATAGTGTGATGAAAATTAAGCTAAATAATCAGTGCATGGTCACAAGACAGTTTAAGAGATAGCTATTTTTAAAGTTGCAGCTGTGAGACCTTTTCTAGGATTCCCAAGCCAGTAAGACAGTATCCAGCAGTAACTGTTAGGCTTACTGTCACATACTCCTACTCTCCGTAATGTCACAATAATGCTGTGCTCAACCGAATGATCAAGAACTCCCTTTAAGCAATTTAGGAAATGGTACGGCGTTGAAAACTCAAAAGACAGTATAACACATTCCAGTCCAGGAAGTTACCTAACTTTGGAAGAGAAAAGGACTTTGTCATAGGTAAGAAAAACATTCATTAAAAGTTGAGACAGACATCATAACCCAGAACTGTTCAGCACTGTGGAGACCCAAGTTACAGTCCCCCCAGTATTTGCAACTCCATCATGCTGCATGTCTAGTTAAATTGATTCCAATGAGAATGTGGCAGGAAATCAAGATAACTTGAAGCATTCAGGTTGTACTGCTAGTCAATGGAGAAAAGGTGCCAGACAGAAGTATATGATGTTACAGTCTTAGTCAGGCCCTCAGAATCAAGAGCAGAGTGTGTGGTTTGCTTAGGAATAAGTGGAAGGAATATCCCTTCTAGAACAACCTCTACTAAACCAACAGGATCCAAGCCTTGTCATCTTCTCGTCTCAGGCATGTAGGTTTCTTTGCACAGGTTCAGCACAAGGGTAGTTGGGCAAGCTTCCTTGAATTACACCCAGTCAGGGGGGAAAATGGCAAAGTACATATGGCCTAATTCACAACCTGAACTTTTGAGTAGGATTACTACTGTTCAGTATTCACAAACTGCACTTTTGAAGTAAAGTACACATCTGTAGTAACATACACATTGTGGTACATCCAGCACTACACAGGGGCAAACACTGGTACTACCACCCCTCCCACAGAACATAATGGAGAGAGGGACTTAAACCCCCTTCATGACCTGTAATGTGGGACAAGGGGAGATGAGATAACTGCGCTGGCGTTGTACACCGTCGCGGTAGGCGTTCGTAGACCGCAGCGCAATCCTGCATTAGTTAACATTGGACCATATGGGTCCGAGGAGCCAATGACGATGTACGCCGGCGGTGACGGTACGCACCGCCGCGGACGTGACCGCCATTTTCTCTCTGTTCAATCACTTGGTACCTGATTTTCAACAGGAGAGGACCTACACTGCAAGTGCTGCTGTGACCTCAGTCTGGAAGAGACAATGGCTCATGTGTCTGGGGAGAGGGGCCCTGCCTTCAGCACGGAGGAGTTGGAGAAACTAGTGGATGGGGTCCTCCCCCAGTAGAAGCTACTCTAGACAAACAGGTAAGTACACTGTGAGCATGCTGAATGGGCAATGCCTGTGTGGAGTGGTGTGGATGTAAGATTGGGGAGGGTGGGGGGGTGGGGGGAGGGGGAGAATGACGCGTGCATGAAACGATGGTGAGTGCATGTGCGTCATGGCAAGGGTAGGGATGCGGGCCATTGACTGTGACGGTGCGGACGGTTATATCTTCTCCATTTTCCCCTGTACTATTCCTTTAGGTCAGCGCCCATCAGAAGAAGGATATTTGGCGTGCCATCGCCAAGGAAGTCCGGGCCCTGGGGGTCCACCACAGGCGGAGAACCCACTGCCGTAAAAGATGGGAGGACATTCGCCGCTGGGGCAAGAAGACGGTAGAGGCCCAGATGGGGATGGCCTCCCAACTTGGGAGGGGTGCCCGTTGCACCATGACCCCCCCCCTGATGTTTCAGATCCTGGCGGTGGCGTATCCCGAGTTGGATGGGCGCTTGAGGGCATCACAGCAGCCACAAGGGGGTGAGTACAGTCACATTCAGCTGATTCTGCGCGCAGTGGAGGTGACTGGGTGGGGGAGGTGAGCTGTGAGTTCTCCTAGGCCAGGGCAAGTTTAGTAGGTAAGGTCCCGTCGTAAGGCAGGCCATGTGGCACGCCACCCCACCTGTGTTCAGAGCCAACTACACCTAGTCAGGCTCCTGTGACTTCCATGTGTGCAGCAATCGGGCACAGGCCTTGTAACCCATGTCCCTGTGATTAATTAGAGTAGTGCTGGGGGCTTCAGTGTCTGTAGTGTCCGCCAACGGTAGCGGTATTGCATGCACTCAACATGTCTTTCTTCTGTCTCCCCCCCCCCTTTTTGTGGTCTCCCTGTTCTTGTGTGCATTAGCATCATCAGGCGGAGGAGCAGTGTCACGGGAGCAGGAGGGAGCTGCATCCCACATGGCCCTGGAGGGCGAGACAACGGAGTCTGAAGTCACTAGTGGGACGGAGGGCGAGGGGAGTTCCACAGCGGGGACAGGAGCTGAGACCAGCGACACGGACTCCTCCTCTGATGGGAGCTCCCTTGCGGTGGCGGGTCCCTCTGTGCCCACCGCATCTACAGGTACAGCCGCCACCCCCCCTACCACCTACCAGCACCGCCCTCCCAGCAGCCCCTCAGCATGTGCCCCGTGGCCGCTCACCAGGAGGGTGGGCATCTCCTTCACCCCAGGCACCTCAGCCCCTGCCCCAGTCAGCCCTGCTGCCCTCAGTGAGGAGGCCATTGACCTCCTCAGGTCCCTCACTGTTGGGCAGTCTACCATTTTGAATGCCATCTAGGGTGTAGAGAGGCAGTTGCAACAGACCAAAGCATACCTGGAGGGCATTCATTCTGGTCAGGCAGCCCAACAGCGAGCTTTTCAGACTCTGGCCTCAGCACTGATGGCAGCCATTGTCCCTGTGTCCAGCCTCCCCCCTCCAACTTCTTCTACCCAGACCCAATCCCCAGTACCTCAGCCTATCCCAAGCACACCATCAGACCAGCATGCACACACCTCAACACACAAGGGAAGCTCTGGCAAACATAAGCACCACACATCCCACAGGCACTCACACAAGCATCATACCCATGCACACATACCAACATCCACTGCCTCCACTGTGTGCCCCTTCTCCACGTCTCCCTCCTCCCTCCCAGTCTCGTCTCCACTCACACCTGCATGCACTACATCTTCATCCACTACGTCCATCACCAGCACACCGATCACCACACCCCGCTCACTTGCACTCACCACCCCCACTACCATTCACACATCCCCTGTGTCCTCTCCCAGTGTGTCTGTGAGCCCACCTCCCAAGGTACACAAACGCAGCCACACACCCACCCAACAGCCATCCACCTCACGACAGCCTCCAGCCCATGCACCTTCACCCAAAGTCAGCAAACGTACACATCCTACAACCACTACCTCTTCCTCCACTACCAAACCCCCTCCATCTACCCGTCCCAGGGTGTCCAAAAAACTTTTCCTGTCCAACCTTGACCTCTTCCCCTCACCTCCCCCACCCCTTCAGTCCCCTAGGGCCTGCCTTTCCAGGTCCCAACCCAGCACCTCAGCCACCACATCACCGGGCACAGTGGTGCCAGCAGTAACCGGCTTCTGGAGTGCGCCAAGCAGCAGGGCAGCCAGTGTGCCAAGGAGCCAGACCACAGACAGTCCCCCACCTCAAAAGCATAAAAAGTTGGCCAGTGCCCGGCGGGAGAAAGGCAAAACATCTACCGCCAAAGCCTCTCCCAGGAGTACAATTGGGAGTGGGAAGATAGCTGCGCCACCATCCAAGGTGGGGAAGGGGCACAGAAAGACAGGCAAGTAGCCGAAACCCTGCACGGCGGACAAGAACGCCACCAGCACCGCTGCCAAGGACACCGCCACCACAAGCACCGCTGCCAAGGACACCGCCGCCACAAGCACCGCTGCCAAGGCCACTGCCGCCACAAGCACTGCTGCCAAGGACACTGCCGCCACAAGCACCGTTGCCAAGGACACCACCGCCACAAGCACCACTTCACAGGACACCGCCGCCACCAGCACCGCAGGCCAATAAGCGCCAAAAGCTCCGACGCTACTGGGGCGGCCACGAGCAGGATGAAGCACTCTGGGCACCAAGCCCCCTCCAGAACCAGTGGAGAGGTACATCCACTACCTCAGTCCTTGGCAGGATGAAGCACTCTGGGCACAAAGCCCCCTGCAGCACCAGTGGAGTATCCCATCCACTACCTCAGTCCTTGGCAGGATGAAGCACTCTGGGCACAAAGCCCCCTCCAGAACCAGTGGAGAAAGACATCCACTACCTCAGTCCTTGGCAGGATGAAGCACTCTGGGCACAAAGCCCCCTCCAGAACCAGTGGAGACTGTTATCCACTTGAGAGACTGTGGCTTTGCACTCCCCAGGATAAAGCAGTGGGCAAACCACCCACTGTATAGACTTGTGAGACTGTGGCTTTGCACTCCCCAGGATAAAGCAGTGGGCAACCCACCCACTTGAGAGACTTGTGAGACTGTGACTTTGCACTCCCCAGGTTACAGCAGTGGGCACACCACCCACTGTAGAGACTTGTGAGACTGTTGCTTTGCACTTTCCAGGATAAAGCAGTGGGCAAACCACCCACTTGAGAGACTTGTGAGACTGTGGCTTTGCACTCCCCAGGATAAAGCAGTGGGCAACCCACCCACTGTAGAGACTTGTGAGACTGTGGCTTTGTACTCCCCAGGATAAAGCAGTGGGCAACCCACCCACTTGAGAGACTTGTGAGACTGTGGCTTTGCACTCCCCAGGATAAAGCAGTGGGCAAACCACCCACTGTAGAGACTTGTGAGACTGTGGCTTTGCACTCCCCAGGATAAAGCAGTGGGCAAACCACCCACTTGAGAGACTTGTGAGACTGTGGCTTTGTACTCCCCAAGATACATCAATGGGCATGGAGCCCCCTTGTGGATCTGGTGTTGTGCACTCATCCGGTTGAGGTGCCCCCCATTCCCTTCCCCCTGAGGTGCCTGTTGTATTTCGAACTGATGCCCCAGCAGTGGTCTCTCCGTTTTGATCGGGTATCTTGTGTGGGCCTCGCCCATGCATTTTGGGCCCAGTGGTCCACAGACTTTAATGGTGGAATACCTTGGACTTATGTTATTGGTGTATATATTTGTTAATAGTGTATACATATATTTTTGAATGCTGAATTTTAATAGATTACAATTGTTCACCTCATTTAATTTTGTCTTTGCATTCTTCCGGGGGGTTGGAGGGTGTAACTGTAATGTATCATGATGTATTAGTGCGTGTGTTGTCGTGGGTGAGGGTGGGGGTGGGAGTTTTGCGTGTTGCATGTGTGTGTCACTCTCTTTTACCTCCCCCCTCCCCTCTGTCGTAGGTGCAGTACTCACCGTGGTCTTCGCCGCCGGCGTTCGTGCTCCTGGTAGAGGAGCAGGAACACAAAGGCAGGGAGTATCTGGAGTTCCGGTTCCATGGCGTCCTGGTTCCTCGTGGGGTGTGTAGAGGTGAGCGTTTTCCCTTCCAAGTCCTGTTTCCGCTGTGTTTTTGTTTGCGTTGAATCCGCCCCGGAAAAGGTGGCTGATTGGACTGTTGTAATACTGTGGGCAGTACTTTGTCCTCCGCCTGCCTGTTGGCGGTTACCGCCGCGGTGTTTGTTTGTACCGCCGTGGCGGTCGGAGTGTTAAAGTGGCTGTCTATGTTGGCGGTTTCCGCCACGGTCGTGATACCATTTTTTTTTACCGCCGGCCTGTTGGCGGTTTTACCGCCGCTTTAACACCAACCGCCAGGGTTGTAATGACCACCTTTATATCTAAAAGTATATTCGGACACATACACTGGCTTCACATGTCCTTTCTATATGGTCCTCCGAGGTATGTGGCTGCCATTCCAATGTCACATCTGCTCTAGGGAGCACAGTCAAATCAAATATCAGGTCCTCTGGAGTGGTATTCTGTGGGACCCTTTTAAACCATGCCACATTTCGAGTCACCTCTTCTTTAACTCCATTGACTCTTGCACTTTTTCAACTATCCATGGTTGGCTCTCAAATGGTGTGCAAAACGTCCATCCTGAGTGTCGATCCTTGAAGTGCACCTGATTCCCCACTTCAATCATTGGGACCTAAGCCCTTTTGGCTTTGCTGACCCAGATGTTGTTGTATCCCCTGATTTGGCATTGTCCATATCTAGAGCTGTCCAGAATGAGATTAGTCCCACTGGAATGCCATCTCCCTGGCTTGTTGAACATAAACGTAATGAGCAAACATTGTGTGGTTCTGTGAGGCATTTTCCTGTACATGCTCAGAAAACTGTGCAGGGTCTTCCCCTTGCTGTACCCCTACTTGGAGTACCTTATTCAGGGTTCTCATAAAGAGGCCACTGTGACTTTATTTTCCAGTGTCTCACCCTCAGCTGACTCAGTTAGTCACCGAATTCCACCCTAATGGGGTGTAAAATTCCCTTGCATGTGGAGGGCGTGCACCCCTACCCTGAATGACTCAATTCTAATGATGTCTGGATCCCTGATGCTGATTTTTGTTGTCATGGGCAAAGATGGATCATGCGTGTACGCCATCACATAGGCCTGTCTCACAGATTGTGGTCGTTTTTGAGTGGGAGAGGTACTCAAGGGACTGTCTTTGGACTTAAGCAGCACAAGTGTGGTGGAGGCAGCTTACCATGTAATGATCAGTAGGAGTCAACAGGTCCTTTTTTACCTGTGTCACTTGAGTGAGGATTACAGGCCCACTTATTTAAAGTTAAAGCTCACCCTTGGCCTACGTGGGTTTGGTGTATAATGCTTTGTAGTGCATGTTTGTTATGTATGTGCTGGGTGCATGTGTGCCTGTGAATGTTACAATACATGGATGGCGCAGTGCTGTGCAGTGCCACTACGTTATATGAATGTGCTGGATGTTTGCCTGTGAAAAGTACAACACATGAAAGATGTAGTGATGTGCATTACAAGTATGTTCTATGACTGTGCTGGGTGTATGTGTGCTTGTGAATTGTACAATACATAGATTCTGGGTTCCATTTTAGCATACCCAGGGCTAACTGGAAGAACATGAGGAAACAGAGAAATCTCCCCAGACAGATTTATGGATTACTGCATTCCATTGAGCTAGGTAGGACACACTGCAGGCAGACCCATGCTCTACAGTGCACTACAAAGGGTGATCTTTGATTCAGAGAGAGGTCACTATGAAAGAGCCTGGGCACATCTCAAGAATAGGTGGGTTGATAAAAGAATCATGAAGAGAAGGACTGAGGCCTTGGCATAATCTTTCTATACACATATCACTGTGGCTGACATCCAGGTATGAACCTCTAGTCTGTGTTTTGGGCTATCAAATGTGGTGTCTTCCTGCAGTGACAGACTGCTTTCTGGAGGAAGGGCAAGGCAGAGGAGAGAGTAGTTTAAAAGGAAGTAGAGCGCAAACATAAACTTCAAAGATTCATACTCTAAACACATTTGGTATCTGGACATGGACTATAAGGGGAGCAGGCGGCCACCCAAAATTGTCAACAGTCAAGCTGCCAGTCTGGCTATGTCAGGAGGAGATGCTCTGCAAGATATCTGCCTGTGACCAGGGCTGCAAGCAAAGGCCTGCCAGTCTCCCAGCAGGGTGAATGTAGGAAGTTGGCTCTGTATGTGCTATTTCAAAGTAAGGAATAGCATGCACAGAGTCCAAGGGTTCCCCTTAGAGGTAAAATAGTGGTAAAAATAGATAATACTAATGCTCTATTTTGTGGTAGTGTGGTCGAGCAGTAGGCTTATCCAAGGAGTAGTGTTAAGCATTTGTTGTACATACACATAGACAATAAATGAGGTACACACACTCAGAGACAAATCCAGCCAATAGGTTTTTATATAGAAAAATATCTTTTCTTAGTTTATTTTAAGAACCACAGGTTCAAATTCTACATGTAATAGCTCATTCGAAAGGTATTGCAGGTAAGTACTTTAGGAACTTCAAATCATCAAAATTGCATGTATACTTTTCAAGTTATTCACAAATAGCTGTTTTAAAAGTGGACACTTAGTGCAATTTTCACAGTTCCTAGGGGAGGTAAGTATTTGTTAGTTTTACCAGGTAAGTAAGACACTTACAGGGTTCAGTTCTTGGTCCAAGGTAGCCCACCGTTGGGGGTTCAGAGCAACCCCAAAGTCACCACACCAGCAGCTCAGGGCCGGTCAGGTGCAGAGTTCAAAGTGGTGCCCAAAACACATAGGCTAGAATGGAGAGAAGGGGGGTGCCCCGGTTCCGGTCTGCTTGCAGGTAAGTACCCGCGTCTTCGGAGGGCAGACCAGGGGGGTTTTGTAGGGCACCGGGGGGGACACAAGTCCACACAGAAATTTCACCCTCAGCAGCGCGGGGGCGGCCGGGTGCAGTGTAGAAACAAGCGTCGGGTTTGTAATGGAAGTCAATGGGAGATCTAGGGATCTCTTCAGCGCTGCAGGCAGGCAAGGGGGGGGTTCCTCGGGGAAACCTCCACTTGGGCAAGGGAGAGGGACTCCTGGGGGTCACTCCTCCAGTGAAAGTCCGGTCCTTCAGGTCCTGGGGGCTGCGGGTGCAGGGTCTCTCCCAGGTGTCGGGACTTAGGATTCAAAGAGTCGCGGTCAGGGGAAGCCTCGGGATTCCCTCTGCAGGCGGCGCTGTGGGGGCTCAGGGGGGACAGGTTTTTGTACTCACAGTCTTAGAGTAGTCCTGGGGTCCCTCCTGAGGTGTTGGATCGCCACCAGCCGAGTCGGGGTCGCCGGGTGCAGTGTTGCAAGTCTCACGCCTTTTGCGGGGAACTTGCAGGGTTCTTTAAAGCTGCTGGAAACAAAGTTGCAGCTTTTCTTGGAGCAGGTCCGCTGTCCTCGGGAGTTTCTTGTCTTTTCGAAGTAGGGGCAGTCCTCAGAGGATGTCGAGGTCGCTGGTCCCTTCGGAAGGCGTCGCTGGAGCAGGATCTTTGGAAGGTAGGAGACAGGCCGGTGAGTTTCTGGAGCCAAGGCAGTAGTCGTCTTCTGGTCTTCCTCTGCAGGGGTTTTCAGCTAGGCAGTCCTTCTTCTTGTAGTTGCAGGAATCTAATTTTCTAGGGTTCAGGGTAGCCCTTAAATACTAAATTTAAGGGCGTGTTTAGGTCTGGGGGGTTAGTAGCCAATGGCTACTAGCCCTGAGGGTGGGTACACCCTCTTTGTGCCTCCTCCCAAGGGGAGGGGGTCACAATCCTAACCCTATTGGGGGAATCCTCCATCTGCAAGATGGAGGATTTCTAAAAGTCAGAGTCACCTCAGCTCAGGACACCTTAGGGGCTGTCCTGACTGGCCAGTGACTCCTCCTTGTTGCTTTCTTTGTTCCCTCCAGCCTTGCCGCCAAAAGTGGGGGCCGTGGCCGGAGGGGGCGGGCAACTCCACTAAGCTGGAGTGCCCTGCTGGGCTGTGACAAAGGGGTGAGCCTTTGAGGCTCACCGCCAGGTGTCACAGCTCCTGCCTGGGGGAGGTGTTAGCATCTCCACCCAGTGCAGGCTTTGTTACTGGCCTCAGAGTGACAAAGGCACTCTCCCCATGGGGCCAGCAACATGTCTCTGGTGTGGCAGGCTGCTGGAACTAGTCAGCCTACACAGACAGTCTGTTAAGTTTCAGGGGGCACCTCTAAGGTGCCCTCTGTGGTGTATTTTACAATAAAATGTACACTGGCATCAGTGTGCATTTATTGTGCTGAGAAGTTTGATACCAAACTTCCCAGTTTTCAGTGTAGCCATTATGGTGCTGTGGAGTTCGTGTTTGACAGACTCCCAGACCATATACTCTTATGGCTACCCTGCACTTACAATGTCTAAGGTTTTGTTTAGACACTGTAGGGGTACCATGCTCATGCACTGGTACCCTCACCTATGGTATAGTGCACCCTGCCTTAGGGCTGTAAGGCCTGCTAGAGGGGTGTCTTACCTATACTGCATAGGCAGTGAGAGGCTGGCATGGCACCCTGAGGGGAGTGCCATGTCGACTTACTCGTTTTGTCCTCACTAGCACACACAAGCTGGCAAGCAGTGTGTCTGTGCTGAGTGAGAGGTCTCCAGGGTGGCATAAGACATGCTGCATCCCTTAGAGACCTTCCTTGGCATCAGGGCCCTTGGTACTAGAAGTACCAGTTACAAGGGACTTATCTGGATGCCAGGGTCTGCCAATTGTGGATACAAAAGTACAGGTTAGGGAAAGAACACTGGTGCTGGGGCCTGGTTAGCAGGCCTCAGCACACTTTCAATTGTAAACATAGCATCAGCAAAGGCAAAAAGTCAGGGGGCAACCATGCCAAGGAGGCATTTCCTTACACAACCCCCCCCCAAACGAAAGAGGATGAGACTAACCTTTCCCAAGAGAGTCTTCATTTTCTAAGTGGAAGAACCTGGAAAGGCCATCTGCATTGGCATGGGCAGTCCCAGGTCTGTGTTCCACTATAAAGTCCATTCCCTGTAGGGAGATGGACCACCTCAACAGTTTAGGATTTTCACCTTTCATTTGCATCAGCCATTTGAGAGGTCTGTGGTCAGTTTGAACTAGGAAGTGAGTCCCAAAGAGGTATGGTCTCAGCTTCTTCAGGGACCAAACCACAGCAAAGGCCTCCCTCTCAATGGCACTCCAACGCTGCTCCCTGGGGAGTAACCTCCTGCTAATGAAAGCAACAGGCTGGTCAAGGCCATCATCATTTGTTTGGGACAAAACTGCCCCTATCCCATGTTCAGAGGCATCAGTCTGCACAATGAACTGCTTAGAATAATCTGGAGCTTTGAGAACTGGTGCTGAGCACATTGCTTGTTTCAGGGTGTCAAAGGCCTGTTGGCAGTCCACAGTCCAGTTCACTTTCTTGGGCATTTTCTTGGAGGTGAGCTCAGTGAGGGCTGTCACAATGGATCCATATCCCTTCACAAACCTCCTGTAGTACCCAGTCAAGCCAAGGAATGCCCTGACTTGAGTCTGGGTTTTTGGAGCTACCCAGTCCAGAATGGTCTGGATCTTGGGTTGGAGTGGCTGAACTTGGCCTCCACCTACAAGGTGGCCCAAGTAAACCACAGTTCCCTGCCCTATCTGGCATTTGGATGCCTTGATAGAGAGGCCTGCAGATTGCAGAGCCTTCAAAACCTTCTTCAGGTGGACCAGGTGATCCTGCCAGGTGGAGCTAAAGACAGCAATATCATCAAGATAAGCTGTGCTAAAGGACTCCAAGCCAGCAAGGACTTGATTCACCAACCTTTGGAAGGTGGCAGGGGCATTCTTTAAACCAAAGGGCATAACAGTAAACTGATAATGCCCATCAGGTGTGGAGAATGCTGTCTTTTCTTTTGCTCCAGGTGCCATTTTTATTTGCCAGTACCCTGCTGTCAAGTCAAAGGTACTTAGAAATTTGGCAGCACCTAACTTATCAATGAGCTCATCAGCTCTTGGAATTGGATGGGCATCTGTCTTGGTGACAGAGTTGAGCCCTCTGTAGTCCACACAAAACCTCATCTCTTTCTTTCCATCTTTGGTGTGAGGTTTGGGGACTAAGACCACTGGGCTAGCCCAGGGGCTGTCAGAGCGCTCAATCACTCCCAATTCCAGCATCTTGTGGACTTCCATCTTGATGCTTTCCTTAACATGGTCAGACTGTCTGAAGATTTTGTTCTTGACAGGCATGCTGTCTCCTGTGTCCACATCATGGGTACACAGGTGTGTCTGACCAGGGGTTAGGGAGAAAAGCTCAGGAAACTGTTGTAGGACTCTCCTACAATCAGCCTGCTGTTGGCCAGAGAGGGTGTCTGAGTAGATCACTCCATCTACTGTGCCATCTTTTGGGTCTGATGACAGAAGATCAGGGAGAGGTTCACTCTCTGCCTCCTGATCCTCATCTGTTACCATTAACAGATTCACATCAGCCCTGTCATGGAAGAGCTTAAGGCGGTTCACATGGATCACCCTCTTGGGGCTCCTGCTTGTGCCCAGGTCCACCAGGTAGGTGACCTGACTCTTCCTCTCTAGCACTGGGTAAGGGCCACTCCATTTGTCCTGGAGTGCCCTGGGAGCCACAGGCTCCAGAACCCAGACTTTCTGCCCTGGTTGGAACTCAACCAGTGCAGCCTTTTGGTCATACCAAAACTTCTGGAGTTGTTGGCTGGCCTCAAGGTTTTTGGTTGCCTTTTCCATGTACTCTGCCATTCTAGAGCGAAGGCCAAGTACATAGTCCACTATGTCCTGTTTAGGCTCATGGAGAGGTCTCTCCCAGCCTTCTTTAACAAGGGCAAGTGGTCCCCTTACAGGATGACCAAACAGAAGTTCAAAGGGTGAGAACCCTACTCCCTTCTGTGGTACCTCCCTGTAAGCGAAAAGCAGACATGGCAGGAGGACATCCCATCTCCTTTTGAGTTTTTCTGGGAGCCCCATGATCATGCCCTTTAATGTCTTGTTGAATCTCTCAACTAAGCCATTAGTTTGTGGATGGTAAGGTGTAGTGAATTTATAAGTCACTCCACACTCATTCCACATGTGCTTTAGGTATGCTGACATGAAGTTGGTACCTCTGTCAGACACCACCTCCTTAGGGAAACCCACTCTGGTAAAGATACCAATGAGGGCCTTGGCTACTGCAGGGGCAGTAGTCGACCTAAGGGGAATAGCTTCAGGATACCTGGTAGCATGATCCACTACTACCAGGATATACATATTTCCTGAGGCTGTGGGAGGTTCCAGTGGACCAACTATGTCCACACCCACTCTTTCAAAGGGCACCCCCACCACAGGAAGTGGAATGAGGGGGGCCTTTGGATGCCCACCTGTCTTACCACTGGCTTGACAGGTGGGGCAGGAGAGGCAAAACTCCTTAACCATGTTGGACATATTGGGCCAGTAGAAGTGGTTGACTAACCTCTCCCACGTCTTGGTTTGTCCCAAATGTCCAGCAAGGGGAATGTCATGGGCCAATGTTAGGATGAACTCTCTGAACAGCTGAGGCACTACCACTCTCCTAGTGGCACCAGGTTTGGGGTCTCTGGCCTCAGTGTACAGGAGCCCATCTTCCCAATAGACCCTATGTGTTCCATTTTTCTTGCCTTTGGACTCTTCAGCAGCTTGCTGCCTAAGGCCTTCAAGAGAGGGACAGGTTTCTTGTCCCTTACACAGCTCCTCCCTTGAGGGTCCCCCTGGGCCTAAGAGCTCAACCTGATAAGGTTCAAGCTCCAAAGGCTCAGTTCCCTCAGAGGGCAGAACTTCTTCCTGAGAAGAGAGGTTCCCTTTCTTTTGCTGTGTTGCAGTTGGTTTCCCAACTGACTTTCCTGTTCTCTTGGTAGGCTGGGCCATTTTTCCAGACTCCAGCTCTACTTTTTCACCCTGTGCCTTGCATTGTGCTCTTGTTTTCACACACACCAGTTCAGGGATACCCAGCATTGCTGCATGGGTTTTTAGCTCTACCTCAGCCCATGCTGAGGACTCCAGGTCATTTCCAAGCAGACAGTCCACTGGGATATTTGAGGAGACCACCACCTGTTTCAGGCCATTGACCCCTCCCCATTCTAAAGTAACCATTGCCATGGGATGTACTTTTCTCTGATTGTCAGCGTTGGTGACTGTGTAAGTTTTTCCAGTCAGGTATTGGCCAGGGGAAACCAGTTTCTCTGTCACCATGGTGACACTGGCACCTGTATCCCTCAGGCCCTCTATTCTAGTTCCATTAATTAAGAGTTGCTGTCTGTATTTTTGCATGTTAGGCGGCCAGACAGCTAGTGTGGCTAAATCCACCCCACCCTCAGAAACTAGAGTAGCTTCAGTGTGAACCCTGATTTGCTCTGGGCACACTGTTGATCCCACTTGGAGACTAGCCATACCAGTGTTACCTGGATGGGAGTTTGGAGTGGAACCTTTCTTGGGACAGGCCTTGTCTCCAGTTTGGTGTCCATGCTGTTTACAGCTATGACACCAGGCCTTTTTGGGATCAAAGTTTTTACCCTTGTACCCATTGTTTTGTGAAGAGGCTCTGGGCCCACCCTCCTGTGCAGGTTTTTGGGGGCCTGTAGAAGACTCTTTACTATTTTTAGTTTTGGTTGTCTCATCACCCTTCTGCTGGGGAGTCTTTGTGACCCCTTTCTTTTGGTCACCCCCTGTTGAAGTCTTGGACACCCTTGTCTTGACCCAATGGTCCGCCTTCTTTCCCAATTCTTGGGGAGAAATTGGTCCTAGGTCTACCAGATGCTGATGCAGTTTATCATTGAAACAATTACTTAACAGGTGTTCCTTCACAAATAAATTGTACAGCCCATCATAATTACTTACACCACTGCCTTGAATCCAACCATCTAGTGTTTTCACTGAGTAGTCAACAAAGTCAACCCAGGTCTGGCTCGAGGATTTTTGAGCCCCCCTGAACCTAATCCTGTACTCCTCAGTGGAGAATCCAAAGCCCTCAATCAGGGTACCCTTCATGAGGTCATAAGATTCTGCATCTTGTCCAGAGAGTGTGAGGAGTCTATCCCTACACTTTCCTGTGAACATTTCCCAAAGGAGAGCACCCCAGTGAGATCTGTTCACTTTTCTGGTTACACAAGCCCTCTCAAAAGCTGTGAACCATTTGGTGATGTCATCACCATCTTCATATTTAGTTACAATCCCTTTGGGGATTTTCAACATGTCAGGAGAATCTCTGACCCTATTTATGTTGCTGCCACCATTGATGGGTCCTAGGCCCATCTCTTGTCTTTCCCTCTCTATGGCTAGGATCTGTCTTTCCAAAGCCAATTTTTTGGCCATCCTGGCTAACTGGATGTCCTCTTCACTGGAGTTATCCTCAGTGATTTCAGAGTTGTTGGTCCCTCCTGTGAGGGAACCAGCATCTCTGACTATTATTTGTGGAGTCAGGGCTTGAGAAGCCCTGCTCTCCCTAAGTAGGACTGGAGGGGGGGAATTTCCCTCCAAGTCACTATCTTCATCCTCTGAGTTGCCATCCTCAGAGGGGTTGGCCTTTTCAAACTCTGCCAAAAGCTCCTGGAGCTGTACTTTGGTAGGTTTGGGGCCCATTGCTATTTTCTTTAGTTTACAGAGTGACCTTAGCTCTCTCATCTGTAGATGGAGGTAAGGTGTGGTGTCGAGTTCCACCACATTCACATCTGTGCTAGACATTATGCTTCTAAAAGTTGGAATACTTTTTAAGAAACTAAAACTGGTTCTAGAATCTAATTCAAACTTTTAACAAACTTTTAAACTCTAAAAGAAATGCTAACCAGGATCTAACACAAGGCCCTAGCAGGTCTTTTAAGAATTTAGAAAACTTTTCAAATTGCAAAAATCAATTTCTAATGACAATTTTGGAATTTGTCGTGTGATCAGGTATTGGCTGAGTAGTCCAGCAAATGCAAAGTCTTGTACCCCACCGCTGATCCACCAATGTAGGAAGTTGGCTCTGTATGTGCTATTTCAAAGTAAGGAATAGCATGCACAGAGTCCAAGGGTTCCCCTTAGAGGTAAAATAGTGGTAAAAATAGATAATACTAATGCTCTATTTTGTGGTAGTGTGGTCGAGCAGTAGGCTTATCCAAGGAGTAGTGTTAAGCATTTGTTGTACATACACATAGACAATAAATGAGGTACACACACTCAGAGACAAATCCAGCCAATAGGTTTTTATATAGAAAAATATCTTTTCTTAGTTTATTTTAAGAACCACAGGTTCAAATTCTACATGTAATAGCTCATTCGAAAGGTATTGCAGGTAAGTACTTTAGGAACTTCAAATCATCAAAATTGCATGTATACTTTTCAAGTTATTCACAAATAGCTGTTTTAAAAGTGGACACTTAGTGCAATTTTCACAGTTCCTAGGGGAGGTAAGTATTTGTTAGTTTTACCAGGTAAGTAAGACACTTACAGGGTTCAGTTCTTGGTCCAAGGTAGCCCACCGTTGGGGGTTCAGAGCAACCCCAAAGTCACCACACCAGCAGCTCAGGGCCGGTCAGGTGCAGAGTTCAAAGTGGTGCCCAAAACACATAGGCTAGAATGGAGAGAAGGGGGGTGCCCCGGTTCCGGTCTGCTTGCAGGTAAGTACCCGCGTCTTCGGAGGGCAGACCAGGGGGGTTTTGTAGGGCACCGGGGGGGACACAAGTCCACACAGAAATTTCACCCTCAGCAGCGCGGGGGCGGCCGGGTGCAGTGTAGAAACAAGCGTCGGGTTTGTAATGGAAGTCAATGGGAGATCTAGGGATCTCTTCAGCGCTGCAGGCAGGCAAGGGGGGGGTTCCTCGGGGAAACCTCCACTTGGGCAAGGGAGAGGGACTCCTGGGGGTCACTCCTCCAGTGAAAGTCCGGTCCTTCAGGTCCTGGGGGCTGCGGGTGCAGGGTCTCTCCCAGGTGTCGGGACTTAGGATTCAAAGAGTCGCGGTCAGGGGAAGCCTCGGGATTCCCTCTGCAGGCGGCGCTGTGGGGGCTCAGGGGGGACAGGTTTTTGTACTCACAGTCTTAGAGTAGTCCTGGGGTCCCTCCTGAGGTGTTGGATCGCCACCAGCCGAGTCGGGGTCGCCGGGTGCAGTGTTGCAAGTCTCACGCCTTTTGCGGGGAACTTGCAGGGTTCTTTAAAGCTGCTGGAAACAAAGTTGCAGCTTTTCTTGGAGCAGGTCCGCTGTCCTCGGGAGTTTCTTGTCTTTTCGAAGTAGGGGCAGTCCTCAGAGGATGTCGAGGTCGCTGGTCCCTTCGGAAGGCGTCGCTGGAGCAGGATCTTTGGAAGGTAGGAGACAGGCCGGTGAGTTTCTGGAGCCAAGGCAGTAGTCGTCTTCTGGTCTTCCTCTGCAGGGGTTTTCAGCTAGGCAGTCCTTCTTCTTGTAGTTGCAGGAATCTAATTTTCTAGGGTTCAGGGTAGCCCTTAAATACTAAATTTAAGGGCGTGTTTAGGTCTGGGGGGTTAGTAGCCAATGGCTACTAGCCCTGAGGGTGGGTACACCCTCTTTGTGCCTCCTCCCAAGGGGAGGGGGTCACAATCCTAACCCTATTGGGGGAATCCTCCATCTGCAAGATGGAGGATTTCTAAAAGTCAGAGTCACCTCAGCTCAGGACACCTTAGGGGCTGTCCTGACTGGCCAGTGACTCCTCCTTGTTGCTTTCTTTGTTCCCTCCAGCCTTGCCGCCAAAAGTGGGGGCCGTGGCCGGAGGGGGCGGGCAACTCCACTAAGCTGGAGTGCCCTGCTGGGCTGTGACAAAGGGGTGAGCCTTTGAGGCTCACCGCCAGGTGTCACAGCTCCTGCCTGGGGGAGGTGTTAGCATCTCCACCCAGTGCAGGCTTTGTTACTGGCCTCAGAGTGACAAAGGCACTCTCCCCATGGGGCCAGCAACATGTCTCTGGTGTGGCAGGCTGCTGGAACTAGTCAGCCTACACAGACAGTCTGTTAAGTTTCAGGGGGCACCTCTAAGGTGCCCTCTGTGGTGTATTTTACAATAAAATGTACACTGGCATCAGTGTGCATTTATTGTGCTGAGAAGTTTGATACCAAACTTCCCAGTTTTCAGTGTAGCCATTATGGTGCTGTGGAGTTCGTGTTTGACAGACTCCCAGACCATATACTCTTATGGCTACCCTGCACTTACAATGTCTAAGGTTTTGTTTAGACACTGTAGGGGTACCATGCTCATGCACTGGTACCCTCACCTATGGTATAGTGCACCCTGCCTTAGGGCTGTAAGGCCTGCTAGAGGGGTGTCTTACCTATACTGCATAGGCAGTGAGAGGCTGGCATGGCACCCTGAGGGGAGTGCCATGTCGACTTACTCGTTTTGTCCTCACTAGCACACACAAGCTGGCAAGCAGTGTGTCTGTGCTGAGTGAGAGGTCTCCAGGGTGGCATAAGACATGCTGCATCCCTTAGAGACCTTCCTTGGCATCAGGGCCCTTGGTACTAGAAGTACCAGTTACAAGGGACTTATCTGGATGCCAGGGTCTGCCAATTGTGGATACAAAAGTACAGGTTAGGGAAAGAACACTGGTGCTGGGGCCTGGTTAGCAGGCCTCAGCACACTTTCAATTGTAAACATAGCATCAGCAAAGGCAAAAAGTCAGGGGGCAACCATGCCAAGGAGGCATTTCCTTACAGTGAAGGTATGTCAATGAGGAAACCCAAAACCACCTTCCCCTGGAGACTAAAGCATCAGTTTCTCCTTGCCAAGACCAGTGTCTTCTGCGAGGATCAGGAGACCTGTGAACGGAGTGAGGTCAAAGTGGAGGATTCTGGCGATTGGATCCATGTAGCGAGGTATGAGGTGATGGCTACTGCACCAATCGGGTCACTGCCTGTGGGCATGGAAACATTGGTGACTGCTGTATGCCAGAGAAGGCCCACCTTGAAGTGAGCAGTGAGCACTGTTGCACCAATAGGGTCTTCGTTTGAGTGCAGTTTGGAAGTCAGTGACCCCATTTGGCAGGTAGCGCCTCCATGAAGATTGCTGCCATGCCCGCTGGGCCTTTGCCCTTGCACAGAGTGAAGTGGGTAACCCTGTATGCCAGGTGGGGCTGCAGTGAAGACTACTGCTGTACTGCTCAGGTCGTAGCCCATGTACAGCGTGATGACGGTGACCTCCTATGTGGGGGAGGGAGGCACTGGGAGAAGACAAGGAGCATGGGCTGGTCAAGACGACTGCAGTGAGGAGGAGGCCGTCATGGTGAACTGAGAAAGCCCAAGCACCAACTGAGGTCCAGTACCAGGCGCGTCTCCCCCACCCTCCCGTTGGGAGGATGCATGGAAACTCACTAGCATCGGAGAAGCATTGAGGACCCCCCTCCGGGCTGCTGCCTTCGCTGGACTGCATGTGATGAACTATAGGACACCAAACTGCTGCCCCTTCCGGACCACGTGTGAGGAACTTACCAAGGACAGCTGCTGAAGTTTCAGCACTTAGGAAGGGGCGTGCTTAGAGACTCCGGTTGTTCAGATTCTGCTAATGCTGGTAAGTTTGATTTATGGGCCACTACCATTGAGAACACTGTGGATGCTATTACTTCCATTATCAGGAAAGAATTATTGTCCATCATAACTGTTATCCTTCCATCCAGAAAACATCCAAAGTCCATGTATATATCTGTTCCCAGGGACTCATATGGGCCTTTTAACACCATCAGGGCAAAGCAAGGGCCATTTAGTCATCTGGCAGGCCCCCACCTTTCTCTCCACTGCTGCATCCATACATGGGAACCACACCTTGTTTCAGAAGTGGACCTTGGGCTTGTTAACCACTTGGTGTTCTTGGTGGGCTAGCTCATTCATAAAAATCATGTGGCACTACATCCTCAAGGAGGCCATCAACTAACACTGAGTTCACGTCTCACATTCCACAGCTGACTCATCATCATCAAAAAGCTTTGTTCGATTATTTAAAAACAATCATAAAAGCAGCACATAAATACATCACTGTCCAAAAAGAACAATTTCAATAAATTACACATGCAAAAGTCAGACCTCTTTGAAATATGAGGGTCCTGCGCTTGGAAACTGCAGATTGTAAAAAACTACCAACATTAAAACAAACCTGAATGTTAGGCAATGTTCTTAAAAAGTGCAAGCTTCATTTGACAAAATCCATACATATTAAGCACAGGTTTTAAAAACCTTTAAGTAAAATCGACATAATATTTACAAAAGAAGATAAAATGCTCTAGGGATTGCGCTGTAGTCTCATTACATGGATAAACAAGCACAGAACCAGTATCAAATTAGCCTAGGAGAAAACAAATAAGCTATCTAATGGTCCCTTGGCGAAACTTAGATAAAAGGGAGCATTCCCAGTGGTTCACAACCCAACTCAAGTATTGCTCAGAGTTGGGTGAGGTCTGTATGACTGCATAATCCTGCATGAGAGATTTAGGTGTCTACTTCTGTTCCCTGCATGTCCTTTTATGAGACATGAAAAAGCTTTTAACTTTGAGTACATCGGCCTTAGTGAGCGAGGCCGGAGAAACGGTATCCTCCCACCCAATTTCTTTAGCCATTAACCTCACATCGCTCAACCAGGGAATAACAGGCCGCTTTTCACAACTCAATCAGTAAAATTTCCCCATTGAGGGAGCAAGCCTCATTTGTTCAGAGGGCGATTCAAAGAACCTAAAGAGGGTGTGGTGTAATGGCTTGAGCTGCTGACTTCAGAGAGGGAGGAAACAGGTTTGAGTCTCTGCATCGGCTCAACATCCTGTGATTCTGAGCAAATCACTTAATCTCCCTGTGCCTACAACTCAGCGCCTTGAGACCCTTACAGGTGATTTGCTGTGCTTTACAGATCCTGTATTTAGCCAAAGAACAAGAGAGGCCACCTTAATCTGGTCAGTTACATATGGAATGACAAATTCATCATGTAGGAAAAAATTAGGAGTCAAAGGAGATAATCCCAAAAGACAACAGCAAAAGAAGTTCTCCTCCACCTGCATCGAGCCCAGGTTGTCTCATGGGATGCTCTTTTGTATCCCTATCCAGAACCACAGAAGGTACAGTGTCAGAGCATTTCATAGTAACCTTCCTGTCCACAGTTGTATTTTTCAAGTTTGGCTTGTACTTCGTGATTGGGCTTTCGGCAATGGGGCGACACCTCTTCTGATGCACCCTGGACAGGTTCAACAAAAAGCATTACCTCGTCCACCATGGAGACAACAGGCTCCTCTTGCTCAACCAGATTCTGAACCGAAATACCCCTCAAAGGATGATCCAAAGTGACCCCAAAAAGTGGGTGTTGGGTAGTTTCATGTAACTGTATGGATTAACGGCACCTGACACTCAAAAAGTTGGACCTGAAACTTTCGTTATCAACCCATTTGCTCCAATTGCTTCAATCCATCTTCTACCAACGGTTTAAGGTTAAATGGCACTGTGTGCCTGTGCCGGATGGTCACAAACCGGACTGTCTTATCAATGTGGAGCTTGATCGGCTCATTCTTAAAGCACCCTAGTCCTTTCAGTAGTTGCATGAAGTCTTCGATAATTTCATTTGTCTGTCTGTCCTGTGTCCTCCTCGCAAAGAAAACCAACTCTAGGTTCCCCATAGTGTGGCAACTGAGAAACGTTCCCTTCCCTCCCTGTTAACATCGAACTTGGCCTGCTTCTAAAGGTTCCTGCTGTTGATTGTCAAACCATAACATAAACAATCTACAGCGGTTGTTGCCTCCATAATCATATATTTAGATGCGGGTCAATTGTGATCAGGGACTTACAGATGGGTAATGTTTGAGGTCCACCACATTTAAAGATGCACATGTGTCTATGAGGATGGTTACCTGCTGGCCATCGATCTGAAGTGAACATGTGGGCTGTGGCATCCACCCCTCCAGTTCTGTCCTGCACACAAGATCAGTAAGACCTCTTTGTCCTCCTCATCATGTATGTGGAGCTCCTCACTTAGTGGGGTACATATGGTTTTCTTCTGGTTCCCATCCAGAAGCAGTTGTTGCAGGACCATGGAGAGTCCTTGTCACCCCTGTGTCTTGCGACTCCATTCTCCTCCTTGACACACGCTGGCTGAGTGGATGGGTTTACTGCACCTCAAGCACACCTTGCAATGTGCAGGGCATTTCTCTATTTAATGGTGTTCTAGCCTGCAGTTTCCGCACCAGGTCGAGGTATCAGTTGGTGTTCCTTCTGTCAGGGTCCAGGTATTACTTCTTTGTATAGCCTCCAATGTTTTTTCTTCATTCATATGCTATTGGGACTGCTCGCCTGAACGCCTCCTTTGGCTAGGACCATTTTTATCTCCCTTGCCCAGCTCTCTGATAGCTCATGGGACCTAGCCAGGTGAGGATATCCTCAAAGCGTTTGTTTGATTGTTGTAGAATGAGGTGCTACAGTACCACGGGCCTGCATCCTTTGATGATTTGCACCCTCACGTCTTTGATCTAGTCATCTTCAGTACAGGTGCTGGCTAATTTTCAAAGGCCTGCATAGCAACTCATAGACCTGCATAGCAACTTTCCAGCGTTTTACTCTTTCTGTCTGGCACACTTTGTACCACTCAAAATCTGGGTTGAGTTGGGGGGGTCAAAATGTGCATTGAGGGCCACAATTGCTGCATCAGTAATACTCATACCCTGTAGCAGGAGGGTTTTAAAAAGCTTGCTAATCTTGTTTCCAGAGAATTAAATAGTAACGATCTCGTGACGGTGTTTGTTTCTCTTCTGGCCCTGAAGTGATTGTTCAGCCAACTCACCCAGATTTTCTATTTGGGAGCAATGGTTGCCAGTTCTGCCAGTTCGCTGAAGGGTGGCAGGACTGTCAAGGAGATAAAACTCCTATGGCGGCGGGGTACTTGAGTTTGTGCTTGAGGTGCGGGTAGATCATCGGCCATGTTTCCTGTGCACTGTTGCCCTTGGTGTAGATGTTATGTTCCACTACATGTCCGTGTTGCTTTGGTGTGTTTGTTATTGTCACTTCCTCCTGCTGTTTCTTTTATTGTCCCATGTGCACCCTCTCTTTAACTGTTCTTTAAAGTGCTGGAGTATGTGTCTTGTACTGTGAAATGTATCTCTCTCTCACTTAAGAGTGGGCACTGCACTCGACGGTGTCCTCTGTGTATGCACAAATGATCAGGAATTGTGTGGTGCTCAAGTACACATGCTCGACATCTGCCGCCTCTGTATCACCCCGTTTTGCATGCAGTGGCAAGGCGGCGGATACCAGGGGGCACACCAAATTCTCTCTCTCATCTCTTCTCCGTACGCCGCTCAGCCCTCAAGTTAGGGCATCCAGCCTTCACCTGGCTAGCAACGTGTGGTCCCTGGCGTGCAGTCCATGCTCTTCACTACTGCACAAACCTGAACCAGCTGCCTTTAGTCTCCGTGTACCAGTTAGTAGGATGGTGGAGGTGTAACAGCATGCTGTGGGCCTCTGTGTACTGCTGCCTTAAGTACGCCTGCTTGCTGTGATCATACTGTTCATCTCTTCTTCCAGCAACGGATTCTCCGACACTCAGCATTCATGAGAGGCCATGTCGGTGTTTCACTGCATGAGGATGCCTTCATGTTGCCAGTGTTGAGCACGTGTTGCAGAAGGAGCTGGGCTACACATTAAACCATATACAATGCTGGTAGTGTGGGAGTGACCATGCGTGGTCGTCTTCCCATTTAACAACTCTACCCCACCAGGCCCTTGGGGTGCATAGTGCATGCACACAAATTAGAGTAAAGCAAGGTTTCTAAAGACAACTGTCTACAATCCTGAACTTCGCCCCTGCAGATCATAGATCTCAGGTGTGTTACCCTAATTAGATCAAATGCAGTAAAGCAAAACCCCGAATGTGTTACGGTATCATAGTGATTCTTAAACTTTTGACTTTGGGGGAGAGGGGAGGAAATCGATGAATACCTACTGGACACCACGGTCCGCACCTAACTGCAAAACAATACACAAAACGATAGAAACAAGTATACGTTAAAGAAACACATAAATTATTAAATATTTTAATACACAGATAATGGATACAAAACATGTATAGTTTAATAGGAAGCATGGAACGTATACAAATGTGGATTTATTTCTCAAAGATAAAGCAATTTGACTGATTCTAGCATATTGCTTTGTCTGTTTTTTATTCTAATGCAAAGATACTCAAAGTACGGCCTGCCCTCTCGACCTTGACATCTAGCCCCCTGGTGCACTCTGCTGCTCTTTACACTAATAGATGCTAACAATAAAAAAAAAGATGTTAAAGAAACAGGCAAGCATGTATTTAAAGCATTATTAGTGTTAAAAAAAAGACGGTAACTGTTAAGTCCTGCATCATTTATCTTTAGGAGCACCTTAATTTTAAAGTAATCTTGTAGCTAAGTGCAAACATATGATAAAGTTTCAAAATTCAAACAGTGTATTTAATTAACATGCAGAACCTTTTCACTTCAGTAAATCAGATTATATCAGCGGATTGAGAAGTATTATTTTTAAAGTTATCCTTTTCAAACATGAAGTTAGAAACATCAGTTCTTCCCCCTACCCTGACAATGCCAACAGTGAAATATGCCAAGTAGGTTGTTGTGTGCACCCTTTGGGTGACTTGGGTTCCTATTATACAAGTAAAACATTATAGGTTTTTTAAATCAAACATAGGAGACGTTTTTGTACAGCGGACATCATGAAGTCATGCATTTTTAGGTCCTGTTTATGTGCTAATGAAGGGAAGAGAAATAAAACTATTGCCTAGGATCACACAATTTGGTAAAGTGGGGAAACCGGGATTAATCCAAGGTTTTCTGGTTTATTTTGGGCAATTCAGCAACTACATGTATATGCTTTGTTTCATCTACACCCACCTTACAACCAATGCCCCCCTCCCCCCCCAATACCTCCACCCCAACCACACCCCGCTGACATCAATGCAGCCCTCTGACACATAACAGACCACATCTTTTGGCCCCTGGGAAAATGTTTGTGAGTACCCATGTTCTAATGCACCATATTTTTGTCTGGCGTAGTAGTGCTTTGATTAAGACCAACAGCTGACCATGCTACTGTTTGGTTCACTTGAACTACTCCCACGAATCAAGCTAAGGATACCAACTAAAATATTTGCTTGCAAAAAATTCCTTCACTCTTTTAAATTGTCCTTTACATTTATCTTATCTATATGCATATACTTTATGAATCTGTAATACTGATTAAATTTTAAAACGTCGCGGACCCCGGTTAAGAAAAGGAGCCACTAACCTATAACACAACGTTCAAGACTGAAACCAGTGTCCGTAGAGATCTGGTGGAATGTGGACTCCCAAGTTCCAGCTTTCCCGCCAACTATTAATTTTATGAAAGAGAAGCTGTTTTTTTCAACTAACCATGACCACCCTAAATCATCCCTCACTACAACACAAATGACAAATAAAATGTTAACCACTACACCCCACCAATCTTCCTATTAAAACAGTTCGCCAATGTTACAGTGAGCAGTTACCACCACCTAACGGCACAATAGAGAATTGCAGGTTTCTACGCCACAAGCTGGCATTTACCCCGTTTTCAGTTGCTTAATGTAAAACGCACCCTGATCTGCCATATGTAAAAGCGCGTCGAGTCCGTACCAGCATGAAATAAAATATGATTAAATAAGTTGTACACAAATCAACGCAGCACTAAAGTAAATCTCTCGCGATAACACCCATTCCCTTACGTAAGTGAAGAAGGAGGAGCTTTGTTGCTGTCCTCTAGCGTCTAGCGTGTCTAACAGACTCTCGAGAACGTCACGTCCAGTTCTAGAAAAAAGGGCCTTCTAGAATGGCGGCACCAGCAGACATCAGAGAAGGGTGCGAGCACTATAAGCGAGGCTGCCTGCTGAAAGTGAGTTATTGCACGCACAACATACTCCTTGCCTAAGCTGGTAAAAGAGCGCGTACTTCAGGGTATAGAGAATAAGGCGCACGGAAAAATGGCAGTGTTTTAAATGTCAATTTAAGAATGACCCAGTTTCGTGTTGCCTGACTTCAGCATGGCCGACATCCAGTTGAACATGGATGATGGATAGTTTACTGGTAACTGGCGCCCCCTAATGACCAGCTCTGGTTCCAGCCTGCCCATTGGTTCCCTATATGGAACTAGGTCATCCCATAGCTGCCAAATTTTCAGATTGTTTACCTGTGACATCTCTATGTTCCCGGCACGTGTATGAGTGATATTCTTTTGCCAAATTTGTGACGCTTTTTGTAGATAAAACCATGTAAAGAAGACCATGTGATGAGATAAATTTCCGAGATAACCCTTTTGAGCAATGGGATGTTCAAAAGAGCCATTGCAATTGCCTCAAAACCCCTGAAATGGAAGGCCAGAAATCGACCTCGTAGTTAATGCACTTTTTTTTAGAACTCTATGAGTAGTTTAGACACCCCTTGACTCATCATAAAATGACACAGAAGATTAAGGCACAATGTATAACATGGAGGTCATAGATTTATATTTTGTGCAGACAGCTCAGTGGGTTACTGCACTTGCCACAGTGAGTTTTGCGCTATCAGCAGGTTACAAGTTAAAATCCTTGTAATACAGCTCAGTGGGGTCTGACCTGGCATGGAGCTACATGAAAGCCTAATTGCATAAGTGTAGAATGTTACTCTTTTTTTCCACAGTCTTTCATTATGCTAAGGTTGGTGAGTAGCAATAAAGAGTTATGTCTAAGTGATGTACTCACATACACATTAATATACACTCACAAGCATATTCCCACACAGGTTTATGTATTAATTAGTTATAAATGATAAAAGTTAATAGCAAATTATTAGCTGTTCGAACCCATAAAGTGACAAATGCTTTTGCCCCAGTAAACAGACCAACCTACATACTGTTGATACTTTTGTGGTTAAGCACATATCTCACTTCCAAGTGTCACATATCATGGACTACACAGGAGCACAACTACCCATGTCATTTGCAGCATGCAAAAAACACAGTTACATTTTCCTAGCTGATCAATTTTATAGACCAGTTTAAAAAAACATATTGACCACGGGGCTGAGATACAGAATGTTAATAATCTGTGTGAAACCCTGTCTGTAACGTTACAAATTGCTTTAGTTGTAGTCCTTTCTAACTCCAACAGCCTCTGAATAATCGAAATGCCCGCATTTGCTGCCACTGTGCACAACAATTTTCATACCTTCCTGTTTCACAGCAACCAGGCAACAGGGTTGCATTGGTTATTTTATAAGGCATCTGACACACATAACAAATAAGGAACAAAATAGGCATCTAGCCTCCAAATCAAAACTAACAGCAGAAGGATACAACACTGGTGCGTGTGCAATGAATGAAAATCTAGGGCATTTCACTTCTCAGTTATAAACAGGTACCTGTACTTCGATATTTGTGTTTCATGAACAAGAGAAGAAGCTATCATTTTCAGAAAGATAAGAGAAAGGGTTTGAAAAACAATGCACGCATACTTGTGTTTTAGAGCTGACCTCTTCCAGGGCTGCAGATTTCACACTATCATTGTAGAAAGTGCGAGCATGATCATCTTCACCTCACATCAGAGCAGCACCTTGGCGGGATGGAATTTCACAAGAGGGGAAAACAGATGCGAAGTAAACAAGCTGGGCCCAGGCTGAGATGAAACCAGTTACCTCTTACCCACCCTGGGCCTGGCTTGCACTGCCTGGGAAACACAGTAGAGAAGCGTCTCTGGCTGTTCAACTGAGAACAAACTAAAGCGTCTCAAGTAATTTTCTCTGAAAGGCGCTTCAAAAAGTGTGAAGTTACTTACATTTTACTGCGGTAATGTGGAGGCCAACACTAGAATAAGTTACCCTAACCCCTGATGCGTGGCACTTGGCAGGGCTGTAATCCTCTGATACACTTAAAATAATTGAGAAATATGTTGTGTGTATCATGGCGAGTCTTCACTAGGTAAACAACTTTGAACATACAGTTCTTTCATCTAAAATAATGTGTCCCGTTGTATATACCGAAGAACACGGTGCCCTCAGAAGCTCTTTGGTGCCCTCAGCAGCATCTCAGAGAGTGGTGTAAAATGATCTGGAAATAGCATTTTTGTTTTCTATAACGTTTATCTACCCACCTATGGGACACCCTACTCGCATGATTAGCAAACCGCATCGTGTATAGTGTGGTTGGTAGGATGTTGTCTTAGTTTTGAGGTGGTTTAGGCGAAGGTCTTCAGACAAGAATCTGGAGCCACTGTTGCAAGGGGGATAAAGCCTTAACTGCAACTATCAGGATATTGATGCAATAATTAGGATGTGGAGGCACATGGCACATGCTGAGGCATTTTGCGCATGTGGAGAAATTAGAAGATGTTTTTGTGAGCTAGAAGCCCTGTAGCACATTTTTAGACTTTAATTCTAAACCCACCCTGCTCTAAATCAGGCTGACCTATACATAACCCTTGGCTAGAGAATGTATACCAGGGTAAGAAGCATCGGATTATTCACTCTCAACTTTACTTCTATTTTACAGCAGTCATGTTACAGTAAACATTTGACAACATTGTAGATCACAAACTACTGTAACAATAAAACAAAAGAAACTGCAAGTCCCATTAGACCTGTTGTAATTTATCACAAGTAATGTTTTGTATAAAATGTAGATTCTCTATTTCCCCGTTCCTTGCATTTTGTACACGCCTGCCTGTAGGGGTCCAAGTGTACCATTCCATTTCTCCCCCATTTTCCCCTTGTCTTCCCAGTTGGTTCTTACCAGTATTCTATAACCGTTGCTGTGACAGTTGACAGCTGTGAGAAGAAATGTTTGCTATCCGTTGTGGCTGGAGGCAGTTGTTAATTCATCTTGCCAATAAATTATTACTTAAAGAACATTAATGGAACTAAGGAGCCTTCATAATACTGGTGACTAATTGCTGGTGGGGGACAGCAGTCACGGCCTCCTCCCTTAAAATTTATAGCCACTCTTCTTCAAGTCACTTGTCACAGACCGACGCTGGAAAAAACAAACAGGAGATCGAGAATAATTTCCCTGTGGTGAGCGGAACTTTCAGTCTGGGAATAATTTGAGGAAATACTGTCTGTTTCTACTTTTAACCTGTCACGCTGTCTGACGCAGTTTATTATAAAATATACTCTCAGCATAAAGACTTGAACAACCAAACCGAACCATTCAAGGGGTTTGGCTAAATATACTGAGTACCAAATGACAATTAATACTATCTAGCGCTGCTTATGCTTCAGCACGTATTTTTTAACATATAAGTACCGGCAAGTTTATATTTAACTTCAGAATTTCCGCTGTACTTTTTTCATATACAGCCTGTCAGAGCAGCAATTAAGTAAAATATTTTTAGCCCTTTGTTGGCAACAAAAAGGGAGCTTTATTAACCTTGCACTATAATCAGATCTGACAGGCACAGCTGATAAATGTGTCTTTCAAGGCTAAAATAAACTAATGATACGCACTGCATTTCTCAACCGATTTTTAAGATTATAAACAAAATGATATTCAGCTCAACTCTACGAGCACAGACAAACCACACTCGGACAGAAACTACTGATTTGAATGATTGCCTCTCAACATATAATTAAAAGAAAAAGGCTCTTGTAAAACTTGTGGATCCATCCAAGAATATTTATATCTGTATGCTAACAGGCATAGCTTTAAAATAGCCTGTCGCTGTTATCACCAATTCGCATTTCTAGAAAGAAATCCTTCATTTCCCTCACGTTGTGACTGGAATCACTTCAGTTTTTGGAATCTTACATTGCAACTGAAATCTTTTTCTTTGTACGTCTGATTGGAGTGAAGGGGCAAGGAAAGCCGGCCCCTCCTGCAGGAAACTAGAGAGTAAAGACTAGAGCGCACACCTCAAAAAACCCTAACAAAATATAGCACCATCTTTGATTTAGTACTATTGAGAGCCAGCACATAGTCGTCACGCTGATGGGCACAGCTCATCAGTTGTTATTCTGTCTGCTTTAAGAGAAGCCTGTCACGCTGATGGGCACAGCTGTCAAGCCTTCCTGACCAAATCTGAATCTCATGTACGTTCACTGGTAGACACAGCTCTTTTCTGCGTATTTGCTCTATTGCGTAGAGAGGCTAATGACACAGCCTCAATATCCAATATCTGTGCTGGCTTGATATTCTGTATCTACACGCTGATGAGAACAGCTTCTTCATTAGTGTCTTCTAACCACTTCTGAAGAAGCCTGACACGCTGACGGACACAGCTTATTTTAACATGTTATAGTAGTTATTAAATACATTCGCTTATGGCATAAGTTTACTCTGTCTAGTCCCTCCCATTTAAAAAGAATATATGTTGGCTGAGGGCACAGCTCAACAATGAACTCCTCCATTGTTATAGTAACATATTGTCGATGATTTTATATGCCTTTCTCTCCTGATGTTAACAGTGAACTTTAAACATTTACGAATATACAGGGAGTGCAGAATTATTAGGCAAATTAGTATTTTGACCACATCATCCTCTTTATGCATGTTGTCTTACTCCAAGCTGTATAGGCTCGAAAGCCTACTACCAATTAAGCATATTAGGTGATATGCATCTCTGTAATGAGAAGGGGTGTGGTCTAATGACATCAACACCCTATATCAGGTGTGCATAATTATTAGGCAACTTCCTTTCCTTTGGCAAAATGGGTCAAAAGAAGGACTTGACAGGCTCAGAAAAGTCCAAAATAGTGAGATATCTTGCAGAGGGATGCAGCACTCTTAAAATTGCAAAGCTTCTGAAGCGTGATCATCGAACAATCAAGCGTTTCATTCAAAATAGTCAACAGGGTCGCAAGAAGCGTGTGGAAAAACCAAGGCGCAAAATAACTGCCCATGAACTGAGAAAAGTCAAGCGTGCAGCTGCCACGATGCCACTTGCCACCAGTTTGGCCCTATTTCAGAGCTGCAACATCACTGGAGTGCCCAAAAGCACAAGGTGTGCAATACTCGGAGACATGGCCAAGGTAAGAAAGGCTGAAAGACGACCACCACTGAACAAGACACACAAGCTGAAACGTCAAGACTGGGCCAAGAAATATCTCAAGACTGATTTTTCTAAGGTTTTATGGACTGATGAAATGAGAGTGAGTCTTGATGGGCCAGATGGATGGGCCCGTGGCTGGATTGGTAAAGGGCAGAGAGCTCCAGTCCGACTCAGACGCCAGCAAGGTGGAGGTGGAGTACTGGTTTGGGCTGGTATCATCAAAGATGAGCTTGTGGGGCCTTTTCGGGTTGAGGATGGAGTCAAGCTCAACTCCCAGTCCTACTGCCAGTTCCTGGAAGACACCTTCTTCAAGCAGTGGTACAGGAAGAAGCCTGCATCCTTCAAGAAAAACATGATTTTCATGCAGGACAATGCTCCATCACACGCGTCCATGTACTCCACAGCGTGGCTGGCAAGAAAGGGTATAAAAGAAGGAAATCTAATGACATGGCCTCCTTGTTCACCTGATCTGAACCCCATTGAGAACCTGTGGTCCATCATCAAATGTGAGATTTACAAGGAGGGAAAACAGTACACCTCTCTGAACAGTGTCTGGGAGGCTGTGGTTGCTGCTGCACGCAATGTTGATGGTGAACAGATCAAAACACTGACAGAATCCATGGATGGCAGGCTTTTGAGTGTCCTTGCAAAGAAAGGTGGCTATATTGGTCACTGATTTGTTTTTGTTTTGTTTTTGAATGTCAGAAATGTATATTTGTGAATGTTGAGATGTTATATTGGTTTCACTGGTAATGAAAAATAATTGAAATGGGTATATATATTTTTTTGTTAAGTTGCCTAATAATTATGCACAGTGATAGTCACCTGCACACACAGATATCCCCCTAACATAGCTAAAACTAAAAACTACTTCCAAAAATATTCAGTTTTGATATTAATGAGTTTTTTGGGTTCATTGAGAACATGGTTGTTGTTCAATAATAAAATTAATCCTCAAAAATACAACTTGCCTAATAATTCTGCACTCCCTGTATGCCAGTGATAACAATATACTCACAGCAAAGAATTAGTATCTGTTTACTTTATACATGGCAGCGACAAATATGTCTCAACCCCCACCCTTTTTGGATGAAGCAGGCGAACAACCATACCCTGGAAGGAATGGGAGAAAATATTCATCTCATATCTGATAGCAATAGGAGGAGAAACATTCTCTCCCTTAAGGAAACAACACATATTACTTCAAAACTTAGGTATTCAAGGAAGAAAGGTTTTTGAGAATCTGACAGATCCTGAAAGTGAGGATGAAGATTCAGATAGCCAAGCAGATGTTTACTATAAAACTTCCAACTAATTAGAGAAACATTTTGGTCAAAGAATAAACATCGTATTAGAAAGGCACAAGTTGTTTTGCAGAATACAAGGAAAACAGAGAAAAGTTCTAGCTACATTGCTGTGTTAAGAGGTTTGGCTGGTATATGTGACTTTGGCCCATTGTGTGATTCCTTAATTAGAGACCAGCTAGTTCATTGCTCGAACAACCACAAGATTCAAGAAAAACTATTAGCAGGGAATCCAGACTTAAAGGAAGCAGTAGAAATGGCTAAAAGTATAGAACACACAGAAGAGTGCATTTGAGAAATGAAACAAAAGAACAATTCAGACACTATCCCCTTAGTGAAAGATCACCAAGGGAAAGAAGTACTAGACGTAGGAGAAAGGAAGAAAATCCCAGATTCTCTCAATAAAAAAAAGTTTGAAGAAGAGAGAAAAGACAAATTAAAATGTTTTTGCTTTGGGAAATTTTAATCATTTAGCCAACAATATCAATTGTCCTGCACGTTCTGTAGGAAATGCAATAAGTGAGGGCATTATACTAGACTATGTAAAAACCTAAAAGATGAAAGAAAAAGTGTGCATGTTGTGGGAGATGTGGGGGAATGTACTAACAAATATGTTTTCCAAGTGGTAAGTGAAGTATCTACTACTGGGAGTAGTTATCCCACTTGTGACGTAGTGTTGGATGGGGTATTGTTCAAAATGTATGCTGACTCATGCTCCCACTACACATTGGTCAATTACAACAATTTTCAAGAGAAATTTAAGGACAAAACTTATGTTATCCTACAGCCTGATGTAGAGCCTGGGGGGGGTACAACAAGGATCCCATACCATTAGTAGGAATGGTGAATATGAATATAACCTTTAAAGACTGTTCCACTGCAGGAAAGATCTATCTAACAAAAAAAGGATCTAATTTATCAGGTTAGGCTCACCAAAAAGCTTTAGGAATCAAACTTGATCCTAACAGCCAAGAACCTGTGTTATCAATTGTGGAAGAAAGAGAGAACTCAGGATGGTATGAGAAACTATGTGAAGAGTTCTCTGAAGTATTTGATGCTGATTTAGGCCATCTAAAAAATTTCCAACATAAAATCAAACTAAAAAACAACGCAGTACCAGCAATACATAAGGTAAGACCAATTCCCCATTCAATGCGTGGCCCTTTACAAGAGGAATTGGATAAACTGGTCAAGGAGAAATTCATATAACCTATAGAAAGTTCCTTAAGGCTAGCTGCAATTGTAGTCACCCAGAAGTCTGGAAGGAGTCTTCGTCTCTGTGTCGACTTAAGAGAGTTCAATACAAATGTTTGGTTGGATAGATTTCCCCTGCCCAGAATAAATGAAATGATCAGCATAATTGGAGAGGCAAACCATTTTAGCGTAATCAGTCTCTCCTCAGCATACCACCAAATAGAGTTACACAAAGATTCAAAATCCTTTACCTCATTTCTAACTGCATTCGGAGCGTACAGGTACTGCAGAATGCCCTTCGGTCTTGCTTCAGCAGTTGCAGTGTTCCAGAGAGTTATGTAATTTTTTTTAGAGGGGATAAAGAATGTTTTATGCTTCCAAGATTACATACTTATATATGGCAATTCTACAACTAATCATGACAACTCATTAAGGGAAGTTCTGTCAGCACTCAAAAAAGCAAGTCTAACCATAAGAAAAGACAAATGCCAGTTGGGAGTCCAATCAGTAGATTACCTAGGACATACGATTTCCAAACATGGTAGTAAACCTAAAATTGATTTAGTCAACGCTGTAAAAGATGATCCTCCTCCAACAAACAAGGAGGAATTAAAATCCTTTGTAGGGTTAGTTGAATACATGACTAAATTAATCAAGAATTTTGCAGATATTACTGCACCATTAAGAGCCCTCTTAAAAAAGTACTCATTTCAAACGGGATGGGGAATGCCATGAAGCCTTTGAGTCTATCAAAAAAGTCATGGTTTAGTGCCCCTTCCTTGGGAAATTGTGACACCAGACTTAAAACCATACTAACCACTGACACCAGTGGGAAAGGAATTGGAGCATCCCTGACTCAAATGGTGGAAGGCGAGGAAAAAATCATAGTGTTTGCTTCCAGAGCATTAAAAGATGCGGAATGTAATTACTCCACAGTAGAGCGTGAAGCACTTGCATGTACTTGGGCTACTTCACACTTTAAATACTTCCTTTGGGGATTACCATTTACTGTACGCACTGACCATAAGCCTCTGATTTTATATATTTTCAATGAAGGGGAGGGAGACCACTACTCCTCGAATAGCTAAATGGCTCATAGGTATGGAAGGTTATAATTTAAAAATCGAATATGTTCCTGATATAAAAAACTCTAAAGCGGATTGTCTATCCGGGCTACTGTGTGTAAAGGAGGAGGAAAATGCAAATAAATCTGAAGAGCCTGTATTAATGATTGATATCCCTAGCATTACAAGGGAGGAGTGGAACATTTGCATGGAAAACAATCCTACTCTATTAAATGTGAAGGTAAAGATAGTCCAAGGATGGCCCCCAAGGTCTAATAACCTAGATCAGGTCCTTAAACATTGTTGGGCTGTAAGACAAGAATTAAGTATTGTTGATGACAAAGTCATGACAGGGGAAAGGATAATACCACCTAAGGGCTTGTGGGATAGGATTATGGATTTGGCCCATGAAGGTCACTTAGGTAGAAACATTTCCAATGCTAAAGTCAGGGCCACGTACTGGTTCCCGAGCATGGACCAAATTGTGGAAAATAAAGTCAAGGATTGTTTGACCTATGCCATGAGCGACAAAAGCAAGAATACCAAATGCGCACCACTATCCCCCGCGAGTGTGCCATTCAAACCTTCGGATGAACTTGGTCTCAACATTATTGGTCCATTAAAACTTTCCATGTGGGCTGGTATATGTATGTTGGTACTGGTAGATTATCACTCTCACTGGATCACCATCAGAGTAGTTAGCAGCATCACAACTCAATCGCTGGTGAATTTCTTAACCAATACATTCATGACAGAAGGTGCGCCTAGCACTTAAGTAACAGACAACGGTGTCCAATTAACTTCTGAAGAAATGCATGAGTTCTTACAAAGATTATTGATCATACATCACAAAACAGCATTGTATTGCCCTAGAGCAAATGGGTTGGTGGAATACATCAATCATATGATCAAAGAGTGTATCCAAACCGCACACATATCAAGGAGTCCTCCTGATAAAGCACTTCAAAAAATGATTTTGTCCTATCACACAAACCCTAATTCAGTTGCCAATGTATCACCCTTCTTAGCACTCAAAGGGAGGTTACCTGGCACCAAATTGACCCCCAACTGGCTCGGTGGAGGAGAGCCTAAGTGGGTTCATAGAGATAAAATGAAGAATCAAGTCAAAAGACATCAGGAATGGTACAAGAAAAGAAATGACCAAAAACATGGTTCCAAGTCAGGAAGATGTAATGTTTGCGAGCGGGTAATGGTGAAACTACCAGAGATATGCCAAGGGTGTGAATCTAGATTTTCCAAACCTATAAAAATAACAGAGGTGAAGAAAAATGTAGTAACATTAGAGGATGGCAGAACTTGGAGCATGGACAGATTAACACCTCATTGTCCAACTCAGAAGTATTCATGTATGGATGGAAAGTCAAATGATGTTTTGAAATATGATGGAAATAATCGCAGAGCTAGGGTTCGTGCAGTTCCTGTCTGGCACAAAGATTACATGCTCACTTGATTTCCCAACAGGGCATTGCCTTCATACAATCTATATATGTCTTCTATGGGAAGGAGGAGTGTTGTAATTTATCACAAGTAATGTTTTGTATATAATGTACATTCTCTATTTCCCTGTTCCTTTCATTTTTTTCACGCCTGCCCGTAGGGATCCAAGTGTACCATTCCATTCCTCCCCCATTTTCCCCTTGTCTGCCCAGTTGGTTCCTACCAGCATTCTATCACCATTGCTGTGACAGTTGACAGCTGTGAGGAGAAATGCTTGCTATCGGTTGCTGCTGGAGGCTGTTGTTAATTCATCTTGCCAATAAATTATTACTTAAAGAACATTAACAGAACTAAGGAGTATTTATAATAAGACCCAACAGTCTGTAGTAAATCAACACTTAGAAGTACATTTGAAAACATGCTTGACCACATAAGAACCACCTCATTTGGTGCCTTGAGGCCGTGTTAAGTACACTTTTGCGTTATACTTTCATTATGTGAAATATCAAACTTTTGTCTTTAAACAATTTTCTTGCAGGTTTTCTAATTGTATTTGGCACCATGTATTACTATTTCTCCTTGTAGTCACTGCTCACGTCACAACAGGCTTTCTTTTTTTTTTTTTTTTACTGGGTTTTTACACTGCTACCATTTTGATCTTCTGAAGTACTCCCACGGAGACAGAGTCTTCATCAAAAGCATGCCTCTATCATTGCCATTCCATTTCTCCTTGTGTGCGTGCCTAAATTGGCTTTAATTCATCTCCCTCACAAGCTTTGACGGTTTATGGAGCAGTTGCGTCCGTGCGCTTATCAGAGCATACCATTACCTGCCTTTGACTCACCTACTCGCCTTTATACTCACCATTGGCATTCTTTGCCCTGTCCACAGAACAGGGCTTTGGGCCAATTTCCTATTTCTCATTTCCCCTTTTATAGTAAACATGCCTCTTGGGAGAGGCTTAGGGTTGTTTTGTCCCTCATTAACCCTTACCTCAACGTTCCAGTGTTCAAAACACAGATGCCCAGGTTTAAAAGAGTTCATGATTGGAAAACAAATAATTTACAGCATTGGCAATAGGAGCAAGTGCATTTGACCTGTACTAGCTTCTATCTCGCTGCCGGGTGCTCTCCTTCATTTTACATATTTTTCCTGTGGTATTGGTGAGTTGGCCATTTATATACATATTCTATGGTGAAAAGAGTAAAAATGTTACCACTATTGGTGGCTTAAATTGATACTGCCAGAACAAATACTGCCTAGCCGAACCAAAATTTCACAGCCTAACTCCTCTAAAGCAGCAGTCGATTTGAAAAGTGGCAACATTGCCGTTTTTGTTATTGGTCCCCTTAGGCCAGATTGTACAAAAAGATGACCATGTCACCCTCCTGGGGTAATGGAAACACTACTGTCTCTTCTTTCTGACTCCTATCCCCAGTTACCTGCTTAGTATTCAGGGAGTGTACAATAAAATACTTTATGATACTTTTGACCCAGAAGAAATTAGCCACCCAGCTATTGTGAGTGGAGTTCGACTCCTAGAGTAGCCTCAAACTTGAAAGGTAGACTTAAGAAGGCCTTTCTGAAAAAAGTCCAAAATAGAATTAGGGCTGAATGCTTAAGGTCTTCACCTCAGGGTCAAGTATCTCCGACAAAGGATACTGACCCCAAATTGACCACATTTTTTAGCAAGTTTATAAAAGACCCTAAAAAGGACATACCAAGGTATAAGTCTTGATTTGTTGGTCCTGCCTTCCAAAATTCTGGATTTGGCTTTCACAGCCAACGAGTACGATACCCCTATCGACCATGACATTATTGCTGGTTGGGCACAGAGACTCATTTGTTTCCTGGGCGTTGCCATTTGTACACTGTCTTCAGATTACCGTTGGAGCAGTCTCCTGCGAATAGACCCCAACCTCTTTGCCCTCACAACAAACAAGGGAGTTCATTGTAGGGTGGGGAAGAATTGTAAGAAGTGGCAAAATGTGTTAGTACCTTTATGTCCCTAAAGCAAGCCCAAACTGCCCTAAAAGGTTTTTCCGCCTCACATTTTCACTAGGGCTGG
The DNA here is from genome assembly GCF_031143425.1 of Pleurodeles waltl. Classification (NCBI taxonomy): domain Eukaryota; kingdom Metazoa; phylum Chordata; class Amphibia; order Caudata; family Salamandridae; genus Pleurodeles; species Pleurodeles waltl. The sequence continues at coordinate 997,482,457 of NC_090436.1, forward strand.
CAAAGGGAAGGACCGTTCCACCAACCACTTATTTTACCACACTACTTAGCAAGGAGATTTTCAATGCAAAGGTTTGTCCAACAGCTCCCAAAGGGGGGGACTCATTTCTTCCAAATCAGAGGTCATGGCTGCAAGGGATTCTAACGTGGTGGCTTCCACAGAAGTGTTACTGATCCTTCCTTTCAAGATAAGCATTCCATCTTCTTCCCCAATAGGGCTACGTGGGAGGATTCAGCACTACTTTCTCAATTGCCAATGGATCATGCAACATGCATGGATTCTACAGACAGTTCTGAGGTTTTACCTTTAGTTCTATTTCACTTCTTTCCAGACCAGACTTCCCAAACAAATTCATTTTTCACCCCAAAAACAGAGATTTTTTTCAGATTATGAAATTTCTTAATTAATACATAAACCTGCTGTCAGACCATGTTCTCAGAATCCCAGTGGTTTCCTCACCAACATAAATCTCTACAAATTCAACATTTGGATATTTTCCAGACACTTCAAGATGAAGGGAGTCCATCTACTGCTAGACCTAAAGAGAAACTTCATGGTCCGGTTAGACCCCCAGATGCCTGTCTAGTGGAACAAATGTACCATTCCATTACTGTTTTCTTCAGTTTCAGTGGTGGCAGATAACCTAAGAGTTTTTGGCGCTTCCATTTGGCCTTTCGTCATCTCCTTGGTGTTTCAACACATTACTGAAGCCGGTTTAGAAATTTCTTAGAGCTCATGGAATTCGTTGAATAATTTATTAAGACTATATTCTGATGATGTTTCAAGTTCAAATCATTCTAAAACCTCAACCAAACACAATGTTGCTCTTTTTCAGAAACGTGGGTTTGTAATCAACCAAGCCAAATCAGATCTCTACCCCTCAAATCAGATGACCACCTTGTGTTTTTCCAGCGGCTCCATCTCATTTCTTCTTACCGATTCAGAAGGGTTGCAACATCAAGAAAGAGATTTGCAGAGTCGTCACAGAAGACAGGATTACTGTCCGTGAGTAGTAAGACTAGTAGGCCCCTATCCTCTTCCATTCAGGTTATCTTTCTAGGTCCTTTACAATAATGCACCCCTCAGTGATCAATCACTTAGGAAATGGTCTCCCATTCTAAAACTAAATTCAACACACAACACAAGTACAACAAGAACTTCAGTAGTGGCTTGATCATTTGAAGGCTTGGAACAGGAGGATCATTTTTGGGCCCCTTTCAGGCGTGATTATTGAATAGGACACCACATAGTTCTTAGAAAGAACTTCTCTACATATCAACTGCCTGGAACCTTTGGCAGAATCTTTTGAGATCCGTTCCTCCTCCCCTCAGAAATTCTATTACTGTATTATTTTGCAAATCAGCAGTTTTTCTGCAGTAATGTATGTGTGCCGTTTGAGGGGAACAAAATTGCGACTACTTGCATACATCCTCAAAGATTTTTGGCTTTACTGCCTGACTCAAAGCACATCTGTCCTAGCAGTGCTTCTCCTAAGCAAAGAGAACAGTGTAGTAGACTGGATCCCCAAAATCTCAGCGATTCAAGTGACTACAAACTCATCATTATTTGCCGAGGTAAAGAAGAAGTGTGGCCCATGCAAAATATATATTTTCACTTTTCTCCTGACCTTCCAGCTATCATTGTTTTACAGTTGTTCTGGCGATGGATGATTTTCTGCTGCACTGGAAGTGAAGTATCTATTTCTACCCTTCTGTATGTTTTTGAGAGTATCACTAGACAAGGAAACAAACAGAAAGCAGAGGTGACTGTAATTTTTCCTTTTTGGAGGACTCAGAGTTGGTTTCCAGGCCTTTCAGAACTATGCGGCCAACAACCCCAGATTCTCTGTCTTTCTGACTCTACTCCTAAACCCATTGGGCCAAACACATTCTCTGATCATCCATCAATAACTGCTTCTTGTGGCTTGGAGACTTTCCGGAGATGTTGTCAAGTGCTGGGACCCTCAGAATAAGCTCTTACCCTTATCAATAAGGCCCAGTCTGATTCTGCTTAGAAAAGATACTGATCAGCCTTTTGGCAGATCGTCCTGCTGTTGCATGGAATGGGCACCGGATCCTATGGCAACAAATATAATATTTATAGTGACCGTATTTGCATCACCATCAGCTGAAGGTCTCTTCTATATGGTGGTGTGCTTCTAGTTCTATAGGTCATATCCCTATCGCAGAGCATCCCATTTCGGAATACTCTTTGGTATCTAAATTGTTGTGCAGAAACTGAAGGCTTGATTCTTGACGCAGGTTGGTTGCTGTGGAGGTTTCTTGCTGAAAAATTTCTAAGTCCCAATGCAGAATGGGACGAAGTCGTGTTGTTTGGAGGTGCTTGAAACCATGACCGAAATAAAGCTAAAATCAAACTGCTGGTCTGATACAATTTCCCACGGATCCATTTAAAGCTCTTGAGGATCATTTTCCAAATTTTCTTCTGATACCCAAACAGCCACAGAGATTCACTCCTAAGGCCCCCTAGGACCTTTGGGGAGGACAGTCAGAGACGTTCAGGCAAAGACCAACAGAAAAGTCTATTCCAGATCTAGTTGCTACGGGTCAGCTTGACACTATCAGAGAAAGGCCTTTTACAGCTTGTTGGGTCCATGTAGCCACACACTAGGTCAGCCAGCTGACCCCTTGAATCCACTTACTTGCCTGGGTACAAGAGGGAGCAGACCCAGTCCTTCAGGACCCCTCCCAAGTCATAGACAGCAGGTCCAGTTCTCTTCTGATCTTCTGCAAGGCTCAGTTCTGAGGATGGTGCCTAGGGATGCGACGTTTATGCCTTGCATGTGCTAGTGGGTGGGTGACTCATGGCCACTCCATAACCAGTGGGGTATAAGTTCCCCAGAGCAACCTTAACCACTTTTCAGCAGTAGCAAACAATTTTACAGCGCCCCTCACACTCAAAATCCACAATGGGGAAACCCTCTTCCCTTGTGCAAAGCCTGAGTTCCCATCCAGAGGTGTGGCCAGGGTAATGAGCAGTCCCCTCCTCTATGGCTACTCAAGAACAGTTCTGGGGCAGAATTTGTCCCACTCTGTGTGGTGCCAGTCTGGCTATAGGGATACATTCTGGGTCTTTCCAAGTGTCATCTAACATTTGCTTGTGACATGGCAGGCAACTTTGAAGTTAAGTTTCTATGCCCATTCGAGTTGGTCTTTCTGCCATAGGAAGAAACACCTTCCCACTCCCAGCCCACTGTGTCTGCTCTGTGAGCAGTTGTCGCACCTTATTCAGTGTGAGTACAGTCTGGGAAGTTGACGGAGAGTGAATGTAAACTACTGTCCAGCAACTTCAGGCGGGGTAAGGATACATTTCCAAAAGCTACATTTCTCATATATTTAATAGAAATCTAGTTTTACCATTAGATTGTATTGTTAATAATTATAAAAGTCGTCGAAGGGAGTCCTGTGAAGCTGGTGTAGGGCAAAAGTTATAGATTACAGTGTATAATCTACACTTAAAATTTCCCTATGAACCAGTTCCAGCCTGACCTGTGACAATGCCATTTTGGGCCTAATCACTGGGGAAACATACAATTTATTATGTCACATGTTCCACTTTTAAGTACTATGTGCCCTAGCTTATTAGCAACAAGATGTGCTTAGGGGTGACTTACTTAGTATTTAAATAGCTTTTCCTGCCTATTAAGAGGGTGATTTTGGCAGGTCTGGGAAGCAGGGTTTAAGCTGCTGCTTTAGGCTACACAGAGTAGACCTGCACTTATGCTTCCATGAGTTAATACAGGGGTACTCTGTTGTCCACCTCAAAATCAAATCATGGTAATTTCGGGATTGTATCCTTCCACCACTGTACTAGATTGGTGTGAAGGACTGTGAAGTGGTGTGGTTCAGCAGTGGCTGTGTATCTGAGTGGTAATGTGGGTTATCTGTGAGTATACGTCCAGCAGTGCTCATCTAAGTGGTCCTGTTCCTAGCAGAATATTAGTGTTCCAGTAAATTGGGATTGAGAGGGCTGATGGATCCCCATCGTAGCAGTGTGGCTCCTGGGTTGCCAGTGGTGTGATTTGTTGTAATGCAGTGTAGTATTGGCTGTAGTGGGGTATTGTGTCAAAGGTAGTGTTAATGGGAGCTTGTGGTGATTGTAGTGTGTAGTAAGGATAACAGGGTAACTTTGAGTAATGCAAATTATTATTTGCTGATGTGTTTACACATTGTGTTTAAGTGCAGTGTTTCATATGTTGTTGATTTTGATGCCTTGTGTGATGCGGTGCATTGTTAGGCATGGTGTTGGTGGGTGATGGCATTGTGTGTTTGTGGTGCAATGTATTATAATGTGTGTATTCCAAGTGGTGTTTGTGTATGTGAAACATCATGCAAATTGTGGTGTACACGTGGATGAGTTTATGTCGCTGGTGAGTTGTGATCTCTTGGGTCTGGTCAGTTGGGTGTTTAAGTTTTGTGAGGCATGCTATGTTGACTTATCTTGTTTGATGTATGTATTCTATGTTGTGTGTTTGGATGTCTTGAAGTTGGGGGTGTAGTGGATGTCATCGAAGGGCTGGGTGCATTTAGCAATGAAGGGTATTATTAGGATGGTATGATGTTTTAAATTATAACTTTTTTACATGGGTATCTAGCATTCCAAAAGCCCTTCGACATATATGAAGCATGTGTGGACTTCAGTTTACATTCTTCGCAGTTGTAATGAGAGTGTATGAGTGTGGCTGGGAGTTTGGGTGTGACCGGGAAACTGAAGGGTGTTGAACTGGACGTCCTTGCGTTTCTGGTGTTCACTGTCGCCACTAGGTAGAGTGACGATAGCGAACATGCTACTACTTCCCCGACTTCTTTACTTTTTTGCGGCATTGCCTGTTGTAGTGCCTAAAAGGTTCTTCCGTGAATTAAACACAGTATTTTTGGGACTTATATGGGGAGGGGGCAGAACCCGAGATGCTCTTGCCACCCTGCAGCGTCCATTAAGCGAGGGCGGACTGGGAGCCCCAAACTTTGAATTGTACTTTGCTGCTGCGCAATTGCAATGGATACTAAACTGGATACACAGACCCGAATCGGCTGAATCCACAAGGATCATGAAACAGCTGCATGGCGTGCCACTGATCACATGGCTGTTGAATACTTTAGCAAGAGGGTCCTCCGGTAACCCATTAATGATAGCTGCACACAAATGCTGGACACGGTATATACAAAAGGGCCGATCAGGGATCCCATACTCCCCTCTTATTCCCCTAGGACAAATCCCAGGAAGGGGGAATATAGCTGGTATGCATTCTACCACAGTTTGGGCAGAGGCGGGCATACTAACGGTAGGAGACTGCTTTGAGGAAGGTGTACTAATGTCGTTTGAATCCATAAAAGATCTCACTGCAGTGGGACCAGGGCACTTTATAGCATATTATTTTATATGCCACTTAATTAAGAAGGCGTGGTCATCAGATGACCAGGAACCAACTATCTCCCCAGCGCTGCACCATATGTTGTTATACAACAATCAAACTAAATATATATAAAGTTTTAAACACATTCCCCAAAAACGGATTCGAAAATGTTAGAACCCGATGGAATGCTGTTCTACCCAACCAGCTAACATCTGAAGAGTGGTCGCAGGCCCTAAACCACACCCGTAGGGTGTCAAGAAATCCCAGGTTTCGGTACACTCAATTCAATTACACACACCAGACATACCTCGCATCTGCGCGGCTGAAGCGTATGTTCCCTGGGGTGGACTTTCTTAGCCCTCTCTGTGGCTCCCCGTCAGCCCATTTCTATCATATGGTCTGGAAATGCGGTCCCCTGGAGATGGAACGGCGGGGAGTAGTGGGTGACATTTCAGAGATAACAGACCTTGTATTCACGCTAGATCCCGGCTCCTGTCTACTGGGAGTTAGGCTAAGGAAAAAAAAGCACAGATATATTCACAGGTTTGCAGACCTAGCTTTCATAATGTACAAAAGGTTGATTGCTATGAACTGGAAAGCCCCTAAAGTGCCAGATCTGAAAACATGGCGTGCCTTAACACTGCGCGGGGCACGCACAGAGTATCAGGTAATACGTAAGCTATTAGATGAAGGTCAGACGCACACTGGGTGTGATGCCTGGGAAACATTTTTCGCCAAACTGGAGGTTAAAAACGGTGAGTGCCCACCATGAAACCTGGTAGCACCACGAAAACGTAGACAGTGGACATCCCATACACAGCCCCGCACGGGCCACATGCGCTCCACAAGGAAGTAACAAACATACAATTGGAGCATGCACTATAACAGATGCTATTGTATATCGAACCCCGACACACATACACGAAAGGTGTAAAATAAACAACGGTTTCTGTCAACTGCTAATTATAGTTCTAGTTATAACTTGTGATTCAGTTGCGCACTGTAGAAGATGAATACTGTGGATTGTGATTGGACCTAAGTTGTTACTCACGTTATATGTTATCTCGGACCAGCTAAATTCTACTACGACAATGCTACAATTGTTGTCAATAAATGTGCAGAAAACAATAAAAAGATGTTGAACAGGTGTAGGAAGTTGGCTCTGTATGTGCTATTTCAAAGTAAGGAATAGCATGCACAGAGTCCAAGGGTTCCCCTTAGAGGTAAAATAGTGGTAAAAAGAGATAATACTAATGCTCTATTTTGTGGTAGTGTGGTCGAGCAGTAGGCTTATCCAAGGAGTAGTGTTAAGCATTTGTTGTACATACACATAGACAATAAATGAGGTACACACACTCAGAGACAAATCCAGCCAATAGGTTTTGTTATAGAAAAATATCTTTTCTTAGTTTATTTTAAGAACCACAGGTTCAAATTTAACATGTAATATCTTGTTTGAAAGGTATTGCAGGTAAGTACATTAGGGACTTTGAATCATTTCAATTGCATGTATACTTTTCAAGTTATTCACAAATAGCTATTTCAAAAGTGGACACAGTGCAATTTTCACAGTTCCTGGGGGAGGTAAGTTTTTGTTAGTTTTACCAGGTAAGTACGACACTTACAGGGTTCAGTTCTTGGTCCAAGGTAGCCCACCGTTGGGAGTTCAGAGCAACCCCAAAGTTACCACACCAGCAGCTCAGGGCCGGTCAGGTGCCGAGTTCAAAGTGGTGCCCAAAACGCATAGGCTATAATGGAGAGAAGGGGGTGCCCCGGTTCCGGTCTGCTTGCAGGTAAGTACCCGCGTCTTCGGAGGGCAGACCAGGGGGGTTTTGTAGGGCACCGGGGGGGACACAAGCCCACACAGAAATTTCACCCTCAGCGGCGCGGGGGCGGCCGGGTGCAGTGTTAGAACAAGCGTCGGGTTCGCAATGTAAGTCAATGAGAGATCAAGGGATCTCTTCAGCGCTGCAGGCAGGCAAGGGGGGGCTTCCTCGGGGAAACCTCCACTTGGCAAGGGAGAGGGACTCCTGGGGGTCACTTCTGCAGTGAAAGTCCGGTCCTTCAGGTCCTGGGGGCTGCGGGTGCAGGGTCTTTTCCAGGCGTCGGGACTTAGGTTTCAGAGAGTCGCGGTCAGGGGAAGCCTCGGGATTCCCTCTGCAGGCGGCGCTGTGGGGGCTCAGGGGGGACAGGTTTTGGTACTCACAGTCTTAGAGTAGTCCGGGGGTCCTCCCTGAGGTGTTGGTTCTCCACCAGCCGAGTCGGGGTCGCCGGGTGCAGTGTTGCAAGTCTCACGCTTCTTGCGGGGAGTTGCAGGGTTCTTTAAAGCTGCTTCTTGAAACAAAGTTGCAGTCTTTTTGGAGCAGGTCCGCTGTCCTCGGGAGTTTCTTGTCGTCGTCGAAGCAGGGCAGTCCTCAGAGGATTCAGAGGTCGCTGGTCCCTTTGGAAGGCATCGCTGGAGCAGAGTTCTTTGGAAGGCAGGAGACAGGCCGGTGAGTTTCTGGAGCCAAGGCAGTTGTTGTCTTCTGGTCTTCCTCTGCAGGGGTTTTCAGCTGGGCAGTCCTTCTTCTTGTTGTTGCAGGAATCTAATTTTCTAGGGTTCAGGGTAGCCCTTAAATACTAAATTTAAGGGCGTGTTTAGGTCTGGGGGGTTAGTAGCCAATGGCTACTAGCCCTGAGGGTGGGTACACCCTCTTTGTGCCTCCTCCCAAGGGGAGGGGGTCACAATCCTAACCCTATTGGGGGAATCCCCCATCTGCAAGATGGAGGATTTCTAAAAGTTAGAGTCACTTCAGCTCAGGACACCTTAGGGGCTGTCCTGACTGGCCAGTGACTCCTCCTTGTTGCTTTCTTTGTTCCCTCCAGCCTTGCCGCCAAAAGTGGGGGCCGTGGCCGGAGGGGGCGGGCAACTCCACTAAGCTGGAGTGCCCTGCTGGGCTGTGACAAAGGGGTGAGCCTTTGAGGCTCACCGCCAGGTGTCACATCTCCTGCCTGGGGGAGGTGTTAGCATCTCCACCCAGTGCAGGCTTTGTTACTGGCCTCAGAGTGACAAAGGCACTCTCCCCATGGGGCCAGCAACATGTCTCTAGTGTGGCAGGCTGCTGGAACTAGTCAGCCTACACAGACAGTCGGTTAAGTTTCAGGGGGCACCTCTAAGGTGCCCTCTGTGGTGTATTTTGCAATAAAATGTACACTGGCATCAGTGTGCATTTATTGTGCTGAGAAGTTTGATACCAAACTTCCCAGTTTTCAGTGTAGCCATTATGGTGCTGTGGAGTTCGTGTTTGACAAACTCCCAGACCATATACTCTTATGGCTACCCTGCACTTACAATGTCTAAGGTTTTGTTTAGACACTGTAGGGGTACCATGCTCATGCACTGGTACCCTCACCTATGGTATAGTGCACCCTGCCTTAGGGCTGTAAGGCCTGCTAGAGGGGTGACTGACCTATACTTGCATAGGCAGTGAGAGGCTGGCATGGCACCCTGAGGGGAGTGCCATGTCGACTTACTCGTTTTGTTCTCACTAGCACACACAAGCTGGCAAGCAGTGTGTCTGTGCTGAGTGAGAGGTCTCCAGGGTGGCATAAGACATGCTGCAGCCCTTAGAGACCTTCCTTGGCATCAGGGCCCTTGGTACTAGAAGTACCAGTTACAAGGGACTTATCTGGATGCCAGGGCCTGCCAATTGTGGATACAAAAGTACAGGTTAGGGAAAGAACACTGGTGCTGGGGCCTGGTTAGCAGGCCTCAGCACACTTTCAATTGTAAACATAGCATCAGCAAAGGCAAAAAGTCAGGGGGCAACCATGCCAAGGAGGCATTTCCTTACACAACCCCCCCCCCCCCAAACGAAAGAGGATGAGACTAATCTTTTCCAAGAGAGTCTTCATTTTCTAAGTGGAAGAACCTGGAAAGGCCATCTGCATTGGCATGGGCAGTCCCAGGTCTGTGTTCCACTATAAAGTCCATTCCCTGTAGGGAGATGGACCACCTCAACAGTTTAGGATTTTCACCTTTCATTTGCATCAGCCATTTGAGAGGTCTGTGGTCAGTTTGAACTAGGAAGTGAGTCCCAAAGAGGTATGGTCTCAGCTTCTTCAGGGACCAAACCACAGCAAAGGCCTCCCTCTCAATGGCACTCCAACGCTGCTCCCTGGGGAGTAACCTCCTGCTAATGAAAGCAACAGGCTGGTCAAGGCCATCATCATTTGTTTGGGACAAAACTGCCCCTATCCCATGTTCAGAGGCATCTGTCTGCACAATGAACTGCTTAGAATAATCTGGAGCTTTTAGAACTGGTGCTGAGCACATTGCTTGTTTCAGGGTGTCAAAGGCCTGTTGGCATTCTACAGTCCAGTTCACTTTCTTGGGCATTTTCTTGGAGGTGAGTTCAGTGAGGGCTGTCACAATGGATCCATATCCCTTCACAAACCTCCTGTAATACCCAGTCAAGCCAAGGAATGCCCTGACTTGAGTCTGGGTTTTTGGAGCTACCCAGTCCAGAATAGTCTGGATCTTGGGTTGGAGTGGCTGAACTTGGCCTCCACCTACAAGGTGGCCCAAGTAAACCACAGTTCCCTGCCCTATCTGGCATTTGGATGCCTTGATAGAGAGGCCTGCAGATTGCAGAGCCTTCAAAACCTTCTTCAGGTGGACCAGGTGATCCTGCCAGGTGGAGCTAAAGACAGCAATATCATCAAGATAAGCTGTGCTAAAGGACTCCAAGCCAGCAAGGACTTGATTCACCAACCTTTGGAAGGTGGCAGGGGCATTCTTTAAACCAAAGGGCATAACAGTAAACTGATAATGCCCATCAGGTGTGGAGAATGCTGTTTTCTCTTTTGCTCCAGGTGCCATTGTTATTTGCCAGTACCCTGCTGTCAAGTCAAAGGTACTTAAGAATTTGGCAGCACCTAATTTATCTATGAGCTCATCAGCTCTAGGAATTGGATGAGCATCTGTCTTGGTGACAGAGTTGAGCCCTCTGTAGTCCACACAAAACCTCATCTCTTTCTTTCCATCTTTGGTGTGAGGTTTGGGGACTAAGACCACTGGGCTAGCCCAGGGGCTGTCAGAGCGCTCAATTACTCCCAATTCCAGCATCTTGTGGACTTCCACCTTGATGCTTTCCTTAACATGGTCAGACTGTCTAAAAATTTTGTTTTTGACAGGCATGCTGTCTCCTGTGTCCACATCATGGGTACACAGGTGTGTCTGACCAGGGGTTAGGGAGAAGAGTTCAGGAAACTGTTGTAGGACTCTCCTACAATCAGCTTGCTGTTGGCCAGAGAGGGTGTCTGAGTAGATCACTCCATCTACTGAGCCATCTTTTGGGTCTGATGACAGAAGATCAGGGAGAGGTTCACTCTCTGCCTCCTGATCCTCATCTGTTACCATCAACAGATTTACATCAGCCCTGTCATGGAAGAGTGTAAGGAAATGCCTCCTTGGCATGGTTGCCCCCTGACTTTTTGCCTTTGCTGATGCTATGTTTACAATTGAAAGTGTGCTGAGGCCTGCTAACCAGGCCCCAGCACCAGTGTTCTTTCCCTAACCTGTACTTTTGTATCCACAATTGGCAGACCCTGGCATCCAGATAAGTCCCTTGTAACTGGTACTTCTAGTACCAAGGGCCCTGATGCCAAGGAAGGTCTCTAAGGGCTGCAGCATGTCTTATGCCACCCTGGAGACCTCTCACTCAGCACAGACACACTGCTTGCCAGCTTGTGTGTGCTAGTGAGAACAAAACGAGTAAGTCGACATGGCACTCCCCTCAGGGTGCCATGCCAGCCTCTCACTGCCTATGCAGTATAGGTAAGCCACCCCTCTAGCAGGCCTTACAGCCCTAAGGCAGGGTGCACTATACCATAGGTGAGGGTACCAGTGCATGAGCATGGTACCCCTACAGTGTCTAAACAAAAACCTTAGACATTGTAAGTGCAGGGTAGCCATAAGAGTATATGGTCTGGGAGTCTGTCAAACACGAACTCCACAGCACCATAATGGCTACACTGAAAACTGGGAAGTTTGGTATCAAGCTTCTCAGCACAATAAATGCACACTGATGCCAGTGTACATTTTATTATAAAATACACCCCAGAGGGCACCTTAGAGGTGCCCCCTGAAACTTAACCGACTATCTGTGTAGGCTGACTAGTTTTAGCAGCCTGCCACAAACCGAGACATGTTGCTGGCCCCATGGGGAGAGTGCCTTTGTCACTCTGAGGCCAGTAACAAAGCCTGCACTGGGTGGAGATGCTAACACCTCCCCCAGGCAGGAATTGTCACACCTGGCGGTGAGCCTCAAAGGCTCACCTCCTTTGTGCCAACCCAGCAGGACACTCCAGCTAGTGGAGTTGCCCGCCCCCTCCGGCCAGGCCCCACTTTTGGCGGCAAGGCCGGAGAAAATAATGAGAAAAACAAGGAGGAGTCACTGGCCAGTCAGGACAGCCCCTAAGGTGTCCTGAGCTGAAGTGACTCTAACTTTTAGAAATCCTCCATCTTGCAGATGGAGGATTCCCCCAATAGGGTTAGGATTGTGACCCCCTCCCCTTGGGAGGAGGCACAAAGAGGGTGTACCCACCCTCCGGGCTAGTAGCCATTGGCTACTAACCCCCCAGACCTAAACACGCCCTTAAATTTAGTATTTAAGGGCTACCCTGAACCCTAGAAAAATTAGATTCCTGCAACTACAAGAAGAAGGACTGCCTAGCTGAAACCCCTGCAGAGGAAGACCAGAAGACGACAACTGCCTTGGCTCCAGAAACTCACCGGCCTGTCTCCTGCCTTCCAAAGACCCTGCTCCAGCGACGCCTTCCAAAGGGACCAGCGACCTCGCCATCCTCTGAGGACTGCCCCTGCTTCGAAAAGACAAGAAACTCCCGAGGACAGCGGACCTGCTCCAAGAAAAGCTGCAACTTTGTTTCCAGCAGCTTTAAAGAACCCTGCAAGCTCCCCGCAAGAAGCGTGAGACTTGCAACACTGCACCCGGCGACCCCGACTCGGCTGGTGGAGATCCAACACCTCAGGAGGGACCCCAGGACTACTCTAAGACTGTGAGTACAAAAACCTGTCCCCCCTGAGCCCCCACAGCGCCGCCTGCAGAGGGAATCCCGAGGCTTCCCCTGACCGCGACTCTTTGAATCCTAAGTCCCGACACCTGGGAGAGACCCTGCACCCGCAGCCCCCAGGACCGGAAGGACCGGACTTTCACTGGAGAAGTGACCCCCAGGAGTCCCTCTCCCTTGCCCAAGTGGAGGTTTCCCCGAGGAACCCCCCCCTTGCCTGCCTGCAGCGCTGAAGAGATCCCGAGATCTCTCATAGACTAACATTGCGAACCCGACGCTTGTTTCTACACTGCACCCGGCCGCCCCCGCGCCGCTGAGGGTGACATTTCTGTGTGGGCTTGTGTCCCCCCCGGTGCCCTACAAAACCCCCCTGGTCTGCCCTCCGAAGACGCGGGTACTTACCTGCAAGCAGACCGGAACCGGGGCACCCCCTTCTCTCCATTCTAGCCTATGCGTTTTGGGCACCACGTTGAACTCTGCACCTGACCGGCCCTGAGCTGCTGGTGTGGTGACTTTGGGGTTGCTCTGAACCCCCAACGGTGGGCTACCTTGGACCAAGAACTAAGCCCTGTAAGTGTCTTACTTACCTGGTTAACCTAACAAATACTTACCTCCCCTAGGAACTGTGAAAATTGCACTGTGTCCACTTTTAAAACAGCTATTTGTGAATAACTTGAAAAGTATACATGCAATTTTGATGATTTGAAGTTCCTAAAGTACTTACCTGCAATACCTTTCGAATGAGATATTACATGTAGAATTTGAACCTGTGGTTCTTAAAATAAACTAAGAAAATATATTTTTCTATACAAAAACCTATTGGCTGGATTTGTCTCTGAGTGTGTGTACCTCATTTATTGTCTATGTGTATGTACAACAAATGCTTAACACTACTCCTTGGATAAGCCTACTGCTCGACCACACTACCACAAAATAGAGCATTAGTATTATCTATTTTTACCACTATTTTACCTCTAAGGGGAACCCTTGGACTCTGTGCATGCTATTCCTTACTTTGAAATAGCACATACAGAGCCAACTTCCTACAAAGAGCTTAAGGCGGTTCACATGGATCACCCTCTTGGGGCTCCTGCTTGTGCCCAGGTCCACCAGGTAGGTGACCTGACTCTTCCTTTCTAGCACTGGGTAAGGGCCACTCCATTTGTCCTGGAGTGCCCTGGGAGCCACAGGCTCCAGAACCCAGACTTTCTGCCCTGGTTGGAACTCAACCAGTGCAGCCTTTTGGTCATACCAAAACTTCTGGAGCTGTTGGCTGGCCTCAAGGTTTTTGGTTGCCTTTTCCATGTACTCTGCCATTCTAGAGCGAAGGCCAAGTACATAGTCCACTATGTCTTGTTTAGGCTCATGAAGAGGTCTCTCCCAGCCTTCTTTAACAAGAGCAAGTGGTCCCCTTACAGGGTGACCAAACAGAAGTTCAAAGGGTGAGAATCCTACTCCCTTCTGTGGCACCTCTCTGTAAGCGAAAAGCAGACATGGCAAGAGGACATCCCATCTCCTTTTGAGCTTTTCTGGGAGCCCCATGATCATGCCTTTTAATGTCTTGTTGAATCTCTCAACTAAGCCATTAGTTTGTGGATGGTATGGTGTAGTGAATTTGTAAGTCACTCCACACTCATTCCACATGTGTTTTAGGTATGCTGACATGAAGTTGGTACCTCTGTCAGACACCACCTCCTTAGGGAAACCCACTCTGGTAAAGATACCAAGGAGGGCCTTGGCTACTGCAGGGGCAGTAGTCGACCTAAGGGGAATAGCTTCAGGATACCTAGTAGCATGATCCACTACTACTAGGATATACATATTTCCTGAGGCTGTGGGAGGTTCTAGTGGACCAACTATGTCCACACCCACTCTTTCAAAGGGGACCCCCACCACTGGAAGTGGAATGAGGGGGCCCTTTGGGTGCCCACCTGTCTTACCACTGGATTGACAGGTGGGGCAGGAGAGGCAAAACTCCTTAACCTTCTGGGACATATTGGGCCAGTAGAAGTGGTTGACTAACCTCTCCCACGTCTTGGTTTGTCCCAAATGCCCAGCAAGGGGGATATCATGGGCTAAGGTCAGAATAAACTGTCTGAACGACTGAGACACTACCACTCTCCTAGTGGCACCAGGTTTGGGGTCTCTGGCCTCAGTGTACAGGAGTCCATCTTCCCAATAGACCCTATGTGTTCCATTTTTCTTGCCCTTGGACTCTTCAGCAGCTTGCTGCCTAAGGCCTTCAAGAGAGGGACAGGTTTCTTGTCCCTTACACAGCTCCTCCCTTGAGGGTCCCCCTGGGCCTAAGAGCTCAACCTGATAAGGTTCAAGCTCCAAAGGCTCAGTTCCCTCAGAGGGCAGAACTTCTTCCTGAGAAGAGAGGTTCTCTTTTTCTGACTGTGTTGCAGTTGGTTTCCCAACTGACTTTCCTTTTCTCTTGGTAGGCTGGGCCATTTTTCCAGACTCCAGCTCTACTTTTTCACCCTGTGCCTTGCATTGTGCTCTTGTTTTTACACACACCAGTTCAGGGATACCCAGCATGGCTGCATGGGTTTTTAGTTCTACCTCAGCCCATGCTGAGGACTCCAGGTCATTTCCAAGCAGACAGTCTACTGGGATGTTTGAGGAGACCACCACCTGTTTCAGGCCATTGACCCCTCCCCATTCTAAAGTTACCATTGCCATGGGATGTGCTTTAGTCTGATTGTCAGCGTTGGTGACTGTATAGGTTTTTCCAGTCAAGTATTGGCCAGGGGAAACCAGTTTCTCTGTCACCATGGTGACACTGGCACCTGTATCCCTCAGGCCCTCTACACTTGTCCCATTAATAAAGAGCTGCTGCCTGTATTTTTGCATGTTAGGCGGCCAGGCAGCTAGTGTGGCTAAATCCACCCCACCCTCAGAGACTAGAGTAGCTTCAGTGTGGACCCTGATTTGCTCTGGGCACACTGTTGATCCCACTTGGAGACTAGCCATTCCAGTGTTACCTGGATTGGAGTTTGGAGTGGAACTTTTCTTGGGACAGGCCTTGTCTCCAGTTTGGTGTCCAGACTGACTACAGTTTCGACACCAGGCCTTTTTGGGATCAAAGTTTTTACCCTTGTACCCAGGATTGTTTTGTGAAGAGGTTCTGGGCCCACCCTCCTGTGCAGGTTTTTGGGGGCCTGTAGAAGACTCTACTATTTTTAGTTTTGGCTGTCTCACCACCTTTCCCCTGGGGAGGTTTTGTGACCCCTTTCTTTTGGTCACCCCCTGTGGAAGTTTTGGACACCCTAGTCTTGACCCAATGGTCCGCCTTCTTTCCCAATTCTTGGGGAGAAATTGGTCCTAGGTCTACCAGATGCTGATGCAGTTTATCATTGAAACAATTACTTAACAGGTGTTCTTTCACAAATAAATTGTACAGCCCATCATAATTACTTACACCACTGCCTTGAATCCAACCATCTAGTGTTTTTACTGAGTAGTCTACAAAGTCAACCCAGGTCTGGCTCGAGGATTTTTGAGCCCCCTGAATCTAATCCTATACTCCTCAGTGGAGAATCCAAAGCCCTCAATCAGGGTACCCTTCATGAGGTCATAAGATTCTGCATCTTTTCCAGAGAGTGTGAGGAGTCTATCCCTACACTTTCCTGTGAACATTTCCCAAAGGAGAGCACCCCAGTGAGATCTGTTCACTTTTCTGGTTACACAAGCCCTCTCAAAAGCTGTGAACCATTTGGTGATGTCATCACCATCTTCATATTTAGTTACAATCCCTTTAGGGATTTTCAACATGTCAGGAGAATCTCTGACCCTATTTATGTTGCTGCCACCATTGATGGGTCCTAGGCCCATCTCTTGTCTTTCCCTCTCTATGGCTAGGATCTGTCTTTCCAAAGCCAATCTTTTGGCCATCCTGGCTAACTGGATGTCCTCTTCACTGGGGTTATCCTCAGTGATTTCAGAGTTGTTGGTCCCTCCTGTGAGGGAACCAGCATCTCTGACTATTATTTGTGGAGTCAGGGCTGGAGAAGCCCTGCTCTCCCTAAGTAGGACTGGAGGGGGGGAATTTCCCTCCAAGTCACTATCTTCATCCTCTGAGTTGCCACCCTCAGAGGGGTTGGCCTTTTCAAACTCTGCCAAAAGCTCCTGGAGCTGTACTTTGGTAGGTTTGGGGCCCATTGCTATTTTCTTTAGTTTACAGAGTGACCTTAGCTCTCTCATCTGTAGATGGAGGTAAGGTGTGGTGTCGAGTTCCACCACAGCCACATCTGTGCTAGACATTTTGCTTCTAAAAGTTGGAATACTTTTTAAGAATCTAAAACTGGTTCTAGAATCTAATTCAAACTTTTACAAACTTTTAAACTCTAAAAAGAAATGCTAACAGGGACTAACACAAGGCCCTAGCAGGACTTTAAGAATTAAGAAAACTTTTCAAATTGCAAAAATCAATTTCTAATGACAATTTTGGAATTTGTCGTGTGATCAGGTATTGGCCGAGTAGTCCAGCAAATGCAATGTCTTGTACCCCACCGCTGATCCACCAATGTAGGAAGTTGGCTCTGTATGTGCTATTTCAAAGTAAGGAATAGCATGCACAGAGTCCAAGGGTTCCCCTTAGAGGTAAAATAGTGGTAAAAAGAGATAATACTAATGCTCTATTTTGTGGTAGTGTGGTCGAGCAGTAGGCTTATCCAAGGAGTAGTGTTAAGCATTTGTTGTACATACACATAGGCAATAAATGAGGTACACACACTCGGAGACAAATCCAGCCAATAGGTTTTGTTATAGAAAAATATCTTTTCTTAGTTTATTTTAAGAACCACAGGTTCAAATTTAACATGTAATATCTTGTTTGAAAGGTATTGCAGGTAAGTACATTAGGAACTTTGAATCATTTCAATTGCATGTATACTTTTCAAGTTATTCACAAATAGCTATTTCAAAAGTGGACACAGTGCAATTTTCACAGTTCCTGGGGGAGGTAAGTTTTTGTTAGTTTTACCAGGTAAGTACGACACTTACAGGGTTCAGTTCTTGGTCCAAGGTAGCCCACCGTTGGGGGTTCAGAGCAACCCCAAAGTTACCACACCAGCAGCTCAGGGCCGGTCAGGTGCCGAGTTCAAAGTGGTGCCCAAAACGCATAGACTATAATGGAGAGAAGGGGGTGCCCCGGTTCCGGTCTGCTTGCAGGTAAGTACCCGCGTCTTCGGAGGGCAGACCAGGGGGGTTTTGTAGGGCACCGGGGGGGACACAAGCCCACACAGAAATTTCACCCTCAGCGGCGCGGGGGCGGCCGGGTGCAGTGTTAGAACAAGCGTCGGGTTCGCAATGTAAGTCAATGAGAGATCAAGGGATCTCTTCAGCGCTGCAGGCAGGCAAGGGGGGGGCTTCCTCGGGGAAACCTCCACTTGGCAAGGGAGAGGGACTCCTGGGGGTCACTTCTGCAGTGAAAGTCCGGTCCTTCAGGTCCTGGGGGCTGCGGGTGCAGGGTCTTTTCCAGGCGTCGGGACTTAGGTTTCAGAGAGTCGCGGTCAGGGGAAGCCTCGGGATTCCCTCTGCAGGCGGCACTGTGGGGGCTCAGGGGGGGACAGGTTTTGGTACTCACAGTCGTAGAGTAGTCCGGGGGTCCTCCCTGAGGTGTTGGTTCTCCACCAGCCGAGTCGGGGTCGCCGGGTGCAGTGTTGCAAGTCTCACGCTTCTTGCGGGGAGTTGCAGGGTTCTTTAAAGCTGCTTCTTGAAACAAAGTTGCAGTCTTTTTGGAGCAGGTCCGCTGTCCTCGGGAGTTTCTTGTCGTCGTCGAAGCAGGGCAGTCCTCAGAGGATTCAGAGGTCGCTGGTCCCTTTGGAAGGCGTCGCTGGAGCAGAGTTCTTTGGAAGGCAGGAGACAGGCCGGTGAGTTTCTGGAGCCAAGGCAGTTGTTGTCTTCTGGTCTTCCTCTGCAGGGGTTTTCAGCTGGGCAGTCCTTCTTCTTGTTGTTGCAGGAATCTAATTTTCTAGGGTTCAGGGTAGCCCTTAAATACTAAATTTAAGGGCGTGTTTAGGTCTGGGGGGTTAGTAGCCAATGGCTACTAGCCCTGAGGGTGGGTACACCCTCTTTGTGCCTCCTCCCAAGGGGAGGGGGTCACAATCCTAACCCTATTGGGGGAATCCCCCATCTGCAAGATGGAGGATTTCTAAAAGTTAGAGTCACTTCAGCTCAGGACACCTTAGGGGCTGTCCTGACTGGCCAGTGACTCCTCCTTGTTGCTTTCTTTGTTCCCTCCAGCCTTGCCGCCAAAAGTGGGGGCCGTGGCCGGAGGGGGCGGGCAACTCCACTAAGCTGGAGTGCCCTGCTGGGCTGTGACAAAGGGGTGAGCCTTTGAGGCTCACCGCCAGGTGTCACAGCTCCTGCCTGGGGGAGGTGTTAGCATCTCCACCCAGTGCAGGCTTTGTTACTGGCCTCAGAGTGACAAAGGCACTCTCCCCATGGGGCCAGCAACATGTCTCTAGTGTGGCAGGCTGCTGGAACTAGTCAGCCTACACAGACAGTCGGTTAAGTTTCAGGGGGCACCTCTAAGGTGCCCTCTGGGGTGTATTTTGCAATAAAATGTACACTGGCATCAGTGTGCATTTATTGTGCTGAGAAGTTTGATACCAAACTTCCCAATTTTCAGTGTAGCCATTATGGTGCTGTGGAGTTCGTGTTTGACAAACTCCCAGACCATATACTCTTATGGCTACCCTGCACTTACAATGTCTAAGGTTTTGTTTAGACACTGTAGGGGTACCATGCTCATGCACTGGTACCCTCACCTATGGTATAGTGCACCCTGCCTTAGGGCTGTAAGGCCTGCTAGAGGGGTGACTGACCTATACTTGCATAGGCAGTGAGAGGCTGGCATGGCACCCTGAGGGGAGTGCCATGTCGACTTACTCGTTTTATTCTCACTAGCACACACAAGCTGGCAAGCAGTGTGTCTGTGCTGAGTGAGAGGTCTCCAGGGTGGCATAAGACATGCTGCAGCCCTTAGAGACCTTCCTTGGCATCAGGGCCCTTGGTACTAGAAGTACCAGTTACAAGGGACTTATCTGGATGCCAGGGCCTGCCAATTGTGGATACAAAAGTACAGGTTAGGGAAAGAACACTGGTGCTGGGGCCTGGTTAGCAGGCTTCAGCACACTTTCAATTGTAAACATAGCATCAGCAAAGGCAAAAAGTCAGGGGGCAACCATGCCAATGAGGCACTTCCTTACAACAGGGATGTGGAATTCCTATCGCCCGACGCCCGGGACATCTTGTTTGGGGTCAAGGGCAACAAGTTTTTATGTTTACTTTGTCCTTGGGACAAGTAGGCCCAACCCTCTGCAGCACAAACCCTTTGGCTGCCTGTTTACAGAGAGTGGAACTCTCTGCAGTTGAAGTAATGTGTTTCCAAAAGATAATGCAGTTCGAACTTGTATTTATGGTTCATTATTTGAAAGCCTTCATTATTAGGGTGAGTGCTGTAAATAAATGTTTTAAGTTCACACTTCACTACTGACGTTGGTTCCAGTACAAAAAAAAAAAACGTGTATACACATGTTTGAAAAGTTTAGGGTATGAGTCTAAGTATAATGCTCCCAGAATGCTCTCTGATTAGATGCAAATAAAGTGTCATTTAGTAAAATGTTTTGATGCATGCTAGTATTTCCCAAAAATATTTCTAATGGAAAATCAGTGTAACCATTTTCAACATGATTATGGGAAGCATGAAAATAAACAAACACTGACAAAGCCAACTGATCTGACATATTTTTAGAAGTCTTTTAGTTTCATCAATGCGTGTCTTGTTTTGACATGGCTTTTGTAACACTTTATTGTTGTGGGAGCTACCAGGCCCTCAACATTGTAACAAACACTGGCAAAAAAAAACAAAAACGTTTTTTAACTCTAAAAGCACACGTTGCCACCAGTGGCATAACAAAGGCCCGCAGCTGCCCTCCAGGGGGGCCCTTCAGCACAGCACCTGCCCTGAGTGAGTCTGGAGAGGGGGCTCCTCCATGCTCTTTGCAAAGGAGCACCCTCCAGTTTTGTTACGTCACTGATTGCCACTGTAGTTCCTGACACTGAACAAAAATACTTTGTGTGCCACTATGCTCCTTGTGGAAGAGCAGAATGCGATCACTCACAGTAAAGCCAGCCGAAAGAGAGAGAAATAGAAGTTTAATAAAAACAAAATGTCTTTGTTAACACCAGACCTAATTAGGGACCAAGACCCACATGTAGGTAGCTTTTTGCATGTCGCAAACAGCGACTTTCGCTGTTTGCGACGTGCAAAAAGCACATTGCGATGCACAAACCCAGTTTTGCGATTCGGTAACCTGGTTACCGAATCACAAAACGGGTTTGCGATTCGCAATTAGGAAGGGGTGTTCGCAGTGCAATATAGGATTGTTTTGCGAACGCGGGCGCAAACCTATCGCAGTTTGCACCCATTTCAAATGGGTGCTAACACTTTCACAAAGGGGGGACCCCTTCCCCATTGTGAATGGCACTGTAAACATTTTTTCAGAGCAGGCAGTGGTCCAAATGTGGTCGTTTTTGTAATGCATCTCGTTTTCCTTTAAGGAAAACGGGCTGCATTACAAAAAAAAAAAAAACTGCTTTATTGAAAAGCATTCACAGACATGGTGGTCTGCTGTCTCCAGCAGGCCACCATCCTTGTGAGGCCGCCATTCGCACCTCATGATTATTCATGAGGTGGGCATTTGCGAAGCCCTTGCGAATCACAGATGGTGTCAGGGACACGATCCTACATTCGGATTTGCAACTCGCAATTTGCGGGTCGCAAATCTGAACATACCTACATGTGGCCCCAAATTCTTAAAGAAAGTCACAAAAGTGCACCCATGGTATATGTCGTACCCCTATAAAAGATTTGTGAACTGTATTTTAGCATGGGTAAATTCGCATGTGTAGATTTGCTCATGTGAAAATCTATTGAGCATTTGCAAGTTCATTTTCCCTCCAGCCACTTTCTTCCCAACCCTGGAAGAAGTTCTAATTCTGAAATTGTCAGGAGTAAATGTCCAACCTTTCTTATTATGGGAAAATATTAGAGAGAAGCTGGTGAAAATCTTTAAAACATGCAGGTTAGTAAGTTTGAAGACTCAAAGGCATTCCAGCCCTGGAACTATTGCTTACTGCTTCCTCCAGCCCCAGTATGCAGGTCTGCAGAAAGGTGGAAAAATAAGGAAATTGCTACTGTAGGGATTGAAACTGCAAGTATTCAAGCCCTACTACGGTAGTAGCCCTGGCATAATCAGAGAGGCTATTGTCAGAGCTCTTACATAATGAGATTGCTGCCATAATTTGGCGCCACACTACATGGCACCAAAGGGACAAGTAGATCTTTTTACAGGACAAGTAGATTTGAGAAGCAACCTGTCCCGTGGACAAGTAAATATTTTAATAAATTCCACACCCCTGGTTTAAATAAAAAAAAGGGTATTGAACTGGACAGCACAGAGCATAGAGAATGAGTGGTCGGAGGAGATAGTAAAATGCATTTTAGGGAGAGCCCATATTATTTACTCAGTGTTGGCTGTCAAAGCAGCCTGTGCAGAAGCAAGGCATTATAAACACAGGTATCTGTTTTTTTAGTCCTTTTGTACTTTTTGTTACCTCATAACTCAACAACCACTTATGCCCTGTCGGGAGCTAATTCTCCTGGCTGTTTATTTAGAAGGGATCCTATGCTTTCATATGAATAGGAGTGCCCTGCTGAGAAAGTTATCTGTTATCTACTGCTATTTTTTTTGTACAGACTGTTTTGTTGTATGCTGCCTTCTACACATTTGTAAGCCTGCACCATCTTGTCTTGCAGGCCCCATGCTGTGGTAAATTCTATGTCTGTCGCCTATGCCATGATAATAATGAAAATCACCAGATGGATCGCTTTAAAGTGAAAGAAGTGCAATGTACAAAATGCAAACAGCTGCAGCAGGTGAGACAACAACTGTGTTTTTTTGTAGTTAGGTTATGTCCAGAAAGAGACCGCAAAAACTGAGCACATGTAGTGTTATAATGCAAAATGACGTGGGACTTCTGCAAGCTAAGGTGATGTATCCTGACATTTTCACTTAGGATGCTAGCAGCCGCATACATATATGCATTTATTTGCTTTTTTATTTAAACAACACAAACGTTTCTTCAAGGAACACCAGCAACTGTACTAAAAGCACTGCCTCAGGTGAATCTGAAATTAGAGACATAACTTACACTCTGTCTGGACAGTTGTTAACCTACGCTGGATCTACTGCTCAATGTATAAAAAAAAAATTTGTGCTGCATGCCAACGGGCGTCTTAAAGACTAAATATCTGCTAGACGCTGCTTGCGAGGTTAGCACCTTAGATTTGAATTGCATGGCTAATACCTTTGATTCAAAATGCGTAGGCGGTGTGCCTATGTCCCTCATTTGTCACGGCATGCATGCTTTAGGCACATGATAATTCCTCCAGAAAGGGGTAGACTGGTAGCTAAGAGCAGCAGTAGAAATGTGTTCATTCTGATCTCTTATTAATGTAGCCAGTGAATCCGATTATACAATGAAGATTTGGACTTGGTGGTTGGAAATTATATGTGCCAACAGGAAAAAATTATATTTGTACTTGCAGCTATTTGCTGGATTGTATAGCTGTTGGTAAATCCCATCCATTGGCCCCTAAAAGCAGGCCCCTGGTCCTCAGCATACCAGGGCTTCATGTGTTCCATATGAGAAGTCCATCCCTACTGTAAGATGTGTGTTTGCATGCATTCAACACTTCGAGCCTTTCGAGGCAACTGTCCATCAGAAGCTTTGTCTATCTTCTTTGGTGAAG
Source organism: Pleurodeles waltl (assembly GCF_031143425.1). Classification (NCBI taxonomy): domain Eukaryota; kingdom Metazoa; phylum Chordata; class Amphibia; order Caudata; family Salamandridae; genus Pleurodeles; species Pleurodeles waltl. Next base: position 997,505,727 of record NC_090436.1, read on the forward strand.
CCATAACGAGTAATGGCCCATTATGGAAAGCAGTCAAGAATCCTGCCTATGAAAGTAGTGGCTATAGATAAGATATCTCCACAAGAGAGTGCATATAGGAGTGGGGTCCACGACTATCCAGCCTCTGACCTTCTCCTAGATTCAAGGACTACATGACCACATTCCCCCCTGAAAACCGACCTGTTTATCCATTACCGCCTTTATCCATTATGTACACTACTAACACCATTCCACCCATCACTTGCTGTACATCTCCAAACATCTCTAGCCTGACTCCAACCTGGCTATACTTGCATTACATCAGACTACCTTCATGTTAATCGACAACCATTCTCAATATGACCCACCATCTGAACTCACGATACTGTACAGCTCTTCCTTTTTTCTTTCTCCTCTCCACATAAAACTAACAATGCTTCTGACTGCGCAGCTCTGTTTTCTCCCACATACTTATTTGCTCACAGAGTTGTAATACTCGATACTCTAATGCATTGGAATGCCCTGCAATTGCTGCTAAAGCTCTTAAAAAAGCAAACCATCTTTAAAAAATCGTTTTAAAATTTAATTAGCTTTGTTATGGCTCACTTGAAAACTTGAAGTGAATCTTAATTCTGCAAAATGTCATATGGTATGCCTGAGAATCTACTTGGAAGGGACAGGGCAATAAATACACAAATCTCCCACTCTCATGGATATATTCTGCTTCTATTACTCATCTAGCACATCTTGCGCCATGAATGCTGACAGTGCATTACCACTATTACGTTAGGGCAGTAGTTATCCAGAAATGTGTTTCCTCTTACCACGAAAACTCAAAATATTCTACAAATTATCACAAGGGCGTCTGGCCCAGGACATATTGAGAGATGGGTATCAACTTGCTAGGGATTCCGAGAATTAGCACTATTATGCTGGGGCCTGCATAGCTCCAGTACTTGTTTGTCTCACTCTAAACTGTTGCTCCCAACCTGAATCACAACCCTGTACCTACAACATGATCTACCTGTCACACTTACTGTAATTTACTAGGTAGGGCCTAACTGAAGGTCCTGAACTGTTAATCATGATGTTTGTTATAGCGCTTGCCATTGCTCACTGCAGATGCATAGCACCCTGCTAGAGACCTGCAAACCACGATTTCATGCCCCACCCAACAGAATGCTTTTCACTATTACAAATAGCACAAGCATGGACCTGCCATCTACCATAAATCCTGTTTGTGTTTTATTTCTCCTGCCACTCTGAGGGTCTGGAGCTGCACTTGCATTCCTCCCTTGCTGCATCTCTCGTTTCCCTCTGTCTTTTCTTTCTTGCTCATTCCAGCACCTATCTCTTTTTCTCTCTACTGCTATTTTCTCTCTTCCCCACTATTTCTGCTTCTTCTGGTCATCTTTGTACTCTCTCTTTTCTGTTCCACCTCCTTCACAGAGGACATTACTGCTCCAGTCTGCCAAAAATTACATTACCACTTGTGCTTTACTTTCAGTTTTGCAGGGTGCCACACTAACACATAAATTCCCCTCAATATAATTTCCTTCATGAAGCTTTGTATTTCCTGCCTCTTTCTCCATGTACTTCAGCTGTAGACGCTTTGCGAATTTCAACTTGAGAGGGTAGTCTTGGGGAAAATTCAATTTCCCAAAACTTTTGGTTATCATGTTGAGATTTTTCCCATCAACAGATTGGGAAGGCACTTCGGAGATTTTGGTGCTTGCAGTTCTAAATGTGTCTTTGACGTGTTACAGTCAGAGTTTGATTTGAATAACTGCGCACACAGCACAATTTCAACATTCCTGGTGCAATTTTCCAATCTCTTGTAAATCTTTTACAGTGGACTTCAAATATTAAACCACATTGGCTGTCGGTTTGAGGCCTCCTGCCATTTTGGTCAGCCACTGGTCTGCAATGACCCAAGTGGCTTCAGTAGATGTCTTTATGTTTGGGGTGGTGAATTTGCACACTCTGCAGAATCAGTGAGTCTTGAAGAACAGGTCTCTATGCATGCACCATCCAGCAATTTTCCATGCATGTCTCTACTAGATCTCTGCATGCACCATCTAGCAATTTGCCTAGCATGTCTCTACTATATCTTCTCTAGCTCTGTAGGTATCTTCTCCTCTGTAGTTCTTTATGCCACACCTACCAAGCGATAGTGAGGGCACCATTCGGTGGTTCTGATTTATTCTTTAAGCATCTTAACTCCAAAGGCATCAGACAGCACACCTATCCATGTGGCTGCCCAACCAGACATATTACTAATTCCTAGTGGCCTGGATTGTTCCATCTTGAGTCACCATATGCATCCTGTATGGAACATCCTTGCGGTCTCTGCAACCAGTAGTAGCCAAGTGGACCCTACATGCCAGAACATAAATGTTTCTCCTCTTGTTTCACTGCTGTTCAGTTACTTACCAAATGCAAATATACAAGTTCCTAAGTATTGGAGCGGTACTAGGAACTCCGAAAAGGTGCGTCTTCATAGACATACAGCTACCTAAGGTAAAAGTTTAAATGGTTTTCTGTGGTAACCCACAACAATTTTCTTTATGATTTCAAAAAGTCTATACTGGATAGTCCTATTCAAATTTCGATGCTATGTCAGGTTGTACTTAAAAATGTGCCTGGTCGGGAATATTGAGAATTGGGAGCAAGTCTACATCAATGTGTTTGTTTATGGTAGACTAAATAATTGTTTGCCTTCTTGAACAGTAACACGTTTGCTTACTTGTAGACTCGCCAGGTTTGTGAGGGATGCAGCAATATATTTGGGGAATACTACTGTGATATCTGTCATCTCTTCGACAAGGACAAGAAGCAGTACCACTGTGAGAATTGTGGAATATGCAGGTATGACTAAAATACTCATTTTGTGAGATGTATGAATAAAGAATTTTACTGTCATCCCAGGTACATTTCTAAGGAAATAGTAATGTTAAAGTATGTTATTTCACATAATGTTTTTGTTTTCGTTTCTTTTCATTTCCAGATTTGGTAATGCTTAATCAGTGTATCCTAAAAATTTGTTTTTACAGTACTCCAATTGCATCTTCTTAACGTGTTGTCTATAGGTTAAGTGACATTTGTAGGTTTTCTCACTTAAGCAGCACGGAGTTTGTCAAGTTACATTTTGTGAGTGCAAACAGTTTATAAAAGCTCACTTTATATTTGTATTAGAAATGTATTTTCCCCCTTATTTGTAAAAATGAAGCTTCAAAACTGCAGGGACTGTTGTATTGTTACATGTTACATTGTATTTCCAGTCGAATTTTGTTAGTCACGCGAGATTATGAGATTATAGTTATGTGCAATGCAAATTAATGGTGAATAACAGCAGCAGGTACCTTTTGGTGTACATTGCCAGGCAGAAGACTAAGTGGAAAGAACATATCATCGTTTTACTTGTCCAAGTGAAGGAGGGCAAATTAAAAGTAATATAGCTCTGTTAAGAGTGCCTTCTGAAGGATTTATTTACTCCATACTGAACCTCTTTGTTTTGCATGTCCGAACTCGCCTTCAGTTCCCCTTTCACCATTGTGAGGAGTCACCATCCGTGGAAGTTCTGCTTGACGAGCTGAAGACCCATCAATTAACTATAAAATAAAATATATTTATTTTGACAGGCAAAATATTTAGGACAGCTAAGAACCAATGCACTGCACCACCAGTAAATTACCTTCCTATTTGTGGCAAATGATTGCCCCCCATTTGGGGTTAACTGCTGAACATCCCAGTTCTTAGAATTGTACAACAAAATAGAGAAGTGGCAAAAACTTCCAAAGTTGAAAATGAGGACACCTGGGCTGGACGCTGCACACAGCATTTCAGCATATTGAGAACATCCTTTCATGAGAATGTATCAAATCACCAATTTCAGAATCAGATGCATAGATTACTGCAGACGTGTGACTTTATAACGAGTGTGGCTATAAACCCAGATGAAGTTGTTGTAAGTTGGCTCTTTTTTTCGGAAGACAGAACTAATAAATAACTACTTTTAACAACACCAGCTTTAAGTCTTTGGTGCTTTAATAAACAGATCTCTTTGTAATTGATTGAAAAACGTTGCCTCTATATTTGGTTGTATGACAGATATTCCTCGGAGGATTCTTAAAGTGAAAACCTCTTCTCTAATTCAGGAGACTCCCAACTACATTCCTACCCCTCTGTAATTGCATGCTTGCCTCAGAGCGAGTGACAAGTCACCTTTTTTTTTGCTAGTGTTTGGACTGTTCCCTCTCCAAATTTGGAGAAAAACTCTGCAACTCCATTAAGAGTACAGCCATCTCAATCTGGTCACAAGAAATCTTAATGCTGGGTGACCTGCAAGTCTGTTAACTGAAGCATTTACTCGAAAAAATATATTGTCACTGAAAAAAAACAAAGGTTGCAGGGACGTTATGGTTAGGTTCTAAATTTACTCGTACAAAACCATAGAAATTCAGCAGATATAGTTAAAGTTCTTTAAAGTAACTAAAACTCACTCCCTCAGTTAACTAACTCGCGCCCTGACCATGCACAGTTGTCTCATCAATAATTTTATTGCAAATGTTGCAGTGCGAGTTTTAGTTACTTGAAAGAACTCTTAACTATAACTACTGAATTTATAGAATTAAAAATGTATATATTTTTTAAAAATATTATATTTTGTTTTATTTGGAAAAAAAATATGGTAATGAGTCCAGCTGGACTTGAACACCGAAAGCGGGTTTAAAAGCTTTTTTTTTTTTTTTTTTAACCTTTTTTGGGCTTTCTGGGACTGTGATGGAAAACTCAAGGGCCCCCCTGCGGTCCCTACATATTTATGTATTTATTTTTTAAAACATTTTTTTTAAATAAAATGCCCTTATGTCTTAAGGCTTCCCCTGCAGTGCCATCACTTCAGCAAGCACCAAGCTGTTTTGACAGCAGCTCCATGCTTGCTGAAGCATTTCATCCCTGTCCTCTGTAAGTGTGCAGGGGACAGAGATAAAAGCTCTGCTGTTTGACAGCAGGGCCTGCTTTAACGGTCCTGCTCTCAAAAGCAGAGTCTTTGTTGTGACTTGGCTGCAGCCAAGCCCCACGAAACAGCTCTGTCCTGGGGTTGGGCACCCCGGGACATAGCAGAAGGTGGCCTTGGGGGGGTGGCGGTCCACAAGGACATCAGTGGCTCTCTGAGGGGGGCCGCACGCCCCCCTCCTCCAGCTAGAATAGTCATGTGGTGTTGATCCCCAATTTTCTTATTTTAAATTTGCCGTGGGGGTGGTGGTCCCTGGGGCAGTGGGGTGCTGCAGGCCCCCTGCATATTTTAAAAGGAAAGTCCTGTGAAGGTGCCAGGCCCCAGGACAGTGGGGGGCTGTGGGCCCTGCATATACTTTCATTAATGCCCACGGGGTGGTGGTCCACGGGGGGGCAGCCCCCCTGCATACATAAAAAGGAAAGCCCTGGGGAGATGGCAGTCCCTAGGGCAGCAGGGAAGCTGCGGGTCCCCCCACAAATACTTTTAATAATGCCCCGGGGGTGGTGGTGCCAGGTTAAACTTTTTTTCTGAGACTCGGCTCAAGCCAAGTCTTAAGATGGTTGCCAACATTTTGTGGTTTGAAGTGTTGGCAGCCAATCAGAGCTGTGCATTTTCCTTCACAAGCTTGTCTTTGTTTGTGAATACTTCGTGGCCAGAGATGTACAAATTTGAATTTCCCTACATTTCTCAAAAACTACTGAATGGATTTACTCCAAATAATCAAAAGCATAATCTGTGTTCTGACAGTTTTCTGCCAAATTTGGTGTAATTCCATCCAGTGGTTTGGACTGTAGACATGTCTAAAGAATTCTATTGGAATTAACATGGAAAACGCTATGTTTTTGGGCTCTCTTTTTCCCCTCCCCACTTGATGGATCACCCTGAGACTTTTTGTGTGCAACAAGACTCACCGCAACACCTTTTGTGGAAAAGTTTGTGACGATTCATCAAGCGGTGCAAAAGATATAGGCAAGTAAAAAACACTTCTTCTATGGAAACATGGTCCTAACTATAACTACCTAGTGGCGACCGCCACTAAGTAATAATGTGTACATTTTTTAATAATGTTTTGGAAAGGGAGGTAATTTAATTTTAGTTTTCAGAGGTGGGTAGTGGTAAAGGGAAGTACAGGTAATGTTTAGGGTTTGGTAGTAGTATAAGGAGGTAAGGAGAATTTTTGGGTTCGGGGGAGGGTCGTGGTAAAAGGAGGTAAGGGGAATTTTAGGCTTCAGGGATGGGAAGGAAGGTAGGGGTAACCATAGGGTTTAACTGCGAACAGTGGTAAAGAGCAGTAAGGGTAATTTTAGGAAACATAGTGGGTTATAATAAAGAGAGGTAAGAGTCATTTTAGTATTCAGGGATGGGTAGAGGTAAAGGCAGGGAACATACATTTTGGGGGTTAGGGAAAGGTAGTGGTAAAGAGAGGTTAGGAGTAAAATAAAAGCAAGGTGGGTTTGGGAGGGGTAACATTCCATCTGCAATGGATATTGTCCTCCAGTGAAATGGCTTAAAATATCTTTTGAGCAACTTGCAATAGCAAGAAGGATTTATTGTGGTTGATGTGGTAAGAAAATTATTTTGCCAGTCATACTGTTCCTTTAAATTTGTAGAAATTCTGCAGGCATGGAACCTTTGAGAGGCCGTGACCTAGTTCTGACTAGTGGGAAGGAACTGTCACTCTCTTGATGTAAGCATGAAAGTACCATGTCTCTTGATGACATTTCAGTGTACTCTTAGAAATCCTTGTTTTCACTTAGGCAATACTTGTTTGATGTCTTACTATTAATATAATTTATATTATATTACAGGCATTTCTGCCTCTACCAACCTCTGAAAGTTTGGTAGGAATGGGGCACTCGGTCACATAACTTCCTATTAGCACTTTGCCAAGTGTTAAACCCTTTGCCAGTTCCGACGTATTAGCAAATAGCAATTCACATACAGAGATGTGGAAGACCACCCTTTAAAAGAAAAAAGAAAAAATAGAAGTCCCATTTGTTGCTGACTACAATGTCCAGAGTAGTTAGAGATGACATATGGCCTGTGACAATTCGGTACCACTAAAGTCACCTATCAAGATCATCTCTGAGGGGCGAGCAGACTTAAAGTGAGTCTTCCACATGATAACATTACCGTTGACGGGCAGGCAAGATTCAGAAATAATCAGCCACATGCCAAGATAACTTGTGAAAGGATAGTAGGAGTGGCTAAGGGTCAGTAGCATGACATATTTGGTTCTGCAAGGCTTGTTGAATAGGTTTAGGGCCACTCGCACAACACTGAAACATTAGTAGAAGTAAGCATATTCAATCATATGCCAGGATCACTCTGAAAGATCAACTGGGCTTTCAGAGCAGAAAGGATCAGCTATATATCAGTCTTACAGTCACACCTGTGCATTTTCATACATGTCCGATTTCACCCAAGAACTGATATGTAGGAAAATTGACTTCTATTTACAGATGTCCCCCAGTGTTTGCCTCTCTTTGAGCTACTGGATGCTGGTTTTCAACTCTGGCAGTGCACTGAAACCTGCTAACCTCGGCGCCAGTGTTCTTTCCCCTAACAACAAAATACTCAGTTGTAACCCAATTGGTAAGGACTTTAAGCACCCCTGCAAGTTCTTAGTAAATTATATACTGGTACCCAGGGCATGGGTACTAAAGAGGGTCCCTCTGGGCTGCAGCATGCATTATGCCACCCTAAGGGACCCATACTAAAACGCATGCAGACTGCCATCTCAGAATGCCTGAAATGGTGCAAACCATTTTAAAAGCACAACATTGCACACACCCTGTGTGCAATGCCCAAATACACTGCATGTCTTGTAAGTAAGTCACCCCTGCAGCAGGCCTTCGGACCCTTAGGGCAAGGTGTATTATAATACATGTCAGGACATGAGCAGATATAGCCTTGTGATGTCTAGTTCTATTACCAGATATTACAAGAGAACAAGGAAGCCATCTTAAGGTATCTACTGGACACTGGTCATTAAGAGTTACTGAACTACATAATGACTTCACTTAAGCCTATGTTATTTGGTATCAAACACCTCCTATTAATAAATCCATTTTGATGCTAGTATTGTATTTATTATGACCCAGAGGGTATCTTAGAGGTGCCCCCTGAAACATACTAGTCTTCTAGTGTGCTGGCTGACTGGTATCAACCAGCCTGCCACCATAGACAAGTTTCTGACCCCTCCCTGGAGGTGAGAGTTCATGCTGTCAGAGGTCAGAAATGATGACTGCTCCAAAGGAAAGTGTTATTATCTCCTCCAGCAGGATGGCTAGTAAATCAGTATACCTGGGCTAGAGGCTTCAAAACATCTGCTGCCATTTGATATGCAACTCTGGCTTTCCCCAGACCTGTGAAATGCCATGCCCTGCTGTGAGGCCGATTTGGCACCAGGACAGGCGGGAAATTAGCTGTGCAGTAGGCGTGTTGCACCACCAGGCTAGTCACACCCCTAAGACAGGCTGCCTGAAGTGTTCCACGAAGGAAGGGTTCCACCATTTTCTTTTTTGTAGAATTAGGAACTCTGGGGCAGGGTTATTCCCTCTCCCCACAGGAAGTTCTCATCTATGGGGTGTAGTAACCCCACGGGTAAATAGCCCATTGGCTACTACACTACCCCTTAACACCTGTAAATTATTTATTTAGGTGGCCCCCTGAAACTAGGAATTCGGATTTGACTTCCTAGGAACCGAAGACACAAAAGAAGAGCAGTCACAACAAGAATTGAGGACTGACCACAGACTTGGCGCAAAACCCTGCCTAGCTGCTGCAATCTTGAGTTTCAAAGACCTGGCACGTCCAAAAGCTGTGCACCCTCTCCAGCGCTTGGAGGACTGCCTAGCACTTCAACAACCAGTTAGCATCTCCTTGGGGTGAAGGAGCCATCTCCCCCTGCAGCTGCAGAGACCAACAAGCATGTGCCCGGTCCACCATGTTGCTGGGCATCGGGCCTACTGAGGGAGCAGCACTCCAAGAAGAGGACTTCTCTGCTCTAGGAGGTCAGACCCCACCTCCCTACCACGTTTGGAGATGCAAGGACCTCCACGAGCCGCCTAGCACCAATACACTGGGTACAGGAGCATTTACAGCAGCCAAGGATTGTTAAGTGTCTAGTCTTGGCACCAACACTGCCCAAGACAGACCTACCAATTTGGGACATCAGCATCTCCAAGGCCGTCACTGAGAGTGGCCCAGTTATCCTGTTTTTTCCCCATTTCCAGGTTAACCTAAAAAGTGAGGGCCTCTAATGTAAGCGACCCACGCCACTAAGCACCTCTGAACCCCATAGCCAGAGTCCAAGCCTACTGACTGTGCACTCTTGCTCTAGAGACCCTTAAGAGCTAATTGCCCCTTTGGGTTCTGCTGGACTGGTCCTTAAGTCCCCACTTGCAGCCTTTTTCTGTTACAGGTTTCCCCATTGACTTCCAGGCTTCACTTGCGGCCAGCACCTTTGCACCTGGACACACCAGGGAAGATAACCTGAAACTGTTTGTGGTTCTAAGTACCTTGAACCCTACATTACTTAAGTTCAGAAGTTCAAACCTGTAATTCGTTTGCAAGTGACCCTATGCTTTGTATTTTTTCCCCGTAGGATAACTTTATCGCGTTCAGGACTCATGCCTCAAATCTGACAGCTGTATTAACTGTATTTTCAAATATCGCTAACTCAAAAAGTACTTACCTTATCTTGGTGTCTAAATTAATATAACATCTGCTTTTTTTTCTAAATTGGTCTTGAGTTTCTTGTGGAGTATGTGCCTCCTTTACTGTCTGTGTGTCCAACAAATGCTTAACACTACCCTCTGATAAGCTTAAACTTCCGTCCACACTACCACAAAAAGAGCATTTAGCATTATTAATTGAAGCCCATATTATCCTGCAACTCAATCAATCACAACTGTAATGTGGGAGTGCTCGTAGGGTCAACTACCAGGTCACACTCAAGCCTTTTTAGTCATTCCAGTGGCTGAACAGACACTACTAGATAAGGAAGAGTGGGTCGGACTAGTAATGTGTTCGGCGATTTAGGATTGGAGCACTGCGGTCCACACACCCAACCTATGTGCACTGCACAGAATTGGGACATGCCTATTGGCTAAGTCTGCATGTGCTGTCTAAACACTGTGAAAAGTTACTTAACGGTCTGAGAGGGTATGACACAACATACAGAGCTGCCAACTTTAGGACCATGGAACAGGGTTCGAGTCGCCCCGTGCTAGCAAAGACCATGCCAATCGAAACAAATAAAATGAAAACAAAAAACCTGCCGATCAGAACAAATAAAATGAATAGAAAAAAACATGCTGATCGGAACAAGTATAATGAAACACTGGTGGAACAGAAATAAAATTATAATTGCCGATCCGTACTGCAATGGTTGAACTCTCTTGGCGTGCACGCATAGAGGATCGGGTGAACACATCCTTTTGCTGGCCCGAGACCAATTCAGAGAATAAAAAAGTGCACCAAACAAGCCACAAACACGAGATCAGGGGGGGCATTCAATAAGGGCAGTAGCCATGAAAGTGAAAAACACACCAAAAGGCAGGACAAACTGAAATGTTTCACCAATGAAAAGAAAGGAATTTAGAAAGGCACATGAAGGAACAAATGAATAGTGATGGGCGTGATGAAAACCCACAGACTAAATATAGCATGTCTCGAAGAGGCAGCGCATTTGCTGCATGCACTGTCAACTGACACCTAAAAAAGGCTGAGCGGTGCCACAAGGATTTGAACTTGCGAACATTGGTTCAAACACAGTTCACTTCTGTGAATGCATGAATATACTGAGCCACCAATCCGGGCTTAATGCAATTAGTTTGATAAGTGAAAAAACTCTGTACTTCAAATATACTAAACAAACCCCTAAATAAAACAATGCTGACTGGTGACATGGTATGTCTAGTCATTTTTGTAATTACTTGGCCTGTAAATCCAGTTGTATATTATTCATTTTCAGTCCCTGACTGAGATATTTTACTGCCCTTGAAATTATTAAAAACAGTGTTCTTGTTGCTTTCCAATATTTTCAAAATGGTTGTATGAGAGCATTCTGAAACAAACATCCTAGATGCCAATTTCATGGATCACATACGGCTTTTTGTACCTTTTTTTTATCCACTCCGTTTGTAACTTCACGTAAAGTCTATAACTATTTCCCTCTCCCCGCCCCCCAATAACGATGGGCCAAGCCTAGCACATGGCATCTTCCCATCCAATCTTTATCTTTAGAATGTACGATAAAGATATATCTTTATATTTTCATGATTTGCCTTTCAGATTCTGTTAGCTCTAGTCGAGTTACTCAGTCTTTTACTTACCATTGTGGCATAATCTATAACATTCTTCTCAAGCCATGAGGCCAAGTTTAAGTCTCTTATCCATATTGGTTTGATGTCTTCTGTTCTTTGGCCAGTAGTTTGGCCTACTTGAGGCTTTGGCTAGAAAACCACTGTGTAAGGTTGTGAAAAAGAGATGGCTTGCTGATGGACCTCATCAGCTGTAATTTTGACATATGGACTCCTCTTTTAACAAATAATTTTAACAATTGTTCCATTTGCTTACATACTAGTCCACATCAGTTATAGTTCCATTTAAAAAAAAAAAGGAAATTAACTTGAACTTGTTGATTCGTCAGTGAAGATCTTAGACAAAGTTATGTTTAATAAAATGTCAAAGTCAGCTGATGATGAATTTTATGAACCCCTATCAGTGTGGCCTCAGGGAGCATTAAGGCACTAGGGTGCAATGCCTAAATCTTAATCTACTGGTTGGCAAGTATACTTTAGCCTATGCGTTGTCCTTAATATATGCAGTATTTATCAACCGCTTGAGTACCTTTTTCAAGGTAAACCACTCCAAGATGTAGCACCTTTTACTGGATCTAGTCTTAGATACTATTCACTTTTCTTTCCACTTTGCACAAAAATTTGATGGCAAGGGTAAAGTATGGACCTAAAGGGGAGTTAACCGAACAGTTAAGACTTGAAAAAGGTGTTCGGCAAGGTTGCATAGTGGCCCCTTTATTATTTATTTTGTATATTAATAATATTAGTTCTTATTTGCTGAAAAGTTGTGCTGATGTCCTAACAAGCAAAGGTTCTGCCCTAGCATTGCTTTACGCTGATGACACAGTCCTTTTGGCACGTACCCCCAAATTATTGAGAAAGCTAGTCGCTTGTTTTACTGACTTCATGTCTAGTTTATACCTGAGAACCAACTTCTCTAAATCACAGGTTGTCATTTGGCCCAGATAGCATATGTAACACAAACAAATGATATTAGAAAGGGTATACATTTCATTATCTGGGTATTGTATTTGATTACCCTTCTGCTTGGAGGCTTAATATTTCAGTGCGGTGTAAAAAACGTATTCCGTCTACGTGATTGCTCTTAAAATTATTGTCCAAGTTGGGAGGGAAACCCATTCCTGCAAAGATTAAAAATTATAAGCTTCAGTCCTTACCTATTGCCACATGGGGCAGGTATTTGGAGCTGTGTTGACCTTACAAATGAAGGGGAACCATTTTTTTAGAAGCATTATGTTAGTGCTACCTTGTATCTCACACTCTGTGCCATGAGACTTGGAATCAATTTTCTTGAGGACCGTATCAAGTTGTGACCCTTACTGTTGTGGATTTCTGTTTGGTTAAATCCTCTTGCACATCTTATTCAGTCAATCATGTTGGACTATTTAACCTGTGACAAAAGCCTGTCCCTTGGTTGAAGTATTTAAAAGTAAATTTTCTGAAACCCATCAACTATTATGAAAGAGGATAAACTCTGGGCAAAAATAACTTTTTTTTTACCGTTAACGTCTTAAGAGAGAAGACGTTGAATTGAAGCAACCAACTACAAGACGACACGAGATCGCAGTCATGCAGTGGTATAAATCCCTACCTGGAGCTGGTATCAGGAACTCGGTAGCGAGCACTACTCCTGTGATTTATTTCCGGGATTGTACAAAACACCTTGTGCTTCCTTTGTTATAGTATAGTTTGGCAGACATTGGCATTTGTCTTTGTGATGGTACTTCTAACTAGAGACTGCTGCAGTTGGAGCTGAGATGGGGCCCATCATGGGAGGGTCACTGGTTTCTCTCTTCCCCGTCTGTGATGCTCTCACACATCCCAGAGCCAACTAATTGACTTGCTACATAGGTATCTACATAGGCGACTGCTGTTAGCAAACGGGAATCAATGCCATCTGGTGGTATGTATGTGTGTCTGTGATGGCCACTGTGTGCCCCTTTTTCCTTTTGATGGCCACATCCCCTGTGAATGGGCAGGGGAACTATGACAGACCTGTGAGTGTTTTTCTTTTAGTTTTTTTTCACGTGGACGAATGTGAGATCCTAACCCCGTGGCCTTCGTGCCAGGCACTCCCCTGTTCGGAGTGCCTCCCTTTGTATGCCCCGCTCACTTCAGGAGGGTCCACCTTCCTGCCCCCCCCACCCTTATAAGGAGGTATGACCACCCATGCTGAACATTCTTCTATTAGAGGAAATGGATATTCTGAAGCTGCATAGTTGACTATCATTGTTGTTGACTTCTTACATCACTGTCTGTCTAGTAACTAGTGGAAAAATGTGAATATTCACATTAAAAAAAGGCTGCTGTTTCGTTTGCACTTATTACAAACTTTTCACAGTCCATTGTTTATTATTTTTATTGAGAAAGTACAGTTTTAAAAAGTGTCATGTTGCATTATGCTTTTTAGAGCCACTTAAAGATGAATTTGTATGTTTTACTATTGGCTTATTTTTAAACTCTGCCATACCCGATCATAACTCAATGTTGTTTTATTGTGTTCGTCTTCTTTTGTCTACTTGTACTTTTTACTTGTGCTTCTGAAACCCATATCTTATCTGGATCATTTGCGATATCAACTGTCAAGTGCAAATATATATATATATATATTTATTTTTTTCTTGTTTTTCTTGTCCAACCTAATCACATTGTTATTTTCTCTCCCTAGGATTGGACCAAAAGAAGACTTTTTCCATTGTACAAAATGTAACTTATGTTTAGCTCTTTCTCTCCAAGGGAAACATAAGGTATTCAATAGTTATCCCCTTTTTACAATATGTGCTTTTCTTATTGAAGATTTTCATGTTTCACATCGGTTTGCCCCTTTACAGAAAATAAAGCTACCTTGAATAGACAACGGCAATTAGTTAGTTCCCTAAGTCTGACAGGGAGAGACTTGTGGGTATTTTGCAGTTTCTAACACTGGTATTTAATCTATAATTTAGTATCCCGGGATTTGTTAAGACTTCATTGGGACTTTTATATAGAGACAATCCATTCTGAGTCTGTTGTGTAGAGTGCTCTACATTTACTCAAAACTGGTCACCACTGTGGAGCAAGGTTAGGAAATATTTCTGTTTCACTGCAGTGCTTATGCCAAATATATGTAGCACTTACCACAGTAAAAAACATCCTCTTGCTTCCATTGGCCCTATGAGGATCTCACATTCTAACAAATACATTTAAATGTATTTCAATCTAAATTTAAAACCAGGAGGGCTGTGCAGGGAGGATAGGTTTGGTAGTTGCCTGTTATTTGACACAGCTGCATCTCTGATTCCTGGGCTGCTTTTTCTTGATTTTGTATTAAGAGTCACTGATATATAGTGCCCTATTGTTGTAGCAGGAGAAATAGATTTTAACTCTTCTTTGTTCTTTACTTAGATATCTGTGTGAAAGTGATAGAAATGTGTTATATCCGCATTTGTGTGCATGTCTATAATATCTGCAGATTTCTGCAATACTTCAATTAAACATTATTGACTGCAGTTGCGGACAATAATGGCTGTTAATTATCCACCCCTGAAATATGGGCCAGAACATCAGGCAAGGGCTCATAAAGAGAGAGTGAGTAATTGACAGACAATAGCAACGGTGTATGCCAGATCGTTTGAAATACTTGCAATGCATTTTGCCATGGAATTGATCATTCCAATATTGTATGCCTGCTGCTGTGATATATTATTTTGTGATTATCCTTTGTGGAGTGGTTACACTATTGGTACTACACTAGTGGTGTGAGATTTTGGTTCCAGGGTTGACAGTCCTACTAAGTGAGAAAGATTCTACATAAATGCCAAGGTTCTGGAGTTTAATAACAGTTACTTCTGTGAATAGAGAGTTGGTGAAATTCATAATCTGTTTGTGAGTGAGCTACTTAAGCTTCAATAATTTCTGTTTCAGAAGGAATTTCTGTTTTCATGTTACTTAAGCTATTTATCTGAGTTCTAGATTTACAAAATACTCCATACCAGCAGAATAGAGCTTGCACACACCGCATCCTAACAGAACCATCCAGTAGTGTATGTTCAGAACTCTATTTCAGAATACAATGACAGGTTTTTAAACTGTTATGTAGTTATGTTAAAATGAAAAAAAAGCACATTCCAAGAGCAAATCACACAAGTGTTAATGTTGCCATAGCTATATTCTTGGTAATATTTCCCTTATGTAAATGTGCAAAGCTGAGAATGGTATGTCTGGTCCCTGTTGTACAATAATTACTGACTCTACTTTGATTGCAGGACATATAATTAAGACTGGAGACTCAACCTTAGAATTTCATTAGGGGACTGTATCAAATTCACCAGGTTTTCCACAAGTTAGACATAACTTATTATTTCATACAAGGTGTCTGGCTTTCCCCCTACTCTTGAAGTGGCAGAGACAGCCATCAATGTCAATGGTAGGAGTTCCTATCTTACAAAGCCACTGAGAAGTCAGTCTTCATCCAATGGTTGGCCTTCCAAGCTGCCTTAATTTTCCAGGTAGCTTTACCGTACACTCACTGCCTAATTAAAGTGATGTTGTGTGAAGTTGAGTTGAGGTACCTTACTAGCCAGTTAGCACACTTTCAATCAGAATGAGACTACAAAGGCAGAACTCTTATTTTATATACAAGACCAACACAATAATATCATCTAAAATGCATAAATGAATGAAAGCACAAAACTAAAGCAAATAACATAGTGAAATTGGGCACCCAAAATACAGAGAGGGTGTAATGTTCACAGTCACCAAGGAGAAAGGGTCTCCTTGGTTCTGTTAATAAGCCTGGGTTGGATTTTTAGGAGTCAGGCCTTGGCAGTCTCAAATCCCAGGTCAGCATGATTTAGTAGGAGCTCTAGTCCTGACCCTAGTGTCCTTTCTGTACCTGCCACAGAGAACCAGCAGTTGTCTAGGCCCAACAAGGATCGTTTGACTTTTGGAATAATATCAAGGATCCCAATCATTGTTCAACTCTAAACGCTCAAATGGGCTTGGAGCCGATACTACAAAGACCAATGTGCTAGGTCATAAAAACACACATGCAAGCAGGCAGATGTGCCCATATGTCTAAATTCTTGTCCAGGCTCCACACAGTGACTGGTATTCTTCAAATCATGAGTCTTTTCTGCTTGTGTTGTGAGAGAGCTGAAGTGATAATGGCAGCACATATCAGGCACTTGTGTAGAAGGTACTCAAATAGGAGGATTATTGTTACAGGTAATATGTTTCTTCTTAAGCCAAAGTGTAGAACTTCAAAGCGTAGTTGCAGATTATGTAAGTACATTTTTGTTGAGGAAGTTAATTGAGGTGCAAATGTAGCCTGTTAACAAATTTCTATTCTGCTGTATAGCTAGTAATAATTTTTAATCCGCATAAATGTATTATTGTTCACAGACGATGCCGTTCTCATGGCACGCACTGGAAATGCGGCCCATAGGTTGCTTGCCTGCTTTGTGAATTAAAGTGAGGAAAAATCATTAACCATGAATTGCATGAAGACCATTGGGATGACTCTACGGCCCTCTCCTAGTCTGCGGAGGAAGCTAACGATTAACCATGCCTCAATTGAGGTTACCAAGCACTTTGATTATCTAGGGGTGCGGTTCTCTGAGGACTTAAGCTGGGACTGACAAGTTCAGAAGGCAGCCATAGCCCTTAAACAAGCGGCTGTGGCAATACTGAGTTTTAAGGATAAGGCTGGAGGCCGTAGTGTCAGTATTATCCTGGAGATATATATTCGAAAAGCAGTGGCTTCAGGTCGCTGAGAATACTTCCCTGAGAGCCTTACTAGGGCTGGGGCCAGGAACCCCTTTGAAGGTTCTCTTTGCAGAGCTAAACTTGACACCGATTTCGGAACTAGCAGCCCAAAGGCCAATATTGTATTGGGTGAGACTAGTGCGTAACCCTAAGGCAGCAGTGTACTTAGAAACTTTAGAAGAAGTCACCACATATGGTAGATCTGGGGGGTGCTCCTGGGGAGCTCATGTTAAAAAGACTCTAGAGAACCTTTCGTTGGAGGACCTATGGGTGGATCCGGGTAGAGTTGCCAAGGATTCGGTGGGCCTGCTCAAAGATCGATATTGGAAATTCAATAAGATGAGGGTGTACCAGGAACTCAGGCCTGATTCAATGACGCACTATTATTTTAACAATGTTTACGAACCAACTCTCCAGGCTTACTTGGATATGTTGTATCCTGAATTGAAGCAGACTCTCTACATGAAATACAGGCTGGGAGTGCTGCCCCTAAGAGACTACCTGGTCCGTACTCGTAGGCTGGCGGCAGGTTTGGAGTTTTGTGACTGCACCCCGGGGAGGTGGATAACGTGGCTCACTTTACCTGGCCTGCAAGAAATTTGATGAGGCAAGGCATTGGTGGCTCCTCCCTCTTTTCAAGTCCACTGGAGCAAATTACACTAAAACTACACTTTGCGCAAGGCCGGGCAACATGAGCGAACATAACTTGATTGCTTCATATATATATATATGGGCCAATTGGCCCAAGCTAAGGGAATAGTCAACTCAATTAAGGGTGGCTGATTTATAAAATCCCACAAGACCTAACAGGGCCCTAGGCACCAGTGGTGAAATCGGACAATAGCTCCCCTCATGCTAACGTTGGGTTTCTTCTCTTCCCTCCAAAAAGCTCTGCAGCCATGTGAGTTATTGCTGCTAATATAAAATTTGTGAGCATAAGCACTTTGTCCCGCCCTGAGTAGAGGGTAAGTACTGATAAAGGGCTGCCCCTCTTCCAAGATATGTACAGGGGGAAAGGGACGGGGTAGCCGTTTCTAATTAATTATTCATATTCAATTGTTTAGGGATATGTGATTCTCCTTCCTCTTTTTAATGAATCTGGTAGAGTAGAGTGATTGCTGCTATTATGTTTTCAATTATGATCATGGTTCTCTTATGACATTTTAGTCTTTTTGATGTGTACTATTTTATATTATTGTAAGGCTTGTTGCTGATACAATTTAATAATAAATGACTAGTATTGCTTTGTTGCTAGTATGGCGAATACAGTGTATAGGCATTATCAATCTTAGTCATTCACATTTAATTTTTGTTTTTTTTCTTGTTGTGAAGTGCATTGAAAATGTCTCAAGACAGAACTGCCCGATATGTATGGAGGTATGTCAGACATGGTTGTTAAATTAAGTGGTAATGATGCTGAAAACAAATATTATTTTTACACAGAGTTGGTGCAGTTGTGGAGAAGTCATCTGCCAATTGAACTGCTAATAATGAGGGTGGAAGAAATTATTTTTACAAGGATTGGTGCAGTTGTGAAGGGGAATCTGCCAATTTAACTGTACATGATGAATAATTGTCCAACGTTTAAGGCATACTTTAAGTTTTATGTATTGAGCATGTAACATACAATATTTGTGTTGGACAAAACGTTTCTTCATTATGTATTATGAAATGCAATATTGCTTTTTACCTTTGTCTCATTGTGTCTATATAAAATTATCATACAAATAAATCATGTTGGTGGCAAAGGTTCCTATTTCATGGATTGTCAAGTGTTAGGAGTAACCTGTTTCGTATTTTTAAACAGGACATTCACACATCTAGAGTGGGAGCACATGTTCTTCCATGCGGGCACCTTCTCCATAGGTAAGGATCTTTTTGAAGGATACTACTTTCAAGTGTTCCAGCAAGAATGTGTTTTCAAATTGTTATATATGACCTAATGCAGTTTTGACTTTCTTCTAGGACGTGCTATGAAGAGATGTTAAAAGGGTGAGTGTTCCGGCTTCCATCTACTTGGCTAGTTTCTTGTGTTAACAAGCACCTTCGATCACATGAACATTTGAATCTACAATCTTAAGTCTAAGGTGTTATGTGGTATGAAAAGACAGTTTAAAATACTTTGCAGTCAGGCTTTCATAGTGACTGTAGGTCAATGATGCAATTAAAAGGGTAGCTTAACATACTTATCTTAAAATCATTTGTACTTCGTAAACAACACTTCTGTGAGAAACAAAGTTAAGTGGACAGGTTACAGGGACATAGATTGAAAGATAAGCCCAATTAATGGCAGTAGTTAGAAATTGGGTCTCTAGTTGGCAGAGGTATGCACTCTGTTAAAGCAGGTACCACAATCCTAGTCAGGTTAAGTCACAACACAAGGCAATGTGTAAAGTATTTGTGCAAAAACCCGTACAGTAACACAGCGAAAACACCACAAAATGTGCACCACACCTGTTTAGGAAAATAGATAATATTTATCTAACTAAAATAAGACCAAATTGACAAAAATCCAATATGCACAAGTCAAGATATCACTTTTTAAAGGTTTAAATGAATCTCAGTCCTTAGGAATCAGTGGTTGTATCCTTTTAACACACAGGACCTGAGGTGTGTCAAAAATAATCGTGTAGAGGAGGAGATGCCCCGAAAAGTAAAGCCTTGCATCAATTCTTCCGGTGCAGCAAAGGTGATGCGTTGTTTCTTTGCACACTGCAAGGCAATGCGTCAGTTTTCAGGAGCACACCCTTGGTTGATCACCCCAATGCATGGATATTTTGACACCCTGGGGAGAATGCTTGGTAAACCCAGAACACGTTGAGAAGAGGCAGCAGACTCTGCGTTGATCCAGCAGGCGATTTTTCAACAGCGAGGCAGGTGCTGCGTCAATCCGGCAGGCGTTGTGTCAAATTTTGCAGGCGGTGCGTTGATTTTCAGACGCACTGGATTTTCTTCTCTTTGGTGAAGTCTTTGATAGCCCTGAGACCTCAGAACAGGAGGCAAGCTGATACCAAGCCCCTGGAGAGCATTTGAGGAGGAAGGCACAGTCCTTCCATCAGCAGGCATTAGGGCAATAAGCAGGTCAGCAGCACTTCCAGCAAAGCAGTCCAGATGAGTCCTTTGGGCAGCCAGGCCCAAAGGACAAGTGGACTTCTGACATAGTCCACTTGTAGGTCTAGATGTCTCTTATTTGGTATGGTCAAAGACCGAGTATATTTATACCCAAAGTACCTTTGAAGTTGAGGAAACCTCAAAGAGTAGTTTTGAAGTGCACATGTTCCCCTTTCAACCCAGCCCTGTCTGCCAGGAGCCCTGTGGATGGTTATCAGTCCTTTTTGTGAGGGCAGATCACTGGCCTTTGAAGTCTAAGGGAGGGCCCTCCACCCTTCCTGCCGAGTGAGACCCATCAGTATGCAGATGAATGCAGATGCAGCTGAGTGTCCTGTGTTTATGGCTATCTTGCTGGAATGCACAAGGGGAGCTATCAACCAGCATAGACCAGACATGAATTGGAGACAGTCTGTAAGACACAGATGGCAGTAAGTGCAGAGAAATGTCTACTTTCTAAAAGTGGCATTTCTGAAATAGTAATGTAGAATCCAGCTTCACCAGTAAGTAGGATTTCTCACTACCATTCCAACCATACCAAACATGACAAGTCCATTCCTCTCAGATCAGCAATTACCACTTAAAAACAGATAAGGAAATTTCTAATCCTGGCCTATGAGAGGAGCAGCCTTCCAGGTAGTGAAAAATGACACAGTTTTTTTTCACTACCAGGACATGTAAAACATAAGTACATGTCCTGCCTTTTACTTATATAGCACCATGCCCTATGGGTTGCCTAGGGCCTACCTTATAGGTGACATATTTAAGAAAAGGATATCTTTTTTTATCATATTTCAGCCATGAAGAAGTCCTTTGTTAAGGACGAAACGCGTTGGCTGATGTGTTTTTATGTGCAATGAAAGCTAAATAAAAAGAAGATGACCATTTGACGTTATGGACTAACAGTAGTGATGAGACATTGCTGAGCTAATAATCTCTCAATGCTGATGCCTTTCTGGTATATTACCAGAATCATCACATGTCATGGGTTGGGTGGGAAATAGATTACCAGACAAGATGAATACTCCTGCAACTATCAGGGTGGAACAATGTATTACTTTTGACACAGAGATTGAATATGAGGGAGGCCATTTAAGTCACAGAACTACTGAAACATATTAAAATCTCTGGACCATAAAGTCTATGGGGGTTATTCTAACTTTGGAGGAGTGTTAATCCGTCCCAAAAGTGATGGTAAAGTGACGGATATACCACCAGCAGTATTACGAGTTCCATAGGATATAATGGACTCGTAATACGGCTGGTGGTAAATCCGTCACTTTTCTGTCACTTTTGGGACGGATTAACACCTCCTCCAAAGTTAGAATAACCCCCTATATGTATATTACTGTATGCTCTTTGTGCAGCTGAGGAATTCATGACAGGGTAAGATATTGTGATTATTCCAACCCATTTAAAGATGAACAAAGGTGCTTATTCCACTGGTCCATAGCTTCTCAATTTTGAATGTGGTGTTATATACCAAAATTCTCGTAAAATGGCTTGAAGGGGGGTATTGCTAGAATTAAATTACAAAGATTTGTTGAGCTTTGTCCTGGGTAGGTAGACCTTTGATAAACAGCAAGAGTCTCTCAGATTACATAGAAGTCAAACAAAAAAAAGAAATCTCTACCGCTTGGCGCTTGGCCACAAGGACGAAGCAATAGTCGCCCTGGGATGTTCTTTTGATGGCCCAGACAATTGTCACAAAACCTCTATTTTCAGATACCTAGCACCTTGATGGACTGTTAGGACTGTGTACAATTAAGAAAGGGCTTATTAGCTTGACCCTGTTACACAGTATACATGTGGTGTACTTACCCCATGTAGGAAGTTGGCTCTGTATGTGCTATTTCAAAGTAAGGAATAGCATGCACAGAGTCCAAGGGTTCCCCTTAGAGGTAAAATAGTGGTAGTGTGGTCGAGCAGTAGGCTTATCCAAGGAGTAGTGTTAAGCATTTGTTGTACATACACATAGACAATAAATGAGGTACACACACTCAGAGACAAATCCAGCCAATAGGTTTTGTTATAGAAAAATATCTTTTCTTAGTTTATTTTAAGAACCACAGGTTCAAATTTAACATGTAATATCTTGTTTGAAAGGTATTGCAGGTAAGTACATTAGGAACTTTGAATCATTTCAATTGCATGTATACTTTTCAAGTTATTGACAAATAGCTGTTTTAAAAGTGGACACTTAGTGCAATTTTCACAGTTCCTAGGGGAGGTAAGTATTTGTTAGTTTTACCAGGTAAGTAAGACACTTACAGGGTTCAGTTCTTGGTCCAAGGTAGCCCACCGTTGGGGGTTCAGAGCAACCCCAAAGTCACCACACCAGCAGCTCAGGGCCGGTCAGGTGCAGAGTTCAAAGTGGTGCCCAAAACACATAGGCTAGAATGGAGAGAAGGGGGTGCCCCGGTTCCGGTCTGCTTGCAGGTAAGTACCCGCGTCTTCGGAGGGCAGACCAGGGGGGTTTTGTAGGGCACCGGGGGGGACACAAGCCCACACAGAGATTTCACCCTCAGCAGCGCGGGGGCGGCCGGGTGCAGTGTGGAAACAAGCGTCGGGTTCGCAATGTTAGTCTATGAGAGATCTCGGGATCTCTTCAGCGCTGCAGGCAGGCAAGGGGGGGGTTCCTCGGGAAAACCTCCACTTGGGCAAGGGAGAGGGACTCCTGGGGGTCACTTCTCCAGTGAAAGTCCGGTCCTTCAGGTCCTGGGGGCTGCGGGTGCAGGGCCTCTCCCAGGCGTCGGGACTTTGGATTCAAAGAGTCGCGGTCAGGGGAAGCCTCGGGATTCCCTCTGCAGGCGGCGCTGTCGGGGCTCAGGGGGGACAGGTTTTGGTACTCACAGTATCAGAGTAGTCCTGGGGTCCCTCCTGAGGTGTTGGATCTCCACCAGCCGAGTCGGGGTCGCCGGGTGCAGTGTTGCAAGTCTCACGCTTCTTGCGGGGAGCTTGCAGGGTTCTTTCAAGGCTGCTGGAAACAAAGTTGCAGCCTTTCTTGGAGCAGGTCCGCTGTCCTCGGGAGTTTCTTGTCTTTTCGAAGCAGGGGCAGTCCTCAGAGGATGTCGAGGTCGCTGGTCCCTTTGGAAGGCGTCGCTGGAGCAGGATCTTTGGAAGGCAGGAGACAGGCCGGTGAGTTTCTGGAGCCAAGGCAGTTGTCGTCTTCTGGTCTTCCTCTGCAGGGGTTTTCAGCTAGGCAGTCCTTCTTCTTGTAGTTGCAGGAATCTAATTTTTCTAGGGTTCAGGGTAGCCCTTAAATACTAAATTTAAGGGCGTGTTTAGGTCTGGGGGGTTAGTAGCCAATGGCTACTAGCCCTGAGGGTGGGTACACCCTCTTTGTGCCTCCTCCCAAGGGGAGGGGGTCACAATCCTAACCCTATTGGGGGAATCCTCCATCTGCAAGATGGAGGATTTCTAAAAGTCAGAGTCACCTCAGCTCAGGACACCTTAGGGGCTGTCCTGACTGGCCAGTGACTCCTCCTTGTTGCTTTCTTTGTTCCCTCCAGCCTTGCCGCCAAAAGTGGGGGGCCGTGGCCGGAGGGGGCGGGCAACTCCACTAAGCTGGAGTGCCCTGCTGGGCTGTGACAAAGAGGTGAGCCTTTGAGGCTCACCGCCAGGTGTTACAGCTCCTGCCTGGGGGAGGTGTTAGCATCTCCACCCAGTGCAGGCTTTGTTACTGGCCTCAGAGTGACAAAGGCACTCTCCCCATGGGGCCAGCAACATGTCTCTAGTGTGGCAGGCTGCTGGAACCAGTCAGCCTAAACAGATAGTTGGTTAAGTTTCAGGGGGCACCTCTAAGGTGCCCTCTGTGGTGTATTTTACAATAAAATGTACACTGGCATCAGTGTGCATTTATTGTGCTGAGAAGTTTGATACCAAACTTCCCAGTTTTCAGTGTAGCCATTATGGTGCTGTGGAGTTCGTGTAAAACAGACTCCCAGACCATATACTCTTATGGCTACCCTGCACTTACAATGTCTAAGGTTTTGCTTAGACACTGTAGGGGCACAGTGCTCATGCACTGGTACCCTCACCTATGGTATAGTGCACCCTGCCTTAGGGCTGTAAGGCCTGCTAGAGGGGTGTCTTATCTATACTGCATAGGCAGTGAGAGGCTGGCATGGCACCCTGAGGGGAGTGCCATGTCGACTTACTCATTTTGTTCTCACTAGCACACACAGGCTTGTAAGCAGTGTGGCTGTGCTGAGTGAGGGGTCTCTAGGGTGGCATAATGCATGCTGCAGCCCTTAGAGACCTTCCCTGGCATCAGGGCCCTTAGTACCAGAGGTACCAGTTACAAGGGACTTATCTGGATACCAGGGTGTGCCAATTGTGGGATCAATGGTACATTTTAGGTGAAAGAACACTGGTGCTGGGGCCTGGTTAGCAGGGTCCCAGCACACTTCTCAGTCAAGTCAGCATCAGTATCAGGCAAAAAGTGGGGGGTAACTGCAACAGGGAGCCATTTCTTTACACAAGCCCCCCCCAGCCCACAGGCCAGGAGACTCAGCCCAAGCTGGGAGAGTCTTCCTAGTCTGTCAGGCGAGGAAGAGTAGGAGAAATAGGCTGGTTAGTTGCAGGGCCTACTCTGCCTTACATCCTTCTGTTCAGGTCATTCCCTTTGGGGAACTGACCTACTTCCACAGTGATAGGACCTAGTCTGAATTGCCTCTTGTCTGCCTCTTCAATGTCTCCACCCATTCTTTCTATTTTGGTCTTAGAGGTATCCACCTCTGCTAACCTTATCTTGGCCAGGGTTACCCCTAGCTTACCCAGAGAGGTTACCCAGAGCTGGAGTAACCCCACCATGACCAATAGGGTCAGGGGGCCTAACTTGCTATTTGGCATGGGGTCAGACCACCATGCTAAGGATAGTGCAGCTATAAAGGCTAACACCCAGCAGAGGCCACTGACAGCTGTCAGTGCCCAGAACCACACCTTTAGCTCTTCACCTAAAAGGGAAGGGGCTAAGTTACAGGCCTCTTTGGGTTCAGGTTGCCTGTCTGCTGTATTAGAGTGGGGGGTTACCACATCTTGTAGTAAACACCCTTCTTCCACTCTTTCTTCTGTTAGCTGAGGAGCCACCCACTCAGGTTTAACAGTTGCCTGACTAGCCAGGACTTCTTGTGGGTCAGGTTGGACTTTATCAGGGCCATTTTTGGAGTTCTCCCCTACTGGAGCAGAATCTCCTTGGCTTGCTGTAACCTTGGCTAAAGGTTGTCCACCCTTCCTACTCTGTTTTCTTTTCTTCTTCTTCTGGGGCCTGCTGGCATTTACTGCAGAGGCAGGACTTCCAGAATCCTTGGGAGAGGACTGGCACTGGACCAGTTCCTCTCTTGGGCTCTGACTAACCTCTGGGTAGTCATTTCCAAGGAGACAATCAAGGGGGAGGTCTGTACTGACTACTACCCTTCTCCAGCTAAGAGTGCCACCCACTTCTATGGGTACTAAAGCCACAGGCCTCTTAGTGACCCTGTCTAGGCTAACTCTTACCCTGGCAGTCTCACCTGGGATGTACTGGTTTGAGAGCACCAGCCTGTCATGCACAATAGTGTGACTGGCACAAGTGTCTCTCAGGGCAGTGGTTGGGATTCCATTCACCAGTAGGTGGTGGAAGTGTCTACTTCCCTCTGGAATCTCCAACTCACCTGTTGGGCCCTGTTTCCAGTTGAAGGCTATGAAGACCTCCTCATCTGAGGAGTCATCTCCCATGGCTACACTGGTTACCCCTGGAATCTTGTTCTGGGGTTTGTTTTTGGGACAAGAAGTGTCCTTGGTGTGGTGCCCAGACTGTTTACAGTTGTGGCACCATGCCTTAGTGGCATCCCAGTTCTTACCCTGGTACCCACCTTTGTTTTGGGTTGTGTCTTGGGGCCCACCCACCTGTTCTGGTTTTTGGGGGCCTACAGAGGACTCTTTTTCTTTGTTTCTAGTGTCACCCACTTTCTCCTGGGGAGTTTTTGTAACCCCTTTCTTTTGGTCACCCCCAGTGGAAGTTTTGGTTACCCTAGTCTTGACCCAGTGGTCTGCCTTCTTTCCCAATTCTTGGGGAGAAATTGGACCTAGGTCTACCAGATACTGATGCAACTTTTCATTGAAGCAGTTACTTAAAATGTGTTCTTTCATAAACAAATTATAAAGCCCAACATAGTCACACACTTCATTTCCAGTTAACCAACCATCTAGTGTTTTTACTGAGTAGTCTACAAAATCAACCCAGGTCTGGCTCGAGGATTTTTGAGCCCCCCTGAATCTAATTCTATACTCCTCAGTGGAGAATCCAAAGCCCTCAATCAGGGTACCCTTCATGAGGTCATAAGATTCTGCATCTTTTCCAGAGAGTGTGAGGAGTCTATCCCTACACTTTCCAGTGAACATTTCCCAAAGGAGAGCACCCCAGTGAGATCTGTTTACTTTTCTGGTTACACAAGCCCTCTCAAAAGCTGTGAACCATTTGGTGATGTCATCACCATCTTCATATTTTGTTACAATCCCTTTGGGGATTTTTAGGATGTCAGGAGAATCTCTGACCCTATTTAAGTTGCTGCCACCATCGATGGGACCTAGGCCCATCTCTTTTCTTTCCCTTTCTATGGCTAGGAGCTGCTTTTCCGAAGCCAATCTTTTGACCATCCTGGCTAACAGGGGGTCATCTTCACTGGAGTTATCCTCAGTGATTTCAGAGGTGTTGGTCTCTCCTGTGAGGGAACCAGCATCTCTGACTATTATTTTTGGAGTCAGGGTTTGAGGGACCCTGTTCTCCCTAGATAGGACTGGTAGGGGGGAATTTTCCTCCAAGTCACTATCCTCTTCCTCTGAGTTGCCACCCTCAGAGGGGTTGGCCTTTTCAAACTCTGCCAAAAGCTCCTGGAGCTGTATTTTGGTAGGTTTGGGGCCCATTGTTATTTTCTTTATTTTACAGAGTGACCTTAGCTCCCTCATCTTAAGATGGAGGTAAGGTGTGGTGTCGAGTTCCACCACAGTCACATCTGTGCTAGACATTTTGCTTCTAAAAGTTGGAATACTTTTTAAGAATCTACAACTGGTTCTAGAATCTAATTCAAACTTTTACAAACTTTTAAACTCTAAAAGAAATGCTAAACAGGATCTAACACAAGGCCCTAGCAGGTCTTTTAAGAATTTAGAAAACTTTTCAAATTGCAAAAATCAATTTCTAATGACAATTTTGGGATTTGTCGTGTGATCAGGTATTGGCTGAGTAGTCCAGCAAATGCAAAGTCTTGTACCCCACCGCTGATCCACCAATGTAGGAAGTTGGCTCTGTATGTGCTATTTCAAAGTAAGGAATAGCATGCACAGAGTCCAAGGGTTCCCCTTAGAGGTAAAATAGTGGTAGTGTGGTCGAGCAGTAGGCTTATCCAAGGAGTAGTGTTAAGCATTTGTTGTACATACACATAGACAATAAATGAGGTACACACACTCGGAGACAAATCCAGCCAATAGGTTTTGTTATAGAAAAATATCTTTTCTTAGTTTATTTTAAGAACCACAGGTTCAAATTTAACATGTAATATCTTGTTTGAAAGGTATTGCAGGTAAGTACATTAGGAACTTTGAATCATTTCAATTGCATGTATACTTTTCAAGTTATTGACAAATAGCTGTTTTAAAAGTGGACACTTAGTGCAATTTTCACAGTTCCTAGGGGAGGTAAGTATTTGTTAGTTTTACCAGGTAAGTAAGACACTTACAGGGTTCAGTTCTTGGTCCAAGGTAGCCCACCGTTGGGGGTTCAGAGCAACCCCAAAGTCACCACACCAGCAGCTCAGGGCCGGTCAGGTGCAGAGTTCAAAGTGGTGCCCAAAACACATAGGCTAGAATGGAGAGAAGGGGGTGCCCCGGTTCCGGTCTGCTTGCAGGTAAGTACCCACGTCTTCGGAGGGCAGACCAGGGGGGTTTTGTAGGGCACCGGGGGGGACACAAGCCCACACAGAGATTTCACCCTCAGCAGCGCGGGGGCGGCCGGGTGCAGTGTGGAAACAAGCGTCGGGTTCGCAATGTTAGTCTATGAGAGATCTCGGGATCTCTTCAGCGCTGCAGGCAGGCAAGGGGGGGGTTCCTCGGGAAAACCTCCACTTGGGCAAGGGAGAGGGACTCCTGGGGGTCACTTCTCCAGTGAAAGTCCGGTCCTTCAGGTCCTGGGGGCTGCGGGTGCAGGGTCTCTCCCAGGCGTCGGGACTTTGGATTCAAAGAGTCGCGGTCAGGGGAAGCCTCGGGATTCCCTCTGCAGGCGGCGCTGTCGGGGCTCAGGGGGGACAGGTTTTGGTACTCACAGTATCAGAGTAGTCCTGGGGTCCCTCCTGAGGTGTTGGATCTCCACCAGCCGAGTCGGGGTCGCCGGGTGCAGTGTTGCAAGTCTCACGCTTCTTGCGGGGAGCTTGCAGGGTTCTTTCAAGGCTGCTGGAAACAAAGTTGCAGCCTTTCTTGGAGCAGGTCCGCTGTCGTCGGGAGTTTCTTGTCTTTTCGAAGCAGGGGCAGTCCTCAGAGGATGTCGAGGTCGCTGGTCCCTTTGGAAGGCGTCGCTGGAGCAGGATCTTTGGAAGGCAGGAGACAGGCCGGTGAGTTTCTGGAGCCAAGGCAGTTGTCGTCTTCTGGTCTTCCTCTGCAGGGGTTTTCAGCTAGGCAGTCCTTCTTCTTGTAGTTGCAGGAATCTAATTTTTCTAGGGTTCAGGGTAGCCCTTAAATACTAAATTTAAGGGCGTGTTTAGGTCTGGGGGGTTAGTAGCCAATGGCTACTAGCCCTGAGGGTGGGTACACCCTCTTTGTGCCTCCTCCCAAGGGGAGGGGGTCACAATCCTAACCCTATTGGGGGAATCCTCCATCTGCAAGATGGAGGATTTCTAAAAGTCAGAGTCACCTCAGCTCAGGACACCTTAGGGGCTGTCCTGACTGGCCAGTGACTCCTCCTTGTTGCTTTCTTTGTTCCCTCCAGCCTTGCCGCCAAAAGTGGGGGGCCGTGGCCGGAGGGGGCGGGCAACTCCACTAAGCTGGAGTGCCCTGCTGGGCTGTGACAAAGAGGTGAGCCTTTGAGGCTCACCGCCAGGTGTTACAGCTCCTGCCTGGGGGAGGTGTTAGCATCTCCACCCAGTGCAGGCTTTGTTACTGGCCTCAGAGTGACAAAGGCACTCTCCCCATGGGGCCAGCAACATGTCTCTAGTGTGGCAGGCTGCTGGAACCAGTCAGCCTACACAGATAGTTGGTTAAGTTTCAGGGGGCACCTCTAAGGTGCCCTCTGTGGTGTATTTTACAATAAAATGTACACTGGCATCAGTGTGCATTTATTGTGCTGAGAAGTTTGATACCAAACTTCCCAGTTTTCAGTGTAGCCATTATGGTGCTGTGGAGTTCGTGTAAAACAGACTCCCAGACCATATACTCTTATGGCTACCCTGCACTTACAATGTCTAAGGTTTTGCTTAGACACTGTAGGGGCATAGTTCTCATGCACATATGCCCTCACCTGTGGTATAGTGCACCCTGCCTTAGGGCTGTAAGGCCTGCTAGAGGGGTGACTTACCTATGGCACAGGCAGTGTGAGGTTGGCATGGCACCCTGAGGGGTGTGCCATGTCGACTTAGTCATTTTCTCCCCACCAGCACACACAAGCTGACAAGCAGTGTGTCTGTGCTGAGTGAGGGGTCCCTAGGGTGGCATAAGACATGCTGCAGCCCTTAGAGACCTTCCCTGGCATCAGGGCCCTTGGTACCAGGGGTACCAGTTACAAGGGACTTACCTGGGTGCCAGGGTTGTGCCAATTGTGGAGACAATGGTACATTTTAGGTGAAAGAACACTGGTGCTGGGGCCTGGTTAGCAGGATCCCAGCACACTTCTCAGTCAAGTCAGCATCAGTATCAGGCAAAAAGTGGGGGGTAACTGCAACAGGGAGCCATTTCTTTACACCCCATGATACTGGAATTCTGCAAAGAGGTCTTAGGAACCATTAAACACATTTTGGGCTTAACCATCTCAGAGACCCCAAGCTTTGTAGTCATGGGATAAAGTTTTGATTCTTAAGAGGTGTGTGAAAAGCAGAATGTACTCTTGTCTGCCAGCTATTGCAGACACAACTGGTGATTATTAGAAGCAATGGCAAGTCTTCGTCACAGATGTTTGGGTGTTATTTGGTGGTGTGTGAGTACCCACCTCAAGGAATTATCACAACAGTTGTTAAGGTGAACCCTCAAAATAACTAAATTAATTTGAGCTCAACCCCATGGGAGTTCTGTCACAGAGAGACAGGCTTAACTTAAGGCAGTGTGTAAAATATTTGTTATACCAAAACAGTGATCAAGTAAAAAAACACAACAATAAAACCCACAAACCAAATTAAAAAATAGAGTGAAATGTAATAAAGGACATGACAAAAATCCAATGAGGGGAACTGGAGATATAATTTTTGTTAAAGTTTCAAGTAGGAATATCACCAGGAAGCACAAAGCACCAATGTTAGTCATTGGTTGCGCTAGACCGGGCCTAGGTGCAATGTGAGGCTGACCACAAGTGAGCACTGGTTGGATACACCAACCAGGTTTGTCCTGGTCAAATATTTAACTTTCTCACTTAGTCCTTTAAAACCCAATCCATCACAGGAGTATACATCTATCGGCCCCCAGGACCTCAGGGGAGGCTCCAAGAGATTCACAGTGCCATGCAGAGGCCAACATCAGGGTACAGTCTCCATTAGCAGAATATGATATCAGTCTTCTATTTAGAGTGTACAGTTGTTGGACGGTGTAGTGTTCCATGAGCAGTCTGTTTTGCATCTCTTGGAGAGGCGGAGCACACACACACACCCTAAATAGAAGAATGATCTCTTATTCTGATACTTGTTCTCATTTGAGAGCAGATTAATTGCATATACGTGAACATATTGTACTACCCACTTCAGCCTGAGACATCAACTTTACAGCCCCCTTTAAAGGACCTTAAAGATTAATTATTGATGATTGCTTATACCACAAGCAGCTTATACCTTGATGAAGTCATTGGTTAGTTAATGCGATAAAAAATGTGTTTGCTGGCTAGATCCTGATATGAGAAAAAAACTGTTTATAAAGAACTGTATTTCCTACAATTTCAAGACTTTCGGGTGATTTCTTCAGGTGTGCTCGCAATTGGTGTTGAATAGTTTTTTATATTGTTGCCTATGAATAGCTTCACCTAAAAGCATTGTCAAAGCCAATAGGTCTGAATTGGAAGTCAAAAGTCGAGATCTATTGGCTTTGCCAGTGCTTGCCTTATTTATGAGGATGATTTCATTTTTTTCTCACCCTTAGACTCAGTTCTTCATTCTTGTCTCTGTTTCTTTTGTCAAGTGCATGTTCTTTAACCATTCTCTTAGCAGGGAATTTTCTTCCTTACTTCCTTGCTTTATTGCAGTAATGGGTGACCCATACATGTTGCAGAAACCTAATTTTTAAGACTGTCTGACTAATGTTTATCAACCGCGTAAGCAGTGCCTGCTGTGCATGAATTGTGAATTTGGTCTTTGGGCTTCTCTACGAGGCAGAGAGCTGTGATCTTAATGCCATTGCTAGAAAGAACTGTTCTGTTAAGAATTTTAAATGAATTTCAGTATTTTGTGTTTACCTGAAAAAATAGGGGCCCTTTGGTTCTACTAGCTACCACATTAGCATGATATGGGATGAAAACTAGGGGTGTGTGAAATCCACGTAATTTGGTTTTGTGCAGTTAATGGAAATGTCAGCAAATTTACACAAATTACACATAATTAGGCGAAATCCAAATCTGTCATTTCGCTGTATATTTTGGAGTGAAATGCATCCTTGTGACAAATTTTGATGATACGTTTTGCACTAAAATAAATAGTGCAAATCAAAAGCACTGCAGACAACAGCAACTTGCACTCTGTTATCCTGTGCGTTTTTGGTAAATTTGTACCTCAAATGGCGGGTTCACAGTTATCATGCGTAATTATTAAAAATGGCATAATTTATGGAATTTAATGTAACAACATTTCCGAAATTATGAAATTACACTGACGTGCCCTAAATTTCGCCCAGGCCTAACTGAAACCTGGAGTGACTCCCAAGACGCCTATTGGGGCTAATATGCAAGCAAACCTCAAGATGCCCTGTGAACCTAAGTTATGTAAAAGAAACGTTGACCTTTTAAAGGTCTTAGACTTGCAGACATAAACTCCTGTCTCCCATACTTGTCCTCTACAAGTTTATAGTTATAAGAAGATAGCAAAATATTTTCCAGTTCATCTGCAGCGCCATGTACATGTACACCGCTTCAGGGTTATGCTGCAGAGCCTAACCTTTGTTATCATATAATAATATTAGGAGTACAGTTGACTAGTTTAATAACGAAGGATGCCAATACCGCACATGTTAGATATTTGGAATCCTGTATTAAATAGACATTAAATAGACCTAGGAGAAGATTGGGTGAGAACCCATTATCAATCAAGTGAATTTCCATGATCAGAGTGTTTGGGATACTCTGAGATTCTATTTGTGTCTATCTTCAATGTCGGGTGGAGCCAATTTGGTCTTCTAGGTGGCATTAGAGTAGACAGGTCTGTGTCCGCACTTCTTTCACAGAGAGAATTGATAGGGAATCTTCAGGATTGTCATAGAGAAGGCATTTCAGGTGTTTAAGTTTTTCTCTTTAGTAAGTTTTTTTAGCACGGTGTCTCTTCTGTATTGGAGACTGACTGCTTTTTTTTAGATATTTGTTTTTGTGTGTACAATAAAGCAGAGGAAATCGGCATGTCTGTTAGACTGAGGAGCCTTGTTGTTTGCGATTTTACATAATAAACCATTAGATGCAAATGAAATACACTAACAACAAGAAGATCAAAATATTTAGAATAAAATGACTTATTGGTTGATTCCTAATGTTTGAGTAATCACTCCTCTGTGTGGTGTTTCACATTGCTGAATTAATCTGTTCTACTCTTTCCTTGTAGCGGTTACAGGTGCCCACTGTGTATGCACTCTGCTCTTGATATGACAAGTTACTGGAAAGAGTTAGACGATGAAGTGGCCCAAACTCCCATGCCGCCAGAATATCAGAACATGACGGTTGAGGCAAGTAGGAATTCACTTCACCTCCATTGATGTGCCCAGCTAGCTCAAGTGCATTATCAGCACCCATTGTTGCAATATCAGCCACCCTCTTTCTGAGTGCGGCGTTAATTATTGCATTTGGGAAATAGGAAATTTGTCTAGTCATTTTCCTTTCGATCTGCAAATGCAACAATTTAGGCATTGTATTTCATTTATGCTTCCTGTGATGTCATTTTGTTCACATGTGCTTTGATTTGATGGTGTACTGAGCAAAATCTGTTTGACCAGATGATTCCTTGGTACAAGTATGAAATGCTGGTGTTCATCGAAGTCACCTATCTGCTGGAGTGGGACGGTTAGTTGAACTTTAAATTTGACCTTGAAGTTGATACGGGTAGTTAGTATGATCGTGTTCTGTCAACATTTACATGGCACAGTCATTTCTGTCACTGTTTGGAAAAGTAGGTGAGTAATTTATTGGGCCTCCTATAACTTTTTATTCTCTTTCTGGCTCTTAGAAGCCTGGCCACTCTGATAGAAATCCTAAAGCCTCCTCTAGGATATAAATATTTTGAACTAATAAACAATGTGGACTGTTCACATGCACGCATGTGGGACCATGCATCTTCCATGTCCAGGTTACTCTTCCAATTTGGAACCCATTGTTATGGTTGTTTACATGGATTGGTGTCTACTTTGTGGTTGTGTGAATCATGTATACTTCTATATCTCTGCCCACTTACTTCAGAACTTTGACTTGTCACCTCTGGTAAGAGAGGAGCACTTTCATGCAACATAAGAATTTGCTTTGAAAAATATGATCCTGGACATGAGTGAACCAGCCTTTTTGTGCCGTAGTGTCAAACCACAAAATCTGTGTCGTATTTACCCCAGGTTGTATTCTTTTCCCAGTTGTAATGACGGTTGGCTTCCACATTCAGCCTAATGTCATTAGTTCGCATCTCAGGTGGTCAGGAATTTGGGTTCTTTAGGAACACGTTTCTGATCTACTGTAGGCACAGCCTCTTTCTGGCTCCAATCTTTAACTCCAACTTTTAACATTCTATATAGATTATTGAAGACTTAGAGGCACTGTTCATTTCCCATAGCATCCTAGTAGCCAAATAGTCTCTGGTTCTCAGACCTCCAGAAGATGGCACAGTCCCCAAACCATATTCTGTCTACTCTACCACAAGATGTTTTGCTCTCGCAGCACTGAGGGCTAATTCTTCCTCCATTTAATCCCTTAGCATGGCTGCCTGATTGCTGAGGGTCTAGTCTTTGGGCATTGAAGGTTGCCTTAAGAAAATATTATGGATCTTCATGTGGTTAGACAAAACATCTACTTAGAAACCTATACAAGAGTAATTAAATGGGTCTGCCACTGGGACCTTAACAAGGAAGCAAATCCTTTGTATTGGACTGGTATTGAGACTGATCTGGAGTCAATAATTGCTTCTGGGTGATTGACTTTTTTGAATCACTTTAGTTGAATCTACCATTGGTTTGATTCCGTTGTTCCTTTTGAAATTGGGGCACAGTACCACATTACTTCTATTCCCTTCTACTTTAAGTGGCCTATTCTCCTTGTGCGTTTTCTGATTTATTTATTTTTTAGCCTACCTGCCTCCATCTCTTTCTCTTTCTCATGATGATGTCTATTTTCTCACATTTGCATAATACGCTTGGGACTGGGCAGGCCCTTCTGCATCTTCACATGTTCTCTGGTAGACTTCGGGAATGCTTTCAGAGTAAGAAGGGCTGTCATGACCCCATTCTTGTCAAAGCATCTTCCAGTTGTGGGGCTGATTTGAACATCGCTGATTTGAACATTTTTGCCATGACAGATTTTGGCTCCCTTTCTGGCCCTGCCTGCATGGACTCTTTCGTCTTGCTATTCCATCGTCCCATTTAGCTTATTCTATTTTTTATAGCGCTCTAATTCTTTTGTTCCTTAATCTCTCCTTTACATAGTTTAGTATCTCATTAATTAGATTTTAAGCTATGTGGTAGAAAACAAATGTAATTCAAACCAAATTATTTAATTTAGTCACTGGCCACCATCGTCTGTGAAGACCTCCTCGTTGCCTTTGATGATCATCCAACATTCTTGGTTCTCATTGACTCATCTGCTGCCTATGATATGGCATATTAACAGATTCTCCGAAAACACCTTTGATACTGGTACAGCTCTTAACTAGAATGACCCCTCATTAATCCTCTTGATCAGGACCACCTACTGTTCCAGTTGAACATGGAAAACATCCCAGATTTACCCCCTTTTCGCTTGGATCTGGCACCTAGAGCAGTGGCCCTCGCAATTTCTAGAACACTTCTGAGGGAAAGGAACTTGTTCAGTGGAGGCAAACAAAGGCTTTAATGTAGGGCAACAGTGCAAAACAACACATTCTCTTTCATTAATGCTGAGCAAGGGTGCAGTCCTAGTAACAAAGCTATGAATCTGTGTGTTTGGTATTGACAAAATATTTTTTTGATTATTCACATGTATGTGGTAGTTAAATGAGTCCTCCCCAGTCTGAGCATGCTGGAAAAACATGATCATATCTCATCATTACTCAAATTGCAGCAGTAGCTTCTGAATATGTAAAGGATGAACTTATGCCCCATGCACATGTTCATGTGTATGGGCCTGTATTACCTATAACCACTGACTATTCTCTATCCCAATCCAAAATCTGTCGTTCAGTCAAGCCCACCCAATCTATCCATTGATGTTCAAAAGACAGCTACATAGAGATGATCCCTGTGTTTTGTGGTTCACGCTACAGGAAAACCTCCCCTTGAGATGCCCTATCTCTTCAGACAATCCTAGTGTAGCAGGGGAATGACAGCTACATCTTGAATTCCCTGGGAAGCAGTTTTTAAGCCACTTTCCCTAATTCAGCTGTATAAAAATGGTAAATTGGCGTTGCTCCCAAAGGCTGTTTTATTTTATTTTTACAAAAACAACAAGTGATGGACGGAATGCTGAACATTGTCAAACATTCACCCCCAGTCACAGATCTGGGTTTAATCCATCGTTTTTTTGCTGCCCATGCCATTCCAGTTTGGACCCAGCCATATGCAAATCAGTCTTGACCCTGTTCCCCATGTGAACAGTCCAGCCCGAACTGCTAGGCCAGGTCTTCACTGGACTGGAAACAAGCATCCTGGGACCGGTTTCGGGGTTTCACCCCTCATCAGCCAGGCTAGCTTGAATCCAGTGGCATGGGAAGCACGGGACCCACGTCTGGGCATACCCTTCCCACTTAGGGCGACAAATGCAAAAACAACAAGTGATGGACGGAATGCTGAACATTGTCAAACATTCACCCCCAGTCACAGATCTGGGTTTAATCCATCGTTTTTTTGCTGCCCATGCCATTCCAGTTTGGACCCAGCCATATGCAAATCAGTCTTGACCCTGTTCCCCATGGGAACAGTCCAGCCCGAACTGCTAGGCCAGGTCTTCACTGGACTGGAAACAAGCATCCTGGGACCGGTTTCGGGGTTTCACCCCTCATCAGCCAGGCTAGCTTGAATCCAGTGGCATGGGAAGCACGGGACCCACGTCTGGGCATACCCTTCCCACTTAGGGCGACAAATGCAAAAACAACAAGTGATGGACGGAATGCTGAACATTGTCAAACATTCACCCCCAGTCACAGATCTGGGTTTAATCCATCGTTTTTGGCTGGGTCCAAACTGGGGTGGCATGGTGAGCAAAAGAACGATGGATTAAACCCAGATCTGTGACTGGGGGTGAGTGTTTGACAATGTTCAGCATTCCGTCCATCACTTGTTGTTTTTGCTTTGTCGCCCTAAGTGGGAAGGGTATGCCCAGACGTGGGTCCCGTGCTTCCCATGCCACTGGATTCAAGCTAGCCTGGCTGATGAGGGGTGAAACCCCGAAACCGGTCCCAGGATGCTTGTTTCCGGTCCAGTGAGGACCTGGCTTGGCAGTTCGGGCTGGACTGTTCCCATGAGGAACAGGGTCAAGACTGATTTGCATATGGCTGGGTCCAAACTGGGGTGGCATGGTGAGCAAAAGAACGATGGATTAAACCCAGATCTGTGACTAGGGGTGAGTGTTTGACAATGTTCAGCATTCCGTCCATCACTTGTTGTTTTTGCTTTGTCGCCCTAAGTGGGAAGGGTATGCCCAGACGTGGGTCCCGTGCTTCCCATGCCACTGGATTCAAGCTAGCCTGGCTGATGAGGGGTGAAACCCCGAAACCGGTCCCAGGATGCTTGTTTCCGGTCCAGTGAGGACCTGGCTTGGCAGTTCGGGCTGGACTGTTCCCATGAGGAACAGGGTCAAGACTGATTTGCATATGGCTGGGTCCAAACTGGGGTGGCATGGTGAGCAAAAGAACGATGGATTAAACCCAGATCTGTGACTGGGGGTGAGTGTTTGACAATGTTCAGCATTCCGTCCATCACTTGTTGTTTTTGCTTATTTTATTTTTAACCCAGTATGACCACTTTATTGACTGTCTTTTCGTGTTTTATGGTTTCTATTTAATGTTGATTGAGTATAGCAGTCATCCATCATCATCATCAAAATAACTTTATTCAGCCGAAGTTCCAGCCATAAAAGCACAGTTCATAAAATACAATAAAACATTTTTAAAATGGTCATAAAAGTACAATATATAAATATAAACGCACAAGATATCTCAGTATCACTTGCCCCCAGAGTTAATAAGCATTATTTGTCTAAAGCTTGTCCATGCCTCTTCCTTCTTCCTTGTAACTAATGCAGATTTAATTAAATTAATCACGGCATAACATGTCGGGGGCGTTATCCTGGATTTGCAACTTGGTTAACTCTGTTCTGTGCTGTCTGCAGTTAGTTGCTTGGAGGACTGGGGCCAGAAAGTGCTTCCTATGCGAAGGATACAAACTACAAAACTACATAAAGTGCTTTGTTTTGTAACATAGTCACAGGGACAGTTGGGGCGATTAACAAACCCGGTACTCTGAGAAGGATATGCTACCAGAAAATGATTTACATTAAAACGAAATCTGGTGAGATCAACTCTATGCCTCTCATTGTGAACTAGTGTCAGATAAAACTCCAGGCCTAGTGAGAGTTTAATATACACATAATTTAGAGCTATGTAGGATTGATTAAATATTTCTCTGGAGGCCTTCTTCTCTCCAGTTATAGAACATCTCTTTAACCAATGATTTGGTACCACTCATAATAATATCTGGGATTCAAAAATACCATTCAATTCCCAAATTCATAAAAAGAGATTTACCATATTTCAACCATGGAATGGGCCCATAGTTATGCAGATTGAGGCAGTGTTGTCTAATCTCCCTTGTAAGATTAGGTTCCATGGTCAACCAAGTCCTTACCCAAAAAAGGAACAGGCTAATTTTAATTATGTTCTCAAAATAGTTTGCACCAAATGGCAAGCGATAGAAGAAAGGGACTGTGGTACTGCCAGCAAATTACGCAATAACTTGTTTTCAATTATCTGAAGAGAATCATCTTTTTTTATTTTTTTATAACCCCACTCTCCTGCTCTGTAGGTCGCTATTGCAACACATTTAATTTTATAGATTGCAGAACGTTCCTTTGCTGTTTTTTGCCCCAACCATCTTGCATGCATGTTGCCCTACACAGTGCTGGGATTCCTTCACACCATATAGGTAAAGTAAGAGCAGCAGAGGGCCCAACATACAACCGTGCCGCACACTCATCCTGGACCTAATCTCCAGAGAAAGTTTTCTCGTGTATCCCATACCGGATTTTCACAAAAATGTCAGAGTGCATCATATACATCAGATTTATCAATGATTTATCAAACCCTTGTTTGTCCATAATGGACCACAAAATTGGGTGGTTTACCATATCAAATGCACTAGAGAGGTCCCGAAATGCGAGGTGGACGAACCCTCTCTTTGCACTGATGTATTTTCCCTAGATAAGCTGAAGGTTTAGGCATTGATCAATAGTACCAACACCTTTGCTGAACCCATATTGTTCTTTAGATACTAACTGCGTCTCCTTTATCCAGGCCTCCAGTTTTAATGCAGTAACCTTGCCCAGGATCTTACGTGAGCTGTCAAGAAGGGAAATTGCTCAGTAGGAGCTTGCCAGATTTTGTTGCCTTTTTACAAAATCGGTACCACCATTGCCTCCTTCCATGATGGGTTCAGATAACCTATAACAGCAGCCCTTAAAACCTTGGTTAAAATGGGCACCCAGAAAGTAACATTGGATTTGAAAAGATTCATAGGGACCCTGTCTGTGCCTGGCGCTTTTCCAAATCAGCCCTGATTGATTGCTTCTGCTACGTCCTTGAACTGAATTGACTGGCTAAGTAAATAAAGTTCTTCCTCACTCGGCTTTAGTTCAAGGGAAGTTACTGATAGGAAAATTTCCTTTTCACATCTAAATACAGCAGCAGTGATGTTAGTGCGGAGGCTGGGTTTGTGATATCCTGAGGAAAAGGGGGTTTATTCACAATCTTCCAAAAACTCACATTGTCCCTTAAATTGGTTGCCTTCTCCAGATCCTCCCAAGTGTCCCTTCTGATCTCAACTTTCCTTTGTTCTAAAGCCTTCCTATAGTCCTTCCTCCAGGACTTCATTTCGACATTGGAGCGTTTTTTTTTTTTCTCGCCAGGTCGCGTTTGAGTTACTTGTGTGCTAATATACAGGTTTGGTTAAACCAACCATTCAAAGGTTTATTACTTCTGGTTTTATTGGCTAACATCTTGGAAGAAATAGGTGAACAAACATCACCAAAAGCCTCAATAACTCTCACACAGGGTTCTTCACAGGAAGTTACGACTGAAAAGGCTACTTGATTCTCTTTAATAATATCATACATAAATTTATCCTTATCAATCTTTTCCCATTTCCATTACATACCCCCGTTGCGTGAATACTCTGTTGGGTGGCTGGCATCATTTCACCCTTCCTCAACCAGATGTAGGGGAAAAGAGACAATTAGCGGATTGTGGTCGCTACTACATCTGACCACTACCTCAAAATCTTGCACCAGGGATTGTTAGAGACAATAACTTGATCAATGTTACCACGCTTCCTATTGACAATAAATGTAGGAGTGAGCGATGCAGTTGAGTTTCTGTAATCTCTAGCAAAGGTCAAATAAAACTCGTTTGGCTGCATCCCCATAAGGTATGTGCTTAAAGTGTCACTTCCACCCCTTTCTGGTTTCTTAGCCCACATGATTTAATACAGCTATTCTCACATAGGTGCAAGTTAAACTCTCCCTCCCAAACAACAAGAACTTCCTTGCTGTGCACTTGCAATGTCCTCTTTAAAGTCATCAATAACTTTTGTTGAATTATCATCAAAAATACTCCAATAAAAAGTTATCAACATGATATCAAATTAATTAGGTAAAATCATTACCAATAACTGGTAAAAGGAGTTAGATTTAGCTTCCATAATTTTGAGTTTAGTCAGTTTGGTAGCATGGAAGTTAGTTAATCTAACTTTAGGTTTTACCACACTGGAGGGGATTGCGAGGGTGTTAAAAGACTGAAGGCCATTCAAATGGGACTCATCCAGGGCCCAGATTTACTGCAGGCAGAATGTATTATGCTCATTTATGAACAATACCCAATCTGTATTAACAAATTTTCAACGGATCCCCACCACATTCCATGACAGAATCTTGATGCCAGCACTCTTGGTGTAACTAACTAATTGTTGATCGTCCAGCCCTTTTATAGAAGAAGAGAAGGTGCTGGGAACTCCTTGAGAGTACACCTTGTGGGTGTTACTTGAAATCATGTGTCCTGCTACATAGCACGACCTGGGGGAAAGATGTATGAGCCATCCCGAGCAAGTTTCTTGTGTACATGACTTTCTCTGTTGCTTGCCTATAATGCCTCTGGTCAGTCAATCCTGGCCATCCAACGGCAACAAAACTTTGAAACTGTTCTTAATAGAATCACTAAAAACTAACTGGCATGGATAAACAAAAGGCCCAACTGCAAGGCCCCCATCCCCAGTGGGCCTGCACGGTCTATAAAAGTGCCCCAGTGGAAGAGCCTTGATTTTACTCTGTGATGATGTCCTTTGAGAACGACTCTGGAGCAGCATACCAACAATTTGAGGGTTCTTAAAGTTGCTAATCACACAGTCCCTTGGGGAGTCTTTGAGATGAATGCCCAGCCATGTAGTTCTTCTCACAGTGAAGACTTCCTTTGCTAGATCCTGCGGCCAGCCTGAGTTTGTTTTCAGCCAAAGGATAGATTAATTGTTTTCATATGTTCCTCATCTCTATGTGGTGGTAGTACTGGGATGTCCTTTAAAATATTCAGATATGATGCGCAATAAGAGGATAATTGTGGTTAGACTGTATTAGGCCTTCCAGAAATCCGTTTGCTATTGCCAGCAGGTGCATCTTTACTCTTACTTGACATTTGCACCCTCTCTGATAATTGGGCTATCCATCCAGAACTAGTCCCATTGTGCCCACTATGGCGGTCTTCCAGTATATTTGGCACTTGAGCGTGTTGCTGAATGGGAGCCTGTAGAATCTCTCTGGCATGAACAATGCGATCAGCACTTTTGAGCAGGAGCGAGCTTTATAATCCAGCGAGTTGGGCTTCAATCTAATCAAAGCAAGAGATTATGGGAAGAGAACTCCGTGTTTAACAGTTCCCTAAACCTTCCTAAGCAGCCCTCCATAAAATGGTTCAAACTTTGTGTGCTTGAAAGTAAAGTCTCCAACTCCCCCCCCAGGATGGGAATAGGAGGCAGGAAGGGCACAAGCCTCCACCCAAGCTACTGACAATGGATTGACCTTGGGTACTAAAGAGATGTTACCAGTTTGCTTACTAAAATTACCCCTCTTGACTTTCCTGGCTGGTGCAGTTTTGAGGCTCTCAGTATCACCCGCTGGCAATGACGCTGAGTTGGTGGCCTCTGAGGAGGTGGTAAAAATGGGATATGGGGTGATAGGGATATACAGTGTTGTTACTGCAGCTCCAGGGGCACTCATCATCAGAGGCATACCAGGTCAAGCGGTGCCCAATTTTAATTATAGCCTTATCCCAGTTATTTCTATCTCGTTATTACTCCCTCCAGGTTTTCTTTTGCCCATTGTAAGGCAGGGATAGAAATAAACCCAACCAAGCAATTCAGATAAATGTAACAGACTTACACTCTGAGGATTCAAAACAAGTCCCAATGGCAGCTTGAAAGAAGTTAAACAGGACTTTTGAACCAGGGAACCACAAGCGGTGTCTCTGCCTCTTCCTGGCTATGATGGGCAAAGACAGGCCCCTCTTGGTCTAGTCTTCACCCAGGCACTCGCCTGGGTGCGTCCTGCATACATCCTGCCCTGCGGGAGGGAAAGTGCTCTGACAAGTGCCGGGTAGGTGAGAAAACTGCAGAGAGTGCCTCCAGGTGCAATGGTTAGTGGTAGATTCAGTCCATATAAACGCACTGGTCCCACAAACAAAGTCAATCTCATTCCAAATATTAATGAACGTGACCCTCTTATGTAGGATCTTAGTCTGAATTATGCATCACTCTTTGTCAACTCCCAGAGGCTGCTAAGCTTCAAATACTTTGAATTTTTGTTGATGGTGTGCTCTTGGGGCAAGGTGGTGAGGAATCACTGCTCAGGCTGAATGAGCAGGCACCTCTCGACACCATATTCACGGCTGTTTTGATAGTAGAGTGCTCTGAGGAGCTGTATCAAGGAATCAGAAGGCTTACCTATCCTTTGTGGTCCCTTTTCCACTAAATTGGTTTAGAGGTCCTCGCGGGGCTTGGGCAGGGTTAGGCGGATGTCTGACGGTTGCAGTGAAGCTCTGGCCTTGAGTAGATGGAGTAGCGCTGCCCGACTCCTGAAGCATGTGCTACTCGAACAGCTGACTTCCAGTTCCTGGGAGTACAGGTGGGAGAAAAGTGAAGGCAGAGTTAAAACAGGCTGGTGCATACTAAGGGTGAGCAGGAGCAAGGAACAGAGGCCCCTTCCGGATGACAGAGTTCGGGGTGTAGACCGCATTCAATTTCGGAGGACTAACTTTAAGAGCCACAGGCCAGTAGCTTACAGCAGGGTCTGCAGTGGGGGAGGGGAAGCTGGACCCCAAGGACTGCCACATCATTCAGTCGTCTCCTTCCAGCAGCCCAATTGCCCTCACGTATCATCCACCACCTATTCCACTATTACTTATCACCCATATTGGATAGCATGTTGCCTTCATAAAGCAGTTTGCAATTTTTTTTTTTTTTAATGCTTTATTTAAAAAAAAATATGTTTGTTTTAAAGGATTGTTGTCCTAATTCGCATATGTCACGGATAATGGAATAAGAAACTTTTCATGTACTATACTTTCATAATATTATCTTAGTACAGTATCAGGAACGACTGAATGCCATCTCTTGTTTTTATTATTTGAAGCTACGGCATTATTGAGTAAGCTGGTATTACTGATTTTATTTTAGTGTTGGGACAGTGCTACATCTGAGTACCTACTTAATAAGATTTAAAGTGTTGTAGCATCCATCATTTAAACTTAATGAAAGGATAGCTGTGCACGCAAATACTTTTTTTTTGTGTACACCCCTTATCATTTCCCCCCATAAAATGTTATATGTGTCTTTCACCCCGTTTGGACAACTAGCTTGAGTGAGAACATCTAGAAAGGTCCAGCGTGCTGCCAACTGAAAGAATTATTTAGCTATTTTTTGCGTGTATTCTCATTTTGTTTTGGTTTGAATTACAGATTCTATGCAACGACTGTAGTGCACGATCCATGGTGCCATTCCATATTCTAGGAATGAAGTGTTTAAGTTGTGCATCGTACAACACTGCC
This sequence comes from Pleurodeles waltl, assembly GCF_031143425.1. NCBI lineage: Eukaryota > Metazoa > Chordata > Amphibia > Caudata > Salamandridae > Pleurodeles > Pleurodeles waltl. The sequence continues at coordinate 997,549,793 of NC_090436.1, forward strand.
CAAGATGGAAAGAAACACGTGCTGAACCAGCCTCAGTGACAGTTTTGCCTGCTGTAGAAAAAAATAGACACATATACGGAAAGACCAGCTTAAAGTACCTCGTTCCTTGTGGTGGGGCAAGAGCTTTAAAATATTGAAAGATAACCAGACGTCTGTTTCTAATTCAATCTTTCTGAAAAAACATTGGTTGTACAAAGTATAATCGCTGATATGTTTAATTTTTACTTGTCTACCATGCAGATAAGAAGTAAACGGCACTGCAGATATTATTTAAAGTGTGATTTAGCCGTTGTTTTTAAAATTGATTTTCACATGGAAATTAAAACAGTGAGATTGGATGCTAAATAACAAGTAACATGAAATTGGAATTATGCAAACTACAGGAATTATTTGGCAAAAGATGATCAAATTATATGGTAGATATGACTATATTATGCACAAAGCAAAGTCAAATTGTGCAGCAGGGAAAAGCAAATCATGAAGCTGTTTATGTGATTAATGTCAAATAATGCAGCACGTTCTGTGACATGTCAATATAAAGGAGGGTGATGTGGTGAGTAATTGGTGCTCCTATTCCCAATATTGGCTTCCTTTCTATAATGTATACACAGTGCACAAAACTATGGTGTCCACCCCCCAACGACACCCATACAATAAAACCGTCTGGTTTATCTAACAATTTCGATTATTGAGTAATGGCACACATGTAATAACCAAATCCCTACAAATTCTTATAAGTATATATCTAAGAGACAATGAAACATTAATTAAGGTAGTGTTATACACAAAATCCTTCTTTGCGTTTCATACATTATTTATTCCTTCAAAATTAAACCAGTTCCAAATTAAACATCCTTCCGGATCTTCATTAAGATAATTCGTGTTCTTCACAGTCCTTAGGTTAATTCATTAATCACATTTATATATCCTAACACAGCCATAAAGATAATTCGTGTTCTTCACAGTCCTTGGGTTAATTCATTAATCACATTTATATATCCTAACACAGCAAAACCTCCAACTCGCTTGTCCGTTTATTTGTGTCCAAGAAAAACAGAACCTCCAAATCACTTGTCCTTATCAACACGTGTTTCATCCAGGGGAGTGCCCCAGGGATTTCATCAGGACTACCTAAAATAATATTTTCATATGTAATAAATCATTTACAACATCCATTCTTATCCTCTGACCTTATTATCCCTCATATATCAACAAAATCCCATCTCGTAGTGAGAACCATGCATTTTACCATTATCCCTACTTCTGTGATTCTCTTTATTGTGAATCAAAATAACGCAGTTAATTTACCCCATTAAAAAGAACAGGAATGGGTGACAATAAATAAAAATAGAATAAAACTAAAACAAAGTGCAAACTAAAACAAATTTAGTTGAATATTTTAAGTTAAAATCATGTACTACTGTTAAGAGTGTGCCCCTTGTGTAACGCGTGCTCAAAGTAATTTTAAGAGAAATTCCCCCAACACGTGCTAAATATCGAGCATTAATCTAATGTATATTCCACAAGCCCATATGTAAGGAAATGCCTCCTTGGCATGGTTGCCCCCTGACTTTTTGCCTTTGCTGATGCTATGTTTACAATTGAAAGTGTGCTGAGGCCTGCTAACCAGGCCCCAGCACCAGTGTTCTTTCCCTAACCTGTACTTTTGTATCCACAATTGGCAGACCCTGGCATCCAGATAAGTCCCTTGTAACTGGTACTTCTAGTACCAAGGGCCCTGATGCCAAGGAAGGTCTCTAAGGGCTGCAGCATGTCTTATGCCACCCTGGAGACCTCTCACTCAGCACAGACACACTGCTTACCAGCTTGTGTGTGCTAGTGAGGACAAAACGAGTAAGTCGACATGGCACTCCCCTCAGGGTGCCATGCCAGCCTCTCACTGCCTATGCAGTATAGGTAAGACACCCCTCTAGCAGGCCTTACAGCCCTAAGGCAGGGTGCACTATACCATAGGTGAGGGTACCAGTGCATGAGCATGGTACCCCTACAGTGTCTAAACAAAACCTTAGACATTGTAAGTGCAGGGTAGCCATAAGAGTATATGGTCTGGGAGTCTGTCAAACACGAACTCCACAGCACCATAATGGCTACACTGAAAACTGGGAAGTTTGGTATCAAACTTCTCAGCACAATAAATGCACACTGATGCCAGTGTACATTTTATTGTAAAATACACCACAGAGGGCACCTTAGAGGTGCCCCCTGAAACTTAACCGACTATCTGTGTAGGCTGACTAGTTTTAGCAGCCTGCCACAAACCGAGACATGTTGCTGGCCCCATGGGGAGAGTGCCTTTGTCACTCTGAGGCCAGTAACAAAGCCTGCACTGGGTGGAGATGCTAACACCTCCCCCAGGCAGGAATTGTCACACCTGGCGGTGAGCCTCAAAGGCTCACCTCCTTTGTGCCAACCCAGCAGGACACTCCAGCTAGTGGAGTTGCCCGCCCCCTCCGGCCAGGCCCCACTTTTGGCGGCAAGGCCGGAGAAAATAATGAGAAAAACAAGGAGGAGTCACTGGCCAGTCAAGGCAGCCCCTAAGGTGTCCTGAGCTGAAGTGACTCTAACTTTTAGAAATCCTCCATCTTGCAGATGGAGGATTCCCCCAATAGGGTTAGGATTGTGACCCCCTCCCCTTGGGAGGAGGCACAAAGAGGGTGTACCCACCCTCAGGGCTAGTAGCCATTGGCTACTAACCCCCCAGACCTAAACACGCCCTTAAATTTAGTATTTAAGGGCTACCCTGAACCCTAGAAAATTAGATTCCTGTAACTACAAGAAGAAGGACTGCCTAGCTGAAAACCCCTGCAGAGGAAGACCAGAAGACGACAACTGCCTTGGCTCCAGAAACTCACCGGCCTGTCTCCTGCCTTCCAAAGATCCTGCTCCAGCGACGCCTTCCAAAGGGACCAGCGACCTCGACATCCTCTGAGGACTGCCCCTGCTTCGAAAAGACAAGAAACTCCCGAGGACAGCGGACCTGCTCCAAGAAAAGCTGCAACTTTGTTTCCAGCAGCTTTAAAGAACCCTGCAAGCTCCCCGCAAGAAGCGTGAGACTTGCAACACTGCACCCGGCGACCCCGACTCGGCTGGTGGCGATCCAACACCTCAGGAGGGACCCCAGGACTACTCTGATACTGTGAGTACCAAAACCAGTCCCCCCTGAGCCCCCACAGCGCTGCCTGCAGAGGGAATTCCGAGGCTTCCCCTGACCGCGACTCTTTGAACCTAAAGTCCCGACGCCTGGGAGAGACCCTGCACCCGCAGCCCCCAGGACCTGAAGGACCGGACTTTCACTGGAGAAGTGACCCCCAGGAGTCCCTCTCCCTTGCCCAAGTGGAGGTTTCCCCGAGGAATCCCCCCCCTTGCCTGCCTGCAGCGCTGAAGAGATCCCGAGATCTCTCATAGACTAACATTGCGAACCCGACGCTTGTTTCTACACTGCACCCGGCCGCCCCCGCGCCGCTGAGGGTGAAATTTCTGTGTGGACTTGTGTCCCCCCCGGTGCCCTACAAAACCCCCCTGGTCTGCCCTCCGAAGACGCGGGTACTTACCTGCAAGCAGACCGGAACCGGGGCACCCCCTTCTCTCCATTCTAGCCTATGCGTTTTGGGCACCACTTTGAACTCTGCACCTGACCGGCCCTGAGCTGCTGGTGTGGTGACTTTGGGGTTGCTCTGAACCCCCAACGGTGGGCTACCTTGGACCAAGAACTGAACCCTGTAAGTGTCTTACTTACCTGGTAAAACTAACAAAAACTTACCTCCCCCAGGAACTGTGAAAATTGCACTAAGTGTCCACTTTTAAAACAGCTATTTGTCAATAACTTGTAAAGTATACATGCAATTTTTATGATTTGAAGTTCCTAAAGTACTTACCTGCAATACCTTTCGAATTAGATATTACATGTAGAATTTGAACCTGTGGTTCTTAAAATAAACTAAGAAAAGATATTTTTCTATACAAAAACCTATTGGCTGGATTTGTCTCTGAGTGTGTGTAAGGAAATGCCTCCTTGGCATGGTTGCCCCCTGACTTTTTTGCCTTTGCTGATGCTATGTTTACAATTGAAAGTGTGCTGAGGCCTGCTAACCAGGCCCCAGCACCAGTGTTCTTTCCCTAACCTGTACTTTTGTATCCACAATTGGCAGACCCTGGCATCCAGATAAGTCCCTTGTAACTGGTACTTCTAGTACCAAGGGCCCTGATGCCAAGGAAGGTCTCTAAGGGCTGCAGCATGTCTTATGCCACCCTGGAGACCTCTCACTCAGCACAGACACACTGCTTGCCAGCTTGTGTGTGCTAGTGAGGACAAAACGAGTAAGTCGACATGGCACTCCCCTCAGGGTGCCATGCCAGCCTCTCACTGCCTATGCAGTATAGGTAAGACACCCCTCTAGCAGGCCTTACAGCCCTAAGGCAGGGTGCACTATACCATAGGTGAGGGTACCAGTGCATGAGCATGGTACCCCTACAGTGTCTAAATAAAACCTTAGACATTGTAAGTGCAGGGTAGCCATAAGAGTATATGGTCTGGGAGTCTGTCAAACACGAACTCCACAGCACCATAAAGGCTACACTGAAAACTGGGAAGTTTGGTATCAAACTTCTCAGCACAATAAATGCACACTGATGCCAGTGTACATTTTATTGTAAAATACACCACAGAGGGCACCTTAGAGGTGCCCCCTGAAACTTAACCGACTATCTGTGTAGGCTGACTAGTTTTAGCAGCCTGCCACAAACCGAGACATGTTGCTGGCCCCATGGGGAGAGTGCCTTTGTCACTCTGAGGCCAGTAACAAAGCCTGCACTGGGTGGAGATGCTAACACCTCTCCCAGGCAGGAATTGTCACACCTGGCGGTGAGCCTCAAAGGCTCACCTCCTTTGTGCCAACCCAGCAGGACACTCCAGCTAGTGGAGTTGCCCGCCCCCTCCGGCCAGGCCCCACTTTTGGCGGCAAGGCCGGAGAAAATAATGAGAATAACAAGGAGGAGTCACTGGCCAGTCAGGACAGCCCCTAAGGTGTCCTGAGCTGAGGTGACTCTAACTTTTAGAAATCCTCCATCTTGCAGATGGAGGATTCCCCCAATAGGGTTAGGATTGTGACCCCCTCCCCTTGGGAGGGGGCACAAAGAGGGTGTACCCACCCTCAGGGCTAGTAGCCATTGGCTACTAACCCCCCAGACCTAAACACGCCCTTAAATTTAGTATTTAAGGGCTACCCTGAACCCTAGAAAATTAGATTCCTGCAACTACAAGAAGAAGGACTGCCTAGCTGAAAACCCCTGCAGCGGAAGACCAGAAGACGACAACTGCCTTGGCTCCAGAAACTCACCGGCCTGTCTCCTGCCTTCCAAAGATCCTGCTCCAGCGACGCCTTCCAGAGGGACCAGCGACCTCGACATCCTCTGAGGACTGCCCCTGCTTCGAAAAGACAAGAAACTCCCGAGGACAGCGGACCTGCTCCAAGAAAAGCTGCAACTTCGTTTCCAGCAGCTTTAAAGAACCCTGCAAGCTCCCCGCAAGAAGCGTGAGACTTGCAACACTGCACCCGGCGACCCCGACTCGGCTGGTGGCGATCCAACACCTCAGGAGGGACCCCAGGACTACTCTGATACTGTGAGTACCAAAACCTGTCCCCCCTGAGCCCCCACAGCGCCGCCTGCAGAGGGAATCCCGAGGCTTCCCCTGACCGCGACTCTTTGAACCTAAAGTCCCGACGCCTGGGAGAGACCCTGCACCCGCAGCCCCCAGGACCTGAAGGACCGGACTTTCACTGGAGAAGTGACCCCCAGGAGTCCCTCTCCCTTGCCCAAGTGGAGGTTTCCCCGAGGAATCCCCCCCTTGCCTGCCTGCAGCGCTGAAGAGATCCCGAGATCTCTCATAGACTTACATTGAAAACCCGACGCTTGTTTCTACACTGCACCCGGCCGCCCCCGCGCTGCTGAGGGTGAAATTTCTGTGTGGACTTGTGTCCCCCCCGGTGCCCTACAAAACCCCTCTGGTCTGCCCTCCGAAGACGCGGGTACTTACCTGCAAGCAGACCGGAACCGGGGCACCCCCTTCTCTCCATTCTAGCCTATGTGTTTTGGGCACCACTTTGAACTCTGCACCTGACCGGCCCTGAGCTGCTGGTGTGGTGACTTTGGGGTTGCTCTGAACCCCCAACGGTGGGCTACCTTGGACCAAGAACTGAACCCTGTAAGTGTCCTACTTACCTGGTAAAACTAACAAAAACTTACCTCCCCCAGGAACTGTGAAAATTGCACTAAGTGTCCACTTTTAAAACAGCTATTTGTCAATAACTTGAAAAGTATACATGCAATTTTTATGATTTGAAGTTCCTAAAGTACTTACCTGCAATACCTTTCGAACAAGATATTACATGTAGAATTTGAACCTGTGGTTCTTAAAATAAACTAAGAAAATATATTTTTCTATATAAAAACCTATTGGCTGGATTTGTCTCTGAGTGTGTGTACCTCATTTATTGTCTATGTGTATGTACAACAAATGCTTAACACTACTCCTTGGATAAGCCTACTGCTCGACCACACTACCACAAAATAGAGCATTAGTATTATCTCTTTTTACCACTATTTTACCTCTAAGGGGAACCCTTGGACTCTGTGCATGCTATTCCTTACTTTGAAATAGCACATACAGAGCCAACTTCCTACATTGGTGGATCAGCGGTGGGGTACAAGACTTTGCATTTGCTGGACTACTCAGCCAATACCTGATCACACGACAAATTCCAAAATTGTCATTAGAAATTGATTTTTGCAATTTGAAAAGTTTTCTAAATTCTTAAAAGACCTGCTAGGGCCTTGTGTTAGATCCTGTTTAGCATTTCTTTTAGAGTTTAAAAGTTTGTTAAAAGTTTGAATTAGATTCTAGAATCAGTTTTAGTCTCTTAAAAAGTATTCCAACTTTTAGAAGCATAATGTCTAGCACAGATGTGAATGTGGTGGAACTCGACACCACACCTTACCTCCATCTACAGATGAGAGAGCTAAGGTCACTCTGTAAACTAAAGAAAATAACAATGGGCCCCAAACCTACCAAAATACAGCTCCAGGAGCTTTTGGCAGAGTTTGAAAAGGCCAACCCCTCTGAGGGTGGCAACTCAGAGGAAGAGGATAGTGACTTGGAGGACAATTCCCCCCTACCAGTCCTATCTAGGGAGAACAGGGTCCCTCAAACCCTGACTCCTAAAATAATAGTCAGAGATGCTGGTTCCCTCACAGGAGAGACCAACACCTCTGAAATCACTGAGGATAGCCCCAGTGAAGAGGACATCCAGTTAGCCAGGATGGCCAAAAGATTGGCTTTGGAAAGACAGATCCTAGCCATAGAGAGGGAAAGACAAGAGATGGGCCTAGGACCCATCAATGGTGGCAGCAACATAAATAGGGTCAGAGATTCTCCTGACATGTTGAAAATCCCTAAAGGGATTGTAACTAAATATGAAGATGGTGATGACATCACCAAATGGTTCACAGCTTTTGAGAGGGCTTGTGTAACCAGAAAAGTGAACAGATCTCACTGGGGTGCTCTCCTTTGGGAAATGTTCACAGGAAAGTGTAGGGATAGACTCCTCACACTCTCTGGACAAGATGCAGAATCTTATGACCTCATGAAGGGTACCCTGATTGAGGGCTTTGGATTCTCCACTGAGGAGTATAGGATTAGATTCAGGGGGGCTCAAAAATCCTCGAGCCAGACCTGGGTTGACTTTGTAGACTACTCAGTGAAAACACTAGATGGTTGGATTCAAGGCAGTGGTGTAAATAATTATGATGGGCTGTACAATTTATTTGTGAAAGAACACCTGTTAAGTAATTGTTTCAATGATAAACTGCATCAGCATCTGGTAGACCTAGGACCAATTTCTCCCCAAGAATTGGGAAAGAAGGCGGACCATTGGGTCAAGACAAGGGTGTCCAAGACTTCAACAGGGGGTGACCAAAAGAAAGGGGTCACAAAGACTCCCCAGGGGAAGGGTGATGAGACAACCAAAACTAAAAATAGTAAAGAGTCTTCTACAGGCCCCCAAAAACCTGCACAGGAGGGTGGGCCCAGAGCCTCTTCACAAAACAATGGGTACAAGGGTAAAAACTTTGATCCCAAAAAGGCCTGGTGTCATAGCTGTAAACAGCATGGACACCAAACTGGAGACAAGGCCTGTCCCAAGAAAGGTTCCACTCCAAACTCCCATCCAGGTAACACTGGTATGGCTAGTCTCCAAGTGGGATCAACAGTGTGCACAGAGCAAATCAGGGTCCACACTGAAGCTACTCTAGTTTCTGAGGGTGGGGTGGATTTAGCCACACTAGCTGTCTGGCCGCCTAACATGCAAAAATACAGACAGCAACTCTTAATTAATGGGACTAGAATAGAGGGCCTGAGGGATACAGGTGCCAGTGTCACCATGGTGACAGAGAAACTGGTTTCCCCTGGCCAATACCTGACTGGAAAAACTTACACAGTCACCAACGCTGACAATCAGAAAAAAGTACATCCCATGGCAATGGTTACTTTAGAATGGGGAGGGGTCAATGGCCTGAAACAGGTGGTGGTCTCCTCAAATATCCCAGTGGACTGTCTGCTTGGAAATGACCTGGAGTCCTCAGCATGGGCTGAGGTAGAACTAAAAACCCATGCAGCAATGCTGGGTATCCCTGAACTGGTGTGTGTGAAAACAAGAGCACAGTGCAAGGCACAGGGTGAAAAAGTAGAGCTGGAGTCTGGAAAAATGGCCCAGCCTACCAAGAGAACAGGAAAGTCAGTTGGGAAACCAACTGCAACACAGCAAAAGAAAGGGAACCTCTCTTCTCAGGAAGAAGTTCTGCCCTCTGAGGGAACTGAGCCTTTGGAGCTTGAACCTTACCAGGTTGAGCTCTTAGGCCCAGGGGGACCCTCCAGGGAGGAGCTGTGTAAGGGACAAGAAACCTGTCCCTCTCTTGAAGGCCTTAGGCAGCAAGCTGCTGAAGAGTCCAAAGGCAAGAAAAATGGAACCCATAGGGTCTATTGGGAGGATGGACTCCTGTACACTGAGGCCAGAGACCCCAAACCTGGTGCCACTAGGAGAGTGGTAGTGCCTCAGCTGTTCAGAGAGTTCATCCTAACATTGGCCCATGACATTCCCCTTGCTGGACATTTGGGACAAACCAAGACGTGGGAGAGGTTAGTCAACCACTTCTACTGGCCCAATATGTCCAACATGGTTAAGGAGTTTTGCCTCTCCTGCCCCACCTGTCAAGCCAGTGGTAAGACAGGTGGGCATCCAAAGGCCCCCCTCATTCCACTTCCAGTGGTGGGGGTTCCCTTTGAAAGAGTGGGTGTGGACATAGTTGGTCCACTGGAACCTCCCACAGCCTCAGGAAATATGTATATCCTGGTAGTAGTGGATCATGCTACCAGGTATCCTGAAGCTATTCCCCTTAGGTCGACTACTGCCCCTGCAGTAGCCAAGGCCCTCATTGGTATCTTTACCAGAGTGGGTTTCCCTAAGGAGGTGGTGTCTGACAGAGGTACCAACTTCATGTCAGCATACCTAAAGCACATGTGGAATGAGTGTGGAGTGACTTATAAATTCACTACCCCATACCATCCACAAACTAATGGCTTGGTTGAGAGATTCAACAAGACATTAAAAGGCATGATCATGGGGCTCCCAGAAAAGCTCAAAAGGAGATGGGATGTCCTCTTGCCATGTCTGCTTTTCGCTTACAGAGAGGTGCCACAGAAGGGAGTAGGATTCTCACCCTTTGAACTTCTGTTTGGTCATCCTGTAAGGGGACCACTTGCCCTTGTTAAAGAAGGCTGGGAGAGACCTCTCCACGAGCCTAAACAGGACATAGTGGACTATGTACTTGGCCTTCGCTCTAGAATGGCAGAGTACATGGAAAAGGCAACCAAAAACCTTGAGGCCAGCCAACAGCTCCAGAAGTTTTGGTATGACCAAAAGGCTGCACTGGTTGAGTTCCAACCAGGGCAGAAAGTCTGGGTTCTGGAGCCTGTGGCTCCCAGGGCACTCCAGGACAAATGGAGTGGCCCTTACCCAGTACTAGAAAGGAAGAGTCAGGTCACCTACCTGGTGGACCTGGGCACAAGCAGGAGCCCCAAGAGGGTGATCCATGTAAACCGCCTTAAGCTCTTCCACGACAGGGCTGATGTCAATCTGTTGATGGTAACAGATGAGGATCAGGAGGCAGAGAGTGAACCTCTCCCTGATCTTCTGTCATCAGACCCAAAAGATGGCACAGTAGATGGAGTGATCTACTCAGACACCCTCTCTGGCCAACAGCAAGCTGATTGTAGGAGAGTCCTACAACAGTTTCCTGAACTCTTCTCCTTAACCCCTGGTCAGACACACCTGTGTACCCATGATGTGGACACAGGAGACAGCATGCCTGTCAAGAACAAAATCTTTAGACAATCTGACCATGTTAAGGAAAGCATCAAGGTGGAAGTCCACAAGATGCTGGAATTGGGAGTAATTGAGCGCTCTGACAGCCCCTGGGCTAGCCCAGTGGTCTTAGTCCCCAAACCTCACACCAAAGATGGAAAGAAAGAGATGAGGTTTTGTGTGGACTACAGAGGGCTCAATTCTGTCACCAAGACAGATGCCCATCCAATTCCAAGAGCTGATGAGCTCATTGATAAATTAGGTGCTGCCAAATTTCTAAGTACCTTTGACTTGACAGCAGGGTACTGGCAAATAAAAATGGCACCTGGAGCAAAAGAAAAGACAGCATTCTCCACACCTGATGGGCATTATCAGTTTACTGTTATGCCCTTTGGTTTAAAGAATGCCCCTGCCACCTTCCAAAGGTTGGTGAATCAAGTCCTTGCTGGCTTGGAGTCCTTTAGCACAGCTTATCTTGATGATATTGCTGTCTTTAGCTCCACCTGGCAGGATCACCTGGTCCACCTGAGGAAGGTTTTGAAGGCTCTGCAATCTGCAGGCCTCTCTATCAAGGCATCCAAATGCCAGATAGGGCAGGGAACTGTGGTTTACTTGGGACACCTTGTAGGTGGAGGCCAAGTTCAGCCACTTCAACCCAAGATCCAGACTATTCTGGACTGGGTAGCTCCAAAAACCCAGACTCAAGTCAGGGCATTCCTTGGCTTGACTGGGTACTACAGGAGGTTTGTGAAGGGATATGGATCCATTGTGACAGCCCTCACTGAACTCACCTCCAAGAAAATGCCCAAGAAAGTAAACTGGACTGTGGAATGCCAACAGGCCTTTGACACCCTGAAACAGGCAATGTGCTCAGCACCAGTTCTCAAAGCTCCAGATTATTCTAAGCAGTTCATTGTGCAGACTGATGCCTCTGAACATGGGATAGGGGCAGTTTTGTCCCAAACAAATGATGACGGCCTTGACCAGCCTGTTGCTTTCATTAGCAGGAGGTTACTCCCCAGGGAGCAGCGTTGGAGTGCCATTGAGAGGGAGGCCTTTGCTGTGGTTTGGTCCCTGAAGAAGCTGAGACCATACCTCTTTGGGACTCACTTCCTAGTTCAAACTGACCACAGACCTCTCAAATGGCTGATGCAAATGAAAGGTGAAAATCCTAAACTGTTGAGGTGGTCCATCTCCCTACAGGGAATGGACTTTATAGTGGAACACAGACCTGGGACTGCCCATGCCAATGCAGATGGCCTTTCCAGGTTCTTCCACTTAGAAAATGAAGACTCTCTTGGGAAAGGTTAGTCTCATCCTCTTTCGTTTGGGGGGGGGTTGTGTAAGGAAATGCCTCCTTGGCATGGTTGCCCCCTGACTTTTTTGCCTTTGCTGATGCTATGTTTACAATTGAAAGTGTGCTGAGGCCTGCTAACCAGGCCCCAGCACCAGTGTTCTTTCCCTAACCTGTACTTTTGTATCCACAATTGGCAGACCCTGGCATCCAGATAAGTCCCTTGTAACTGGTACTTCTAGTACCAAGGGCCCTGATGCCAAGGAAGGTCTCTAAGGGCTGCAGCATGTCTTATGCCACCCTGGAGACCTCTCACTCAGCACAGACACACTGCTTGCCAGCTTGTGTGTGCTAGTGAGGACAAAACGAGTAAGTCGACATGGCACTCCCCTCAGGGTGCCATGCCAGCCTCTCACTGCCTATGCAGTATAGGTAAGACACCCCTCTAGCAGGCCTTACAGCCCTAAGGCAGGGTGCACTATACCATAGGTGAGGGTACCAGTGCATGAGCATGGTACCCCTACAGTGTCTAAATAAAACCTTAGACATTGTAAGTGCAGGGTAGCCATAAGAGTATATGGTCTGGGAGTCTGTCAAACACGAACTCCACAGCACCATAAAGGCTACACTGAAAACTGGGAAGTTTGGTATCAAACTTCTCAGCACAATAAATGCACACTGATGCCAGTGTACATTTTATTGTAAAATACACCACAGAGGGCACCTTAGAGGTGCCCCCTGAAACTTAACCGACTATCTGTGTAGGCTGACTAGTTTTAGCAGCCTGCCACAAACCGAGACATGTTGCTGGCCCCATGGGGAGAGTGCCTTTGTCACTCTGAGGCCAGTAACAAAGCCTGCACTGGGTGGAGATGCTAACACCTCTCCCAGGCAGGAATTGTCACACCTGGCGGTGAGCCTCAAAGGCTCACCTCCTTTGTGCCAACCCAGCAGGACACTCCAGCTAGTGGAGTTGCCCGCCCCCTCCGGCCAGGCCCCACTTTTGGCGGCAAGGCCGGAGAAAATAATGAGAATAACAAGGAGGAGTCACTGGCCAGTCAGGACAGCCCCTAAGGTGTCCTGAGCTGAGGTGACTCTAACTTTTAGAAATCCTCCATCTTGCAGATGGAGGATTCCCCCAATAGGGTTAGGATTGTGACCCCCTCCCCTTGGGAGGGGGCACAAAGAGGGTGTACCCACCCTCAGGGCTAGTAGCCATTGGCTACTAACCCCCCAGACCTAAACACGCCCTTAAATTTAGTATTTAAGGGCTACCCTGAACCCTAGAAAATTAGATTCCTGCAACTACAAGAAGAAGGACTGCCTAGCTGAAAACCCCTGCAGCGGAAGACCAGAAGACGACAACTGCCTTGGCTCCAGAAACTCACCGGCCTGTCTCCTGCCTTCCAAAGATCCTGCTCCAGCGACGCCTTCCAGAGGGACCAGCGACCTCGACATCCTCTGAGGACTGCCCCTGCTTCGAAAAGACAAGAAACTCCCGAGGACAGCGGACCTGCTCCAAGAAAAGCTGCAACTTCGTTTCCAGCAGCTTTAAAGAACCCTGCAAGCTCCCCGCAAGAAGCGTGAGACTTGCAACACTGCACCCGGCGACCCCGACTCGGCTGGTGGCGATCCAACACCTCAGGAGGGACCCCAGGACTACTCTGATACTGTGAGTACCAAAACCTGTCCCCCCTGAGCCCCCACAGCGCCGCCTGCAGAGGGAATCCCGAGGCTTCCCCTGACCGCGACTCTTTGAACCTAAAGTCCCGACGCCTGGGAGAGACCCTGCACCCGCAGCCCCCAGGACCTGAAGGACCGGACTTTCACTGGAGAAGTGACCCCCAGGAGTCCCTCTCCCTTGCCCAAGTGGAGGTTTCCCCGAGGAATCCCCCCCTTGCCTGCCTGCAGCGCTGAAGAGATCCCGAGATCTCTCATAGACTTACATTGAAAACCCGACGCTTGTTTCTACACTGCACCCGGCCGCCCCCGCGCTGCTGAGGGTGAAATTTCTGTGTGGACTTGTGTCCCCCCCGGTGCCCTACAAAACCCCTCTGGTCTGCCCTCCGAAGACGCGGGTACTTACCTGCAAGCAGACCGGAACCGGGGCACCCCCTTCTCTCCATTCTAGCCTATGTGTTTTGGGCACCACTTTGAACTCTGCACCTGACCGGCCCTGAGCTGCTGGTGTGGTGACTTTGGGGTTGCTCTGAACCCCCAACGGTGGGCTACCTTGGACCAAGAACTGAACCCTGTAAGTGTCCTACTTACCTGGTAAAACTAACAAAAACTTACCTCCCCCAGGAACTGTGAAAATTGCACTAAGTGTCCACTTTTAAAACAGCTATTTGTCAATAACTTGAAAAGTATACATGCAATTTTTATGATTTGAAGTTCCTAAAGTACTTACCTGCAATACCTTTCGAACAAGATATTACATGTAGAATTTGAACCTGTGGTTCTTAAAATAAACTAAGAAAAGATATTTTTCTATATAAAAACCTATTGGCTGGATTTGTCTCTGAGTGTGTGTACCTCATTTATTGTCTATGTGTATGTACAACAAATGCTTAACACTACTCCTTGGATAAGCCTACTGCTCGACCACACTACCACAAAATAGAGCATTAGTATTATCTCTTTTTACCACTATTTTACCTCTAAGGGGAACCCTTGGACTCTGTGCATGCTATTCCTTACTTTGAAATAGCACATACAGAGCCAACTTCCTACAGTGTGTGTACCTCATTTATTGTCTATGTGTATGTACAACAAATGCTTAACACTACTCCTTGGATAAGCCTACTGCTCGACCACACTACCACAAAATAGAGCATTAGTATTATCTATTTTTACCACTATTTTACCTCTAAGGGGAACCCTTGGACTCTGTGCATGCTATTCCTTACTTTGAAATAGCACATACAGAGCCAACTTCCTACATTGGTGGATCAGCGGTGGGGTACAAGACTTTGCATTTGCTGGACTACTCAGCCAATACCTGATCACACGACAAATTCCAAAATTGGCATTAGAAATTCATTTTTGCAATTTGAAATTTTTCTAAATTCTTAAAAGTCCTGCTAGGGCCTTGTGTGTTAAGTCCCTGTTTAGCATTGTCTTTTAGAGTTTAAAAGTTTGTTAAAAGTTTGAAATTAGATTCTAGAAACCGTTTTAGATTCTTTAAAAAGTCTTCCAACTCTTAGCAAAATAATGTCTGATACAGAGATGAATTTGGTGGAACTCGACACCACACCTTACCTCCATCTTAAGATGAGGGAGCTAAGGTCTCTCTGTAATATCAAAAAAATAACCATTGGCTCCAGACCTACCAAAATTCAGCTCCAGGAGCTGTTGGCAGAGTTTGAAAAAGCCAACCCCTCTGATGATGACCTCACAGAGGAAGAAATTAGTGACTTGGAGGCCAATGTCCCTCCTCCAGTCCTAAATAGGGAGAACAGGACCCCTCAAGTCCTGTCTCCAACTGTGTTAGTCAGAAATAGTGAGTCCCTCACAGGAGGGTCCCACATTTCTGAAATCACTGAGGATGCTCTCAGTGAAGATGACCTCCTGTTAGCCAGGATGGCCAAAAGATTGGCTTTAGAGAGACAGCTCCTAGCCATAGAAAGGGAAAGACAAGAGATGGGCCTAGGACCCATGAATGGTGGCAGCAATATAAATAGGGTCAGAGATTCTCCTGACATGTTAAAAATCCCAAAAGGGATTGTGACAAAATTTGAAGATGGTGATGACATCACCAAGTGGTTCACAGCTTTTGAGAGGGCTTGTGTAACCAGAAAAGTGAACAGATCTCACTGGGGTGCTCTCCTTTGGGAAATGTTCACTGGAAAGTGTAGGGATAGACTCCTCACACTCTCTGGAAAAGATGCAGAATCTTATGACCTCATGAAGGGTACCCTGATTGAGGGCTTTGGATTCTCCACTGAGGAGTACAGGATTAGGTTCAGGGGGGCTCAAAAATCCTCGAGCCAGACCTGGGTGGACTTTGTTGACTACTCAGTGAAAACACTAGATGGTTGGATTCAAGGCAGTGGTGTAAGTAATTATGATGGGCTGTACAATTTATTTGCGAAAGAACACCTGTTAAGTAATTGTTTCAATGATAAACTGCATCAGCATCTGGTAGACCTAGGACCAATTTCTCCCCAAGAATTGGGAAAGAAGGCGGACCATTGGGTCAAGACAAGGGTGTCCAAGACTTCAACAGGGGGTGACCAAAAGAAAGGGGTCACAAAGACTCCCCAGGGGAAGGGTGATGAGACAACCAAAACTAAAAATAGTAAAGAGTCTTCTACAGGCCCCCAAAAACCTGCACAGGAGGGTGGGCCCAGAGCCTCTTCACAAAACAATGGGTACAAGGGTAAAAACTTTGATCCCAAAAAGGCCTGGTGTCATAGCTGTAAACAGCATGGACACCAAACTGGAGACAAGGCCTGTCCCAAGAAAGGTTCCACTCCAAACTCCCATCCAGGTAACACTGGTATGGCTAGTCTCCAAGTGGGATCAACAGTGTGCCCAGAGCAAATCAGGGTCCACACTGAAGCTATTCTAGTTTCTGAGGGTGGGGTGGATTTAGCCACACTAGCTGTCTGGCCGCCTAACATGCAAAAATACAGACAGCAACTCTTAATTAATGGGACTAGAATAGAGGGCCTGAGGGATACAGGTGCCAGTGTCACCATGGTGACAGAGAAACTGGTTTCCCCTGGCCAATACCTGACTGGAAAAACTTACACAGTCACCAACGCTGACAATCAGAAAAAAGTACATCCCATGGCAATGGTTACTTTAGAATGGGGAGGGGTCAATGGCCTGAAACAGGTGGTGGTCTCCTCAAATATCCCAGTGGACTGTCTGCTTGGAAATGACCTGGAGTCCTCAGCATGGGCTGAGGTAGAACTAAAAACCCATGCAGCAATGCTGGGTATCCCTGAACTGGTGTGTGTGAAAACAAGAGCACAGTGCAAGGCACAGGGTGAAAAAGTAGAGCTGGAGTCTGGAAAAATGGCCCAGCCTACCAAGAGAACAGGAAAGTCAGTTGGGAAACCAACTGCAACACAGCAAAAGAAAGGGAACCTCTCTTCTCAGGAAGAAGTTCTGCCCTCTGAGGGAACTGAGCCTTTGGAGCTTGAACCTTACCAGGTTGAGCTCTTAGGCCCAGGGGGACCCTCCAGGGAGGAGCTGTGTAAGGGACAAGAAACCTGTCCCTCTCTTGAAGGCCTTAGGCAGCAAGCTGCTGAAGAGTCCAAAGGCAAGAAAAATGGAACCCATAGGGTCTATTGGGAGGATGGACTCCTGTACACTGAGGCCAGAGACCCCAAACCTGGTGCCACTAGGAGAGTGGTAGTGCCTCAGCTGTTCAGAGAGTTCATCCTAACATTGGCCCATGACATTCCCCTTGCTGGACATTTGGGACAAACCAAGACGTGGGAGAGGTTAGTCAACCACTTCTACTGGCCCAATATGTCCAACATGGTTAAGGAGTTTTGCCTCTCCTGCCCCACCTGTCAAGCCAGTGGTAAGACAGGTGGGCATCCAAAGGCCCCCCTCATTCCACTTCCAGTGGTGGGGGTTCCCTTTGAAAGAGTGGGTGTGGACATAGTTGGTCCACTGGAACCTCCCACAGCCTCAGGAAATATGTATATCCTGGTAGTAGTGGATCATGCTACCAGGTATCCTGAAGCTATTCCCCTTAGGTCGACTACTGCCCCTGCAGTAGCCAAGGCCCTCATTGGTATCTTTACCAGAGTGGGTTTCCCTAAGGAGGTGGTGTCTGACAGAGGTACCAACTTCATGTCAGCATACCTAAAGCACATGTGGAATGAGTGTGGAGTGACTTATAAATTCACTACCCCATACCATCCACAAACTAATGGCTTGGTTGAGAGATTCAACAAGACATTAAAAGGCATGATCATGGGGCTCCCAGAAAAGCTCAAAAGGAGATGGGATGTCCTCTTGCCATGTCTGCTTTTCGCTTACAGAGAGGTGCCACAGAAGGGAGTAGGATTCTCACCCTTTGAACTTCTGTTTGGTCATCCTGTAAGGGGACCACTTGCCCTTGTTAAAGAAGGCTGGGAGAGACCTCTCCACGAGCCTAAACAGGACATAGTGGACTATGTACTTGGCCTTCGCTCTAGAATGGCAGAGTACATGGAAAAGGCAACCAAAAACCTTGAGGCCAGCCAACAGCTCCAGAAGTTTTGGTATGACCAAAAGGCTGCACTGGTTGAGTTCCAACCAGGGCAGAAAGTCTGGGTTCTGGAGCCTGTGGCTCCCAGGGCACTCCAGGACAAATGGAGTGGCCCTTACCCAGTACTAGAAAGGAAGAGTCAGGTCACCTACCTGGTGGACCTGGGCACAAGCAGGAGCCCCAAGAGGGTGATCCATGTAAACCGCCTTAAGCTCTTCCACGACAGGGCTGATGTCAATCTGTTGATGGTAACAGATGAGGATCAGGAGGCAGAGAGTGAACCTCTCCCTGATCTTCTGTCATCAGACCCAAAAGATGGCACAGTAGATGGAGTGATCTACTCAGACACCCTCTCTGGCCAACAGCAAGCTGATTGTAGGAGAGTCCTACAACAGTTTCCTGAACTCTTCTCCTTAACCCCTGGTCAGACACACCTGTGTACCCATGATGTGGACACAGGAGACAGCATGCCTGTCAAGAACAAAATCTTTAGACAATCTGACCATGTTAAGGAAAGCATCAAGGTGGAAGTCCACAAGATGCTGGAATTGGGAGTAATTGAGCGCTCTGACAGCCCCTGGGCTAGCCCAGTGGTCTTAGTCCCCAAACCTCACACCAAAGATGGAAAGAAAGAGATGAGGTTTTGTGTGGACTACAGAGGGCTCAATTCTGTCACCAAGACAGATGCCCATCCAATTCCAAGAGCTGATGAGCTCATTGATAAATTAGGTGCTGCCAAATTTCTAAGTACCTTTGACTTGACAGCAGGGTACTGGCAAATAAAAATGGCACCTGGAGCAAAAGAAAAGACAGCATTCTCCACACCTGATGGGCATTATCAGTTTACTGTTATGCCCTTTGGTTTAAAGAATGCCCCTGCCACCTTCCAAAGGTTGGTGAATCAAGTCCTTGCTGGCTTGGAGTCCTTTAGCACAGCTTATCTTGATGATATTGCTGTCTTTAGCTCCACCTGGCAGGATCACCTGGTCCACCTGAGGAAGGTTTTGAAGGCTCTGCAATCTGCAGGCCTCTCTATCAAGGCATCCAAATGCCAGATAGGGCAGGGAACTGTGGTTTACTTGGGACACCTTGTAGGTGGAGGCCAAGTTCAGCCACTTCAACCCAAGATCCAGACTATTCTGGACTGGGTAGCTCCAAAAACCCAGACTCAAGTCAGGGCATTCCTTGGCTTGACTGGGTACTACAGGAGGTTTGTGAAGGGATATGGATCCATTGTGACAGCCCTCACTGAACTCACCTCCAAGAAAATGCCCAAGAAAGTAAACTGGACTGTGGAATGCCAACAGGCCTTTGACACCCTGAAACAGGCAATGTGCTCAGCACCAGTTCTCAAAGCTCCAGATTATTCTAAGCAGTTCATTGTGCAGACTGATGCCTCTGAACATGGGATAGGGGCAGTTTTGTCCCAAACAAATGATGACGGCCTTGACCAGCCTGTTGCTTTCATTAGCAGGAGGTTACTCCCCAGGGAGCAGCGTTGGAGTGCCATTGAGAGGGAGGCCTTTGCTGTGGTTTGGTCCCTGAAGAAGCTGAGACCATACCTCTTTGGGACTCACTTCCTAGTTCAAACTGACCACAGACCTCTCAAATGGCTGATGCAAATGAAAGGTGAAAATCCTAAACTGTTGAGGTGGTCCATCTCCCTACAGGGAATGGACTTTATAGTGGAACACAGACCTGGGACTGCCCATGCCAATGCAGATGGCCTTTCCAGGTTCTTCCACTTAGAAAATGAAGACTCTCTTGGGAAAGGTTAGTCTCATCCTCTTTCGTTTGGGGGGGGGGTTGTGTAAGGAAATGCCTCCTTGGCATGGTTGCCCCCTGACTTTTTTGCCTTTGCTGATGCTATGTTTACAATTGAAAGTGTGCTGAGGCCTGCTAACCAGGCCCCAGCACCAGTGTTCTTTCCCTAACCTGTACTTTTGTATCCACAATTGGCAGACCCTGGCATCCAGATAAGTCCCTTGTAACTGGTACTTCTAGTACCAAGGGCCCTGATGCCAAGGAAGGTCTCTAAGGGCTGCAGCATGTCTTATGCCACCCTGGAGACCTCTCACTCAGCACAGACACACTGCTTGCCAGCTTGTGTGTGCTAGTGAGGACAAAACGAGTAAGTCGACATGGCACTCCCCTCAGGGTGCCATGCCAGCCTCTCACTGCCTATGCAGTATAGGTAAGACACCCCTCTAGCAGGCCTTACAGCCCTAAGGCAGGGTGCACTATACCATAGGTGAGGGTACCAGTGCATGAGCATGGTACCCCTACAGTGTCTAAATAAAACCTTAGACATTGTAAGTGCAGGGTAGCCATAAGAGTATATGGTCTGGGAGTCTGTCAAACACGAACTCCACAGCACCATAAAGGCTACACTGAAAACTGGGAAGTTTGGTATCAAACTTCTCAGCACAATAAATGCACACTGATGCCAGTGTACATTTTATTGTAAAATACACCACAGAGGGCACCTTAGAGGTGCCCCCTGAAACTTAACCGACTATCTGTGTAGGCTGACTAGTTTTAGCAGCCTGCCACAAACCGAGACATGTTGCTGGCCCCATGGGGAGAGTGCCTTTGTCACTCTGAGGCCAGTAACAAAGCCTGCACTGGGTGGAGATGCTAACACCTCTCCCAGGCAGGAATTGTCACACCTGGCGGTGAGCCTCAAAGGCTCACCTCCTTTGTGCCAACCCAGCAGGACACTCCAGCTAGTGGAGTTGCCCGCCCCCTCCGGCCAGGCCCCACTTTTGGCGGCAAGGCCGGAGAAAATAATGAGAATAACAAGGAGGAGTCACTGGCCAGTCAGGACAGCCCCTAAGGTGTCCTGAGCTGAGGTGACTCTAACTTTTAGAAATCCTCCATCTTGCAGATGGAGGATTCCCCCAATAGGGTTAGGATTGTGACCCCCTCCCCTTGGGAGGGGGCACAAAGAGGGTGTACCCACCCTCAGGGCTAGTAGCCATTGGCTACTAACCCCCCAGACCTAAACACGCCCTTAAATTTAGTATTTAAGGGCTACCCTGAACCCTAGAAAATTAGATTCCTGCAACTACAAGAAGAAGGACTGCCTAGCTGAAAACCCCTGCAGCGGAAGACCAGAAGACGACAACTGCCTTGGCTCCAGAAACTCACCGGCCTGTCTCCTGCCTTCCAAAGATCCTGCTCCAGCGACGCCTTCCAGAGGGACCAGCGACCTCGACATCCTCTGAGGACTGCCCCTGCTTCGAAAAGACAAGAAACTCCCGAGGACAGCGGACCTGCTCCAAGAAAAGCTGCAACTTCGTTTCCAGCAGCTTTAAAGAACCCTGCAAGCTCCCCGCAAGAAGCGTGAGACTTGCAACACTGCACCCGGCGACCCCGACTCGGCTGGTGGCGATCCAACACCTCAGGAGGGACCCCAGGACTACTCTGATACTGTGAGTACCAAAACCTGTCCCCCCTGAGCCCCCACAGCGCCGCCTGCAGAGGGAATCCCGAGGCTTCCCCTGACCGCGACTCTTTGAACCTAAAGTCCCGACGCCTGGGAGAGACCCTGCACCCGCAGCCCCCAGGACCTGAAGGACCGGACTTTCACTGGAGAAGTGACCCCCAGGAGTCCCTCTCCCTTGCCCAAGTGGAGGTTTCCCCGAGGAATCCCCCCCTTGCCTGCCTGCAGCGCTGAAGAGATCCCGAGATCTCTCATAGACTTACATTGAAAACCCGACGCTTGTTTCTACACTGCACCCGGCCGCCCCCGCGCTGCTGAGGGTGAAATTTCTGTGTGGACTTGTGTCCCCCCCGGTGCCCTACAAAACCCCTCTGGTCTGCCCTCCGAAGACGCGGGTACTTACCTGCAAGCAGACCGGAACCGGGGCACCCCCTTCTCTCCATTCTAGCCTATGTGTTTTGGGCACCACTTTGAACTCTGCACCTGACCGGCCCTGAGCTGCTGGTGTGGTGACTTTGGGGTTGCTCTGAACCCCCAACGGTGGGCTACCTTGGACCAAGAACTGAACCCTGTAAGTGTCCTACTTACCTGGTAAAACTAACAAAAACTTACCTCCCCCAGGAACTGTGAAAATTGCACTGTGTCCACTTTTAAAACAGCTATTTGTCAATAACTTGAAAAGTATACATGCAATTTTTATGATTTGAAGTTCCTAAAGTACTTACCTGCAATACCTTTCGAACAAGATATTACATGTAGAATTTGAACCTGTGGTTCTTAAAATAAACTAAGAAAAGATATTTTTCTATATAAAAACCTATTGGCTGGATTTGTCTCTGAGTGTGTGTACCTCATTTATTGTCTATGTGTATGTACAACAAATGCTTAACACTACTCCTTGGATAAGCCTACTGCTCGACCACACTACCACAAAATAGAGCATTAGTATTATCTCTTTTTACCACTATTTTACCTCTAAGGGGAACCCTTGGACTCTGTGCATGCTATTCCTTACTTTGAAATAGCACATACAGAGCCAACTTCCTACAGTGTGTGTACCTCATTTATTGTCTATGTGTATGTACAACAAATGCTTAACACTACTCCTTGGATAAGCCTACTGCTCGACCACACTACCACAAAATAGAGCATTAGTATTATCTATTTTTACCACTATTTTACCTCTAAGGGGAACCCTTGGACTCTGTGCATGCTATTCCTTACTTTGAAATAGCACATACAGAGCCAACTTCCTACATTGGTGGATCAGCGGTGGGGTACAAGACTTTGCATTTGCTGGACTACTCAGCCAATACCTGATCACACGACAAATTCCAAAATTGGCATTAGAAATTCATTTTTGCAATTTGAAATTTTTCTAAATTCTTAAAAGTCCTGCTAGGGCCTTGTGTGTTAAGTCCCTGTTTAGCATTGTCTTTTAGAGTTTAAAAGTTTGTTAAAAGTTTGAAATTAGATTCTAGAAACCGTTTTAGATTCTTTAAAAAGTCTTCCAACTCTTAGCAAAATAATGTCTGATACAGAGATGAATGTGGTGGAACTCGACACCACACCTTACCTCCATCTTAAGATGAGGGAGCTAAGGTCTCTCTGTAATATCAAAAAAATAACCATTGGCTCCAGACCTACCAAAATTCAGCTCCAGGAGCTGTTGGCAGAGTTTGAAAAAGCCAACCCCTCTGATGATGACCTCACAGAGGAAGAAATTAGTGACTTGGAGGCCAATGTCCCTCCTCCAGTCCTAAATAGGGAGAACAGGACCCCTCAAGTCCTGTCTCCAACTGTGTTAGTCAGAAATAGTGAGTCCCTCACAGGAGGGTCCCACATTTCTGAAATCACTGAGGATGCTCTCAGTGAAGATGACCTCCTGTTAGCCAGGATGGCCAAAAGATTGGCTTTAGAGAGACAGCTCCTAGCCATAGAAAGGGAAAGACAAGAGATGGGCCTAGGACCCATGAATGGTGGCAGCAATATAAATAGGGTCAGAGATTCTCCTGACATGTTAAAAATCCCAAAAGGGATTGTGACAAAATTTGAAGATGGTGATGACATCACCAAGTGGTTCACAGCTTTTGAGAGGGCTTGTGTAACCAGAAAAGTGAACAGATCTCACTGGGGTGCTCTCCTTTGGGAAATGTTCACTGGAAAGTGTAGGGATAGACTCCTCACACTCTCTGGAAAAGATGCAGAATCTTATGACCTCATGAAGGGTACCCTGATTGAGGGCTTTGGATTCTCCACTGAGGAGTACAGGATTAGGTTCAGGGGGGCTCAAAAATCCTCGAGCCAGACCTGGGTGGACTTTGTTGACTACTCAGTGAAAACACTAGATGGTTGGATTCAAGGCAGTGGTGTAAGTAATTATGATGGGCTGTACAATTTATTTGCGAAAGAACACCTGTTAAGTAATTGTTTCAATGATAAACTGCATCAGCATCTGGTAGACCTAGGACCAATTTCTCCCCAAGAATTGGGAAAGAAGGCGGACCATTGGGTCAAGACAAGGGTGTCCAAGACTTCAACAGGGGGTGACCAAAAGAAAGGGGTCACAAAGACTCCCCAGGGGAAGGGTGATGAGACAACCAAAACTAAAAATAGTAAAGAGTCTTCTACAGGCCCCCAAAAACCTGCACAGGAGGGTGGGCCCAGAGCCTCTTCACAAAACAATGGGTACAAGGGTAAAAACTTTGATCCCAAAAAGGCCTGGTGTCATAGCTGTAAACAGCATGGACACCAAACTGGAGACAAGGCCTGTCCCAAGAAAGGTTCCACTCCAAACTCCCATCCAGGTAACACTGGTATGGCTAGTCTCCAAGTGGGATCAACAGTGTGCCCAGAGCAAATCAGGGTCCACACTGAAGCTATTCTAGTTTCTGAGGGTGGGGTGGATTTAGCCACACTAGCTGTCTGGCCGCCTAACATGCAAAAATACAGACAGCAACTCTTAATTAATGGGACTAGAATAGAGGGCCTGAGGGATACAGGTGCCAGTGTCACCATGGTGACAGAGAAACTGGTTTCCCCTGGCCAATACCTGACTGGAAAAACTTACACAGTCACCAACGCTGACAATCAGAGAAAAGTACATCCCATGGCAATGGTTACTTTAGAATGGGGAGGGGTCAATGGCCTGAAACAGGTGGTGGTCTCCTCAAATATCCCAGTGGACTGTCTGCTTGGAAATGACCTGGAGTCCTCAGCATGGGCTGAGGTAGAGCTAAAAACCCATGCAGCAATGCTGGGCATCCCTGAACTGGTGTGTGTGAAAACAAGAGCACAATGCAAGGCACAGGGTGAACAAGTAGAGCTGGAGTCTGGAAGAATGGCCCAGCCTACCAAGAGAACAGGAAAGTCAGTTGGGAAACCAACTGCAACACAGCAAAAGAAAGGGAACCTCTCTTCTCAGGAAGAAGTTCTGCCCTCTGAGGGAACTGAGCCTTTGGAGCTTGAACCTTATCAGGTTGAGCTCTTAGGCCCAGGGGGACCCTCAAGGGAGGAGCTGTGTAAGGGACAAGAAACCTGTCCCTCTCTTGAAGGCCTTAGGCAGCAAGCTGCTGAAGAGTCCAAAGGCAAGAAAAATGGAACGCATAGGGTCTATTGGGAAGATGGACTCCTGTACACTGAGGCCAGAGACCCCAAACCTGGTGCCACTAGGAGAGTGGTAGTGCCTCAGCTGTTCAGAGAGTTCATCCTAACATTGGCCCATGACATTCCCCTTGCTGGACATTTGGGACAAACCAAGACGTGGGAGAGGTTAGTCAACCACTTCTACTGGCCCAATATGTCCAACATGGTTAAGGAGTTTTGCCTCTCCTGCCCCACCTGTCAAGCCAGTGGTAAGACAGGTGGGCATCCAAAGGCCCCCCTCATTCCACTTCCAGTGGTGGGGGTTCCCTTTGAAAGAGTGGGTGTGGACATAGTTGGTCCACTAGAACCTCCCACAGCCTCAGGAAATATGTATATCCTGGTAGTAGTGGATCATGCTACCAGGTATCCTGAAGCTATTCCCCTTAGGTCGACTACTGCCCCTGCAGTAGCCAAGGCCCTCATTGGTATCTTTACCAGAGTGGGTTTCCCTAAGGAGGTGGTGTCTGACAGAGGTACCAACTTCATGTCAGCATACCTAAAGCACATGTGGAATGAGTGTGGAGTGACTTATAAATTCACTACACCATACCATCCACAAACTAATGGCTTGGTTGAGAGATTCAACAAGACATTAAAAGGCATGATCATGGGGCTCCCAGAAAAACTCAAAAGGAGATGGGATGTCCTCTTGCCATGCCTGCTTTTCGCTTACAGAGAGGTACCACAGAAGGGAGTAGGATTCTCACCCTTTGAACTTCTGTTTGGTCATCCTGTAAGGGGACCACTTGCCCTGGTTAAAGAAGGCTGGGAGAGACCTCTCCATGAGCCTAAACAGGACATAGTGGACTATGTACTTGGCCTTCGCTCTAGAATGGCAGAGTACATGGAAAAGGCAACCAAAAACCTTGAGGCCAGCCAACAGCTCCAGAAGTTTTGGTATGACCAAAAGGCTACACTGGTTGAGTTCCAACCAGGGCAGAAAGTCTGGGTCCTGGAGCCTGTGGCTCCCAGGGCACTCCAGGACAAATGGAGTGGCCCTTACCCAGTACTAGAGAGGAAGAGTCAGGTCACCTACTTGGTGGACCTGGGCACAAGCAGGAGCCCCAAGAGGGTGATCCATGTAAACCGCCTTAAGCTCTTCCACGACAGGGCTGATGTCAATCTGTTGATGGTAACAGATGAGGATCAGGAGGCAGAGAGTGAACCTCTCCCTGATCTTCTGTCATCAGACCCAAAAGATGGTACAGTAGATGGAGTGATCTACTCAGACACCCTCTCTGGCCAACAGCAAGCTGATTGTAGGAGAGTCCTACAACAGTTTCCTGAACTCTTCTCCTTAACCCCTGGTCAGACACACCTGTGTACCCATGATGTGGACACAGGAGACAGCATGCCTGTCAAGAACAAAATCTTTAGACAATCTGACCATGTTAAGGAAAGCATCAAGGTGGAAGTCCACAAGATGCTGGAATTGGGAGTAATTGAGCGCTCTGACAGCCCCTGGGCTAGCCCAGTGGTCTTAGTCCCCAAACCTCACACCAAAGATGGAAAGAAAGAGATGAGGTTTTGTGTGGACTACAGAGGGCTCAATTCTGTCACCAAGACAGATGCTCATCCAATTCCAAGAGCTGATGAGCTCATAGACAAATTAGGTGCTGCCAAATTCTTAAGTACCTTTGACTTGACAGCAGGGTACTGGCAAATAAAAATGGCACCTGGAGCAAAAGAGAAAACAGCATTCTCCACACCTGATGGGCATTATCAGTTTACTGTTATGCCCTTTGGTTTAAAGAATGCCCCTGCCACCTTCCAAAGGTTGGTGAATCAAGTCCTTGCTGGCTTGGAGTCCTTTAGCACAGCTTATCTTGATGATATTGCTGTCTTTAGCTCCACCTGGCAGGATCACCTGGTCCACCTGAAGAAGGTTTTGAAGGCTCTGCAATCTGCAGGCCTCTCTATCAAGGCATCCAAATGCCAGATAGGGCAGGGAACTGTGGTTTACTTGGGCCACCTTGTAGGTGGAGGCCAAGTTCAGCCACTCCAACCCAAGATCCAGACTATTCTGGACTGGGTAGCTCCAAAAACCCAGACTCAAGTCAGGGCATTCCTTGGCTTGACTGGGTATTACAGGAGGTTTGTGAAGGGATATGGATCCATTGTGACAGCCCTCACTGAACTCACCTCCAAGAAAATGCCCAAGAAAGTGAACTGGACTGTGGAATGCCAACAGGCCTTTGACACCCTGAAACAGGCAATGTGCTCAGCACCAGTTCTAAAAGCTCCAGATTATTCTAAGCAGTTCATTGTGCAGACTGATGCCTCTGAACATGGGATAGGGGCAGTTTTGTCCCAAACAAATGATGATGGCCTTGACCAGCCTGTTGCTTTCATTAGCAGGAGGTTACTCCCCAGGGAGCAGCGTTGGAGTGCCATTGAGAGGGAGGCCTTTGCTGTGGTTTGGTCCCTGAAGAAGCTGAGACCATACCTCTTTGGGACTCACTTCCTAGTTCAAACTGACCACAGACCTCTCAAATGGCTGATGCAAATGAAAGGTGAAAATCCTAAACTGTTGAGGTGGTCCATCTCCCTACAGGGAATGGACTTTATAGTGGAACACAGACCTGGGACTGCCCATGCCAATGCAGATGGCCTTTCCAGGTTCTTCCACTTAGAAAATGAAGACTCTCTTGGGAAAGGTTAGTCTCATCCTCTTTCGTTTGGGGGGGGGTTGTGTAAGGAAATGCCTCCTTGGCATGGTTGCCCCCTGACTTTTTGCCTTTGCTGATGCTATGTTTACAATTGAAAGTGTGCTGAGGCCTGCTAACCAGGCCCCAGCACCAGTGTTCTTTCCCTAACCTGTACTTTTGTATCCACAATTGGCAGACCCTGGCATCCAGATAAGTCCCTTGTAACTGGTACTTCTAGTACCAAGGGCCCTGATGCCAAGGAAGGTCTCTAAGGGCTGCAGCATGTCTTATGCCACCCTGGAGACCTCTCACTCAGCACAGACACACTGCTTACCAGCTTGTGTGTGCTAGTGAGGACAAAACGAGTAAGTCGACATGGCACTCCCCTCAGGGTGCCATGCCAGCCTCTCACTGCCTATGCAGTATAGGTAAGACACCCCTCTAGCAGGCCTTACAGCCCTAAGGCAGGGTGCACTATACCATAGGTGAGGGTACCAGTGCATGAGCATGGTACCCCTACAGTGTCTAAACAAAACCTTAGACATTGTAAGTGCAGGGTAGCCATAAGAGTATATGGTCTGGGAGTCTGTCAAACACGAACTCCACAGCACCATAATGGCTACACTGAAAACTGGGAAGTTTGGTATCAAACTTCTCAGCACAATAAATGCACACTGATGCCAGTGTACATTTTATTGTAAAATACACCACAGAGGGCACCTTAGAGGTGCCCCCTGAAACTTAACCGACTATCTGTGTAGGCTGACTAGTTTTAGCAGCCTGCCACAAACCGAGACATGTTGCTGGCCCCATGGGGAGAGTGCCTTTGTCACTCTGAGGCCAGTAACAAAGCCTGCACTGGGTGGAGATGCTAACACCTCCCCCAGGCAGGAATTGTCACACCTGGCGGTGAGCCTCAAAGGCTCACCTCCTTTGTGCCAACCCAGCAGGACACTCCAGCTAGTGGAGTTGCCCGCCCCCTCCGGCCAGGCCCCACTTTTGGCGGCAAGGCCGGAGAAAATAATGAGAAAAACAAGGAGGAGTCACTGGCCAGTCAAGGCAGCCCCTAAGGTGTCCTGAGCTGAAGTGACTCTAACTTTTAGAAATCCTCCATCTTGCAGATGGAGGATTCCCCCAATAGGGTTAGGATTGTGACCCCCTCCCCTTGGGAGGAGGCACAAAGAGGGTGTACCCACCCTCAGGGCTAGTAGCCATTGGCTACTAACCCCCCAGACCTAAACACGCCCTTAAATTTAGTATTTAAGGGCTACCCTGAACCCTAGAAAATTAGATTCCTGTAACTACAAGAAGAAGGACTGCCTAGCTGAAAACCCCTGCAGAGGAAGACCAGAAGACGACAACTGCCTTGGCTCCAGAAACTCACCGGCCTGTCTCCTGCCTTCCAAAGATCCTGCTCCAGCGACGCCTTCCAAAGGGACCAGCGACCTCGACATCCTCTGAGGACTGCCCCTGCTTCGAAAAGACAAGAAACTCCCGAGGACAGCGGACCTGCTCCAAGAAAAGCTGCAACTTTGTTTCCAGCAGCTTTAAAGAACCCTGCAAGCTCCCCGCAAGAAGCGTGAGACTTGCAACACTGCACCCGGCGACCCCGACTCGGCTGGTGGCGATCCAACACCTCAGGAGGGACCCCAGGACTACTCTGATACTGTGAGTACCAAAACCTGTCCCCTCTGAGCCCCCACAGCGCCGCCTGCAGAGGGAATCCCGAGGCTTCCCCTGACCGCGACTCTTTGAACCTAAAGTCCCGACGCCTGGGAGAGACCCTGCACCCGCAGCCCCCAGGACCTGAAGGACCGGACTTTCACTGGAGAAGTGACCCCCAGGAGTCCCTCTCCCTTGCCCAAGTGGAGGTTTCCCCGAGGAATCCCCCCCTTGCCTGCCTGCAGCGCTGAAGAGATCCCGAGATCTCTCATAGACTAACATTGCGAACCCGACGCTTGTTTCTACACTGCACCCGGCCGCCCCCGCGCCGCTGAGGGTGAAATTTCTGTGTGGACTTGTGTCCCCCCCGGTGCCCTACAAAACCCCCCTGGTCTGCCCTCCGAAGACGCGGGTACTTACCTGCAAGCAGACCGGAACCGGGGCACCCCCTTCTCTCCATTCTAGCCTATGCGTTTTGGGCACCACTTTGAACTCTGCACCTGACCGGCCCTGAGCTGCTGGTGTGGTGACTTTGGGGTTGCTCTGAACCCCCAACGGTGGGCTACCTTGGACCAAGAACTGAACCCTGTAAGTGTCTTACTTACCTGGTAAAACTAACAAAAACTTACCTCCCCCAGGAACTGTGACAATTGCACTAAGTGTCCACTTTTAAAACAGCTATTTGTCAATAACTTGTAAAGTATACATGCAATTTTTATGATTTGAAGTTCCTAAAGTACTTACCTGCAATACCTTTCGAATGAGATATTACATGTAGAATTTGAACCGGTGGTTCTTAAAATAAACTAAGAAAAGATATTTTTCTATACAAAAACCTATTGGCTGGATTTGTCTCTGAGTGTGTGTACCTCATTTATTGTCTATGTGTATGTACAACACATGCTTAACACTACTCCTTGGATAAGCCTACTGCTCGACCACACTACCACAAAATAGAGCATTAGTATTATCTATTTTTACCACTATTTTACCTCTAAGGGGAACCCTTGGACTCTGTGCATGCTATTCCTTACTTTGAAATAGCACATACAGAGCCAACTTCCTACACCATAGATTTTACCTTAATATTTCTCCAAAACCGTTCACTTCTTTGGTTTCACAGAATAGTCACTCTTTATTGAGAATTATACTCTATCTACTAGTGCAGTAAAGAAGAACATTTCATTTAAATTAATTTAATTCATGTGTTTTACATGTTTCCAGTTCTGATTGTAGTGTCAAATTAAATGTCCAAGACGCTCACCTACTTTTGTTAAACGTTTTCATTCCTCTCTTGTGCTTCGTAACCTTGTCTATTTCTCCCTCCTGTAGTATCTGCCATAAGACAAGCCATATTAGTTGTCTCCCCAATCCTAATCCCTCCAATATACTCTCCTGTGTATGCTAGGTTTTATGTCTTAACTAGAAAGAGTTATTTTCTTGCTGCGAGTACGCTATCCCAGAGTCTAACCGAAGTTCCCTGAGCGCGGGATTTTGTTGATATATGAGTGATAATAAGGTCAGAGGATAAGAATGGATGTTGTAAATGATTTATTACATATGAAAATATTATTTTAGGTAGTCCTGATGAAATCCCTGGGGCACTGCCCTGGATGAAACACGTGTTGACAAGGACAAGTGATTTGGAGGTTCTGTTTTTCTTGGACACAAATAAACGGACAAGCGAGTTGGAGGTTTTGCTGTGTTAGGATATATAAATGTGATTAATGAATTAACCTAAGGACTGTCAAGAACACAAATTATCTTTATGAAGATCCGGAAGGATGTTTAATTTGGAACTGGTTTAATTTTGAAGGAATAAATAATGTATGAAATGCAAAGAAGGATTTCGTGTATAACACTACCTTAATTAATGTTTCATTGTCTGTTAGATATATACTTATAAGAATTTGTAGGGATTTGGTTATTACATGTGTGCCATTACTCAATAAACGTTCTGTGACATGATTATGTAGTTAAATTGATATTTTAACACACTAAATTATACGCATTCAGCAGATTCCTATTAAATATGGATTTCATTTTGCAAGTCCGCAGATTTATTAAGAATGTCATTTTTACCTCTCAGAATAAAATATTTAGTGTAAAACATACAGTCGTGAACCCTGCAGCAAACGAGCCTGCATATACTCACATTTTGTAAAGGAAGATGTGCTCACTTATGTTCTAAAGCCTGCCTTAAGTTTTGGATTCCCTCTATATTGATCCTTTAAGTTTTCTCCTTGAAGTACCTCTTTTTATTAGAAACTGTTTAATATATTGAATGCCCTACTTTTTCCATATGTGTCTTACTTAGCGGTATTTTAGAAGAACCCCCCAAATGTGGTGCAGCTATTTTTAAGGTCGACTGTTCTGAATCCTAACACGTGAGTGTCCTATTGAAAAAAACTGCACCCTTTAGAACCGTGTCTTTGATGTAAACATGAATTTGTGTGAACAGTTAAACAAAGCACAACATTTTCATGGCAGTGATGAAATCATTCGTGTGCTGTTCTAATTAAATTTAAGTGTTTTGTGGTTTTGTTT
The DNA here is from genome assembly GCF_031143425.1 of Pleurodeles waltl. Classification (NCBI taxonomy): domain Eukaryota; kingdom Metazoa; phylum Chordata; class Amphibia; order Caudata; family Salamandridae; genus Pleurodeles; species Pleurodeles waltl. The sequence goes on from NC_090436.1 coordinate 997,581,684, forward strand.
CCTGCTGCTCGCAAAATCCTTCAACTAGTTTATCCTTTAGCAGTGTTTAGGCTATCTGGAAGCACTGTCATCTCCAGCAATCAATAGCTGAAAGGTAGCCAGCTAACCTATGCAAAATGTCAAGCGTGGTATCGTTCTCTGCAACAGTTTTAATAACTTTTGATATAAATGCAGTAAAAGCTGTAACTTCGGAATCACATTTTCCAAGTGGCCTTGCATGCGAGATTCTCCATGATTTTAACAAGTCGTTTTTTTGCTGCTTTAAAATAAATTAACATTTTGTTTCATAATATTTCAAGGTACAGGATAAGGGTTTTTAAGGAAAAGCATCAGTTAAATGCACTTACTGAGAGAAGTATAAATGGGGCTAGCGCAAACATAGTGGGACTTGCAAAGCAAATGCAATGCTATAAAAGTTCAGAAAATGTAACATGTGGAATGCGTAGGTAAGACTGGTTCAAAGCCTAATTGAGACCTAATCCTCTATTCTAAATTAGAGGCATAACTGAGTTTAACAAGTGTCTGCAAGATTACTGAAGACAGCCTGCTTTTGTGTACATTCATTTTATCCAGCCTATCAAAGTGCGTGTGACGTGAGCATGCCACATGGTATGTCTGTGTATGTGTGGCATACTTCTGAAGCTTTCTAAGGATCTTGGATGTTACAGGTGAGGTGATAAGGCACCAAAATCGCTGGTTTCCTGCTGGGCACTGTTTGGAGGCAAAAAATGGAGGCTAGTAGGTTGTTGCAGCTAGATGAAGCCACCCACAGATAGATGGAGGTAGCTGCAGATAGATGGGGATCGCCAGATAGAGATGCCCTGTAGAGGCAGATATATGAGGTTACTGCATGTAGATGGAGATAGCTTCCGGGTTGATAGAGTTAGTGTCAGACGGAGGTAGCGGTCTATACATACAGATGGCTTCTGATAGATGGAGGTAGTTAGATACTAGAAGCCGCAAATAACCTCATATAGATACTGATAGTCATGGAGATGTGTAGGTAGCTGCTGGGAGCTACAGATACATTTAGGTAGCTGGAGATAGATATTGGAAGGCAGAGATTTTTACAGAGAGCTACATATACCTACAAATATCTACTTTAAGATACAGATAGTTATAGATAGATATTGTTAGCTGTAGCTTGTTACCGGTAAATTGATATGGATGGAGATAGCCACAGATGGCCTCATATATATATATATATATATATATAGAGAGAGAGAGAGAGATACAGATAACTGCAAACAGATGGGTGTAGCAGCACTTAGATCCATAGCTACAGGTCGATGAGGGTACCCACAGACAGATTCAGATAGATTCAGATAGCCACTGATATACTTCGCTAGAGATGGATGGAGGTAGCCGCAGGTAGATACAAAAAGCTGAGATGGATACCAGTAGTTGCATATAGCTCCAGAGATTGGAGGTAACTGCTGGTAGCCACAGATTGAAGGAGGTATCCACTGATGGATACTGGTAGGTAGGTAGGTAGGTAGGGTGGGTGACTAGGGAGGTAGGGAGGTAGGGAGGTAGGGAGGTAGGGAGGTAGGGAGGTAGGGAGGTAGAGAGAGAGAGAGAGAGAGAGAGAGAGAGAGAGAGAGAGAGAGAGAGAGAGAGAGAGAGAGAGAGAGAGAGAGAGAGAGAGAGAGAGAGAGAGAGAGAGAGAGAGAGAGAGAGAGAGAGAGAGAGAGAGAGAGAGAGAGAGAGAGAGAGAGAGAGAGAGAGAGAGAGAGAGAAAACAAACAAACGAACATACAAACAAATATCTGTTTGTAGGTAGCTGCATAAAGATAATGGAAGCTGCAGATTGTTTGTGGTAGATTCATATCTATGGAGGTAGTCACAGGTAGCTTCTTATATATACAGATAGCTATGGATAGATAGATGTATCCACACATAGATACATAGCTGCAGATAGATGGAGGTAGCTACAGACAGATTTGTATAGAATTCATACACCACAAATATAGGTCAGCTGATGTTAGAAATTGGGCTTTTGATTGATTGGGAGGTGAAAACCCTTCTCGAACAACAACCACAATCCTGGTCAGGGTGAACCACAAAAGTCAGTAAATTAACCTGTGCTGAACCCTCTGGTAGCTTGGCACAAAAGCAGTCAGGCTTAATTTAGAGGCATTGTGGTAAGTATTTATGCAGCGCACTAACAATGATAAAGTATAAACAAATCACTAGCAAAATCTCACTCCAATTTAGAAAAAAATGAGGACATTTTAATAAACTATTGGACACCAAAATGACGAGAATCCAATCAGTAGAACCGGAGTTATAAATTATCAACATTTTAGAAAAACGACCTAAAAGATCAGAGAGCCAACCACAGGCCTCTAGTCGCTCAAGACCAGGGCAAAGTCCAACGTTATGGCCTATTCCATCGGAGAGGTTCTGATGCAATAGGTGGATTGAGCCCAGGCTTGGCTTACCCTCCAAATTAGAAGTAATTTTGAAGAAAACATCCTGAGAAAGTGAGGCTGAGCAGGGCAAAGCAACCGGTGGTGTCCGAGGAGGAGGCATTGTAGTCGGGGAGCCGATGGATAAGGTTGCAGTAAAGATTTCTGCATTCAGACTTTGCCACTGTTTTGAAAGTTGAACATCTCCAGTGGGCTGAAGCTGCAGGCTGTAGCCGACAAGGGCTCTACGAGGCCGGATAACCCATTCTGCAAGGAGCTACTGAATATGATTTGCTGCTGCAGAGAAAAACATAGCAGGAGCTACCTCAAAGTCAAGGTGACCGGTGATGCACTGTGGATGGATCGGCAAGCAGGTAGGTCCCAGACTCCTGTTGGATCTCCGTGCACTTTTTGGCTGAAAACTTGATAATTCCCAAACTTTTTGATTTTTTTTTTTTGGCATTTTGAGCAACACCTTCAAGGGTCTAGGACTGGGTGGGCACCACTTGGAGGGTAGGGCTCACTTCAGGCAAGGCCCAAGTGCAGGGTTCAAGTTGTTGGAGCTTTTATGTGTCTCTGTAACTCAGAATAGGAGGCCAGCCAACTAGCTTGTGGAGGCACTCTTGTAGTCCTGGGTTCAAGGAGCAAGGCGGCCCTCAACTAGCTGGGCAGTCCTCTGAGAGTTCAAGACAAGCAGAAGAACACTACTTTGGGAGCAGCAGGCAGTTATCTGAAGTATAAAGCAAGCCTCATACAGCAGGGCTGTCCTCTGAAGTACAAGGCTAACATTCTGAGTGTGCTCCATAGGACGAGTAGTGAACTGAGGAGTGGGTCTCAGGATCCAATATTTATACCTGGTGCCAGATTTTGAAGTGCAGGAATCTTCTAGGCCTTTCTACATCTGGTTTCTGGAAACATGCCCCCTTTCTAGGCTGCAGGAGGTATGGAGTGCCAAAAGGCTGGTGTGAAGTTCTTTCTGAGTATGCTGAGGCAGCTCCTTTGAAATGTAAGTGTGTCAGGGATTAGCTCCATCCCACGCATCCCGGAAGGGAGGCCCATCCTGCCAAAACATAGTCCCCCTTTGTCCCACTTTCTGGGACAAATTCGCAAAGGTCAAGTGCCATACTAATCTCAGTCATGTGACCTAGGACAAAGGCCACAGACACCAAATGGTTAGGACAAGAAAATGCCAGCTTTCATTTTCAGAATTGTGACTTAAAATCATCTGACTTTACAATTAACAAGGGTTTTAAATTACAATTCATTTGAAACTACACATGACATTTCTACCTATACCCAATCAAAAGCTAACACTTATTAAATGTAATAAGGTACCCCAACGTTATCCTATAGGAAAGTTGGGCCTCACAGTAGAGAAAAACAAATTTAATAAAACTTAAAAGTACATTTTAAATAGAATGCGCCCTTCTCTGTGGGCTGTTTAGGGCCTACCTTAGTGGTGGCATGTGAATTATAAGCATTTGCAATGAAATAGGTCTCATATTTCGAACAAGTTAACTGTCATTTTTTGACAACAGCGCCCACAAGCAAAAACAAATGAGTGGAAACTGAGAAAAGACGACAACAAAATAAAATAAAGTTAGCTTTAAAAAAATAAAACTTTCAATTTTGTTTGTCCTGGTGGGCACGTTTTTGCCATGCACAAGCCTTCTGTTTGCAGGGCACTGGAAGATAAAACAAAATAGTACCTCAATCATGTCCAGAGCAGCGGGCGGGCACAAATTTAGTTAGTGCTTGATCCCTGCTCCAAGCAGAAGAACGGAAATAATGCCAGACATGCCTTGATGAATTTGAGGCTGTAAAGAAGAGTGCCACGCAAACCAACAAATGGTGAGCGACAGGCGGGTTCCAAGCACTTTACTGAACACAACAGTGTCTCGCATGCAAGACACATGGGCAAGTGCATCACAGGCTTGGCCATAAAAGATTGAGGTTTAGGCCTGGCAAAAGATTTATTTTTTCAGGTCTAATTAACAGTTTAAAACTGCATACAAGCTGCAATGGCAGACCTTAGACATGTTTAAGGGGCTTCTAAAGTGGGCAGCACAAGTGCTGTAGGCCCACCAATAGCATTTAATTTATAGTTCCTGGATACATGTAGTACCACTTTACTATGGACTTAAAAGTAAATTAGATGTACAAATTGGGTGTAACTCAAATTTACCATGTTTAAAGGTGAGAGCACAAGCACTTTAGCACAGGTTAGCAGTGGTAAAGTGCAGAGAGTCCTAATGCCAACATAAACTAAATTCAGAAAACAGAAGGGGGAAAAAGGCAGAACGTTTGGTGATAACCCTGCAAAGATGGCCCAGTCCAGCACCTGAGATAGATGGAGGTAGCCGTAGATGGATGGAGGTAGCTACAGATAGCGGTAACTGCAGATACTAATAGCTGCAGATAGATGGAAGTAGCTGCATAAATCTGAAGGTAAGTGCAATAAAATAGAGATAGGTACATTTATGTGCAGGTAACCACAGCTATATACGGATCGCCACAGCTAGATATATATGTCTGTAGATCGATTCAAGTAGCTTCAGGTAGATAGAGGTAGCCAAAGATATATGGAGGTCACTGCAAGTAGCTAGAGGTTGCCATTAACAATATATACAGAGGTAGCATCAGATAGTTGGAGTTAATCACAGATAGCCTCAGATAGATGACGGTAGCTGGAGATGCATATAGCTGCAGATAGATGGAGTTAGGCGCAGATACATATAGATACCTACTGAGAGCCGCAGACAGATGCAAGTGAGCACAGGTCTACATAAATGCATATTTATACACATAGCCACATGTCAATTTAATTAGCTGCTGCTTACACTTGTAAGTAGGTGCAGGAAGATGGATGTAGGTACAGTTAGGTAAATTTAGCCGCAGATAGCCACAACTAGATACAGATAGCTGCAGATAAATGGAGGTAACTGCAGGTAGGTGAAATTAGCCGCTGACAGCCACAGCTAGATACAGCTAGCCAAAAATAGATAATAATAGCGGCAGGTAGATGAAGGTAGTGACCCATAGACACATATAGAGAGGGAGCTAGCTTCATATAGCCATAGGTAGATGGATGTAGCTGCTGATAGATTCAGATAGCCACATATAGATGGCGGTTGCTTTAGCTAGATTGAGGTGCCACAGATAAATACAGATAGCTGCAGATAGATGGAGATACCCACATATAGTTACAGATTGCTGAATATAAATACACATAGCAGCATATACATGGAGATACCACAGATGGATATACATAGCTGCAGATAGTTACAAATATCCACAGATAGATGGAGTGTGAGAAAGTCATCCTTTTTTGCCCTGATCACCCCCCATTTTGTGACTGATACTGGTGGTTACTAACTCTGACTATGCTCTGGGTTCTGCTGTCCAGGCCCTTAATTAAAGTAACTTTTGACCGGAATGAGCTTGAACGGCAATTCCAAGTATCAGAATAATAGTTACAATAAATCCAACAACTTGCCAAGGTCAAATTTATTATAACTATTGCAGAAAAGTAGTTTTAGATCTTGCTTTCCTGAAGTTACGTAAAAGAGCCCCATAGCAGCCTCTTCTGATTGGCCAGCCTTTGATAGCCTGAGTCAAGCTGCTCCCTGATTAGATGTGAAGAGGCACGGGACTGACGCAATAGAGACATCTGGTAGGTGGAGATCTGCCGATGCCAGAACAAGGAGAAGTCTGGGTAGCCAAACGGTCTTCAAAGGGAGAAGCACAGGTAGTACAGGATCCAGCCCGACCCCTCTTCCTGCACCCCCAGCCAGATGGGAGCCTCTAATTAGATCAGAAGAGGGTCTGGAAGGGGACTAAAGGGAAAAGCTAGCCATATCTGTGGGTTGGGTTAGCCAGAGATTTTCTCCATTTCGATTTTTGTGAAGATGTGCATCCTGGGACAGAAATATGCCACATTTTCCGTGCAGTGGTCATCACGGAGCTTGAACCCCATTGGTTGGGGATGCCCCCCCTCTTTGCCAGCCCAGAAGGTGGATAAATATGGGAGAGCTACAGAGTACCTCAGACCCCTACCTGGAAACATCTGGAGAGGAAGGACTGCCTTGCTGAACCCTTGGACTGCACAAAAGAAGTTTGCACTCACATGACCTGCACCCGCTGCACTCAAGGTTTTACAACAAAAAGACTTTGCCTGGTTTAAAGGATACAGGAGTACACTCCCTGAACAGCAACAGGTAGAAAAGTGCTGGAAGAGCTACCCGCAACATCAACAATGAGGACAAATCAAGCTGACCAGCTTCACCTGGATGTTACTTGGATTGACCAGGATCATTTTGGGAGTCTCAGACCGCAAGAGGTAAACTAGAGCTTCTGAACCCTTGGGTTGTACCCTGGCCACTTTCTGTCACCAGGAAACCTTCAGAAAAGTACTTCTGAAAATGTTGTAACTTTTGGTAAACTCATGTGAAAAGCTTCACAAGCAGACTATTCTTGACGACAAGAAACAAGCCGGTGACATCTAACTACGACTCGGTCTGACCATGCAGGTTTGCCCTGATGAAAGCTCTGGAGCTCTTCGATGTTGACGACAGAGATAAAGATCTCCAGGAACCACCAAGACATTGTGCTGTAGCAGGCTGGCATCGTCGAGCAGAAGTCCGGATCCAAGGACCCTCTTGCTTGATGTCAAGAGAAAAAGATCCATAAAAATGACTAAGTCAGAAGGTAAAAACTTGACCGTGCCCTACTGCTCATTGTAGCTGGCCCACGCTCCATCACGGTCTGCCTGAAACTTTGATTTTGTCCCTATCCAACACAACCAGATAACTGAGGTTGGCGCTTTTCACTTTTAAGTGCTTGAAAGCACATTTCTGCATTTAATCTTTAAAAAGGTATATCTCTGCTTCCCTACATTAGATATTTGTAATTTTACTGTCATTTAAAAGATAAAAATGTTCTCTATTTTTATAAATTGGTGTTGGATTTTATTGTGTTTTGTGTCTTACTTAGTTACTGTTTTGGTGATATTAAATGCTTTACACACCTGTCTCCTACGTTAAGCCTGACTGTTCGTCAGCCAAGTTACCAATGGTTGAGCAATGATTAATTTATTGAGACTTGACTTCACCTTATATGTGATTTTGGTGTTATCAATAGCTGTAGGTATCTACCTACACTTAAACCACTTTCCAACATGGAGGTAGTCACAGATCGGCACTAATAAATAGTGGTAGCTGCCAATAGATACTGATAGCTGCATAAATAGAGGTAACTGCAAATAAATGGCTGTAGCTCGAGATAGATGGAGGTTGCCACAGGAAGGAGGTAGCTGCATAAAGATGGTGATGACCACAAATAGATAAAGATAGCTCCAAATAGCTGGTAGTGGCAGGTAAATGCCAATAGCTGTCTATAGAAACAGATATGCACAAATAGTTACACATAGATGGACATACATTCATGTACCCACAGACAGGTACACACAGACGGAGATAGATAAACATAGCCTCAGATACATACAGATAGCCACAGATAAATGGAGGTAGCCACCAATAGATACTGATAGCTGCATATAGCTGTAGGTAGCTTCAGATAGATGGAGGCCACAGCAGAAAGATGAAGGTTGCTGCAGATAGATGGAGATAACCGCACATAGGTAAAGGTATCTGTAGACAGGTGGAGGTAGCTGCAGATAGAACTGGGTAGCCACAGATAGATACAGATAGCCACTAATAAATAGTGGTAGCTGCCAATAGATACAGGTAGCTGCATAAATAGAGGTAACAGCAAATAAATGGCGGTAGCTCGAGATAGTTGGAGGTTGCCACAGGAAGGAGGTAGCTGCATAAAGATGGTGATGACCACAAATAGATAAAGATAGTTCCAAATAGCTGGTAGCTGCAGATAAATGCCAACAGCTGTCTATAGAAACAGATATGCACAAATAGTTACACATAGATGGGCATACATTCATGTACCCACAGACAGGTACACACAGACGGAGATAGATAAACCTAGCCGCAGATAAATGGAGGTAGCCACCAATAGATACTGATAGCTGCATATAGCTGTAGGTAGCTTCAGATAGATGGAGGTCACAGCAGAAAGATGAAGGTTGCTGCAGATAACCGCACATAGGTAAAGGTATCTGTAGACAGGTGGAGGTAGCTGCAGATAGAACTGGGTAGCCACAGATAGATACAGATAGCCACTAATAAATATTGGTAGCTGCCAATAGATACAGGTAGCTGCATAAATAGAGGTAACTGCAAATAGATGGTGGTAGCTCGAGATAGATGGAGGTTGCCACAGGAAGGAGGTAGCTGCATAAAGATGGTGATGACCACAAATAGATAAAGGTAGTTCCAAATAGCTGGTAGCGGCAGGTAAATGCCAATAGCTGTCTATAGAAACAGATATGCACAAATAGTTACAAATAGATGGGCATACATTCATGTACCCACAGACAGGTACACACAGACGGAGATAGATAAACATAGCCTCAGATACATACAGCTAGCCACAGATAAATGGAGGTAGCCAGCGATAGATAGTGATAGCTGCATATAGTTGGAGGTAGCTTCAGATAGATGGGGGTCACAGCAGAAAGATGGAGGTTGTTAGAGATAGATGGAGATAACCGCACATAGGTAAAGAAATCTGTAGACAGGTGGAGGTGGAGGTAGCTGCAGATAGATCTGAGTAGCCACAGATAGCGAAAGACAAACTTAGGTAGCTTCATACACATTCAATAGGATGGAGGTAGGTACCAGTTAGATGCAGGCAGCGTCAAATAGATGCAGATAACTGCAGGTAGATAGAGGTAGCCGCAGGTAAATTCAGTAAGCCACATATTAATAGAGGTAGCTCTAGGTATTTGGAGGTAGTACCAGATAGATCTAGCCACAGATATATACAGATAGTTGCAGATATGGAGAGATAGCTTCCGATAGTTAAAAGTATCACAGTTAGATACAGATAGCCACTGATACAGAAAATGCAGATAGCTGCCTACAGAAACATATTCACAGATACACATAGATGCCGATAGTTACACATAGCTGCAGAAAAATACAGATAGCCACAGAGAGGTGGAGGTAGCCACCTAAAGATTCAAGTATCTGCATATAAATAGCTGCTAGTAGGTGGAAGTAGCCGAGAGAAAAAGGCGGTAGCTGCATATACCTGAAGGTAGGTCCAGTAAAATGGAGGTAGGTATAGTTAGATGCAGGTAGCTGCAGATAGATACAGATAGCCGCACATTGAAGGAGGTAGCTTCGGAAAATGGAGGTAGCTGCAAATAGATACAGGTAGCCGAAATTAGAAAGCAGTAGCTTCACAAAGATGGAGGTAGCTGTGAATAGATGGGGGTTGCTACAGATAAGTGAAGATACTCCCTGAAAGCGGCATATAGAGATAGCCACTAATAGATACCGATCACTGCACATAAATGGAGGTAGCTTTAGATAGATAGAGGTAGAGATGGAGGTAGCTTGAGATAGTTGGAGGTTGCCACAGATAACTACAGATAGCCACATCTAGACCGTCTCAGCTAGATACATATTGCTGAGCCTAAATACCTATAGCTGCAGATAGTCACAGATAGTTGTATGTATCCTCAGAGAGCCGCAGATAGCCACAGACAGATACAGATACCCACAGGTAAATACAGATAGTCACAGATATCTACATCTAGCTGTAGATAGATACAAATAGCCTCAGATATATACAAATAACCACAGATAGATGGAGGTAGCAGCACTTAGATAGGTACACATTGATGGAGGTAGCTGCCAGTAGATACAGATAGACGCATATAGATGGAGGTAGCTTCAGATAGATAGTGGTAGCTTCAGATAGACGGACATAGTCTTAGGAAGATGGAAGTAGTCCTGTATAGATAAAGGTAGCCATAAATAAATACCGGTAGCTGTGGATAGAGAGACCTAGCCCAGAGATTAATTGCAGACAGATGGAGGTTGGTGCCAACAGATGATAGCCACAAATAGAGGGATGCAGCTTCAGATAGATGTAGGTAGCTGGAGCTCACCACAGGTCACCACAGGTCGCTACGGATAGATGGAGGCAGCCCCACATAGATTTAGGCAGCTGCAGACGGAGGTAACTGCAGGTAGCTGTTGATAACTGCACATAGATTCAGTCAGGCCCAAAACTGCCTATGTGACATGGAAAAATAAATCCTTGTGCCAAGTCCAAACCTTCCTTTTTAAAATCAATATTAAAAATTTCCAGTTTCACTGCAAAACGGCTGGCAGCCCCATTAGCTAACATGGAGTTAGACTAGTCACCGCACTAACTTCCACTTGGACCACCAAGATATTACTACAAGGTATCATATTAATTGTTACATTAAATCTGACTCATTGCTGAGTTCGGATTTAATGTAACTTTCAATTGAAATGTGACTTTAGAAAGTCACTACTTTGTTGCCCAAAATTCTGATGGTCCTTCCTGACTACCTGCAGCAGTTGTCCCCTGAGATAATATGCTGTCCTCATGCTAGGGTGGTGAAATGCTCCTAGAAACGGAACAGAGAAGTGCTCCCAGGAACAGGGAACAAAGAGAATTGTTGGTAGGGGTAGGTGTGACCTACCAGGTGGTGGCCACAGATGACTCACATTCCCAGGGGCTGCTGCCTCAGAGAGGCAAATGCCGTTCACACCTTAGCCTTCACGCTTCTTTGTGTAAGTAGACAGGCTAACCTCTCCTCAAAAATGGGAAGGACTTTGCAGAACAATTTTTCCAGGAGGAGTGGCTCATTATGTTGGGTACACGTTAGGGGTGTTCCCAGAGCTTTACTCAGGGGATTGACTGACTGGGTGAAGAGTTAGGAGTGGGGTATAGGGCAGAATTGTAGACCCAGGTGGTGGCAGGGGTTTCTGTTTCACAATAATAATTTCCTGCATAATTTATTGGGAGAATGCCCCTATTAGCATTTAGGGCAGAAACCAAAGTGCTTGGCATCAAGAATGAAACACGACTAAAGACTTCCACCTTTTGGGAAAGCCTCTGACAGAATCTTAAGGCTGAGATTTATAGACACGTGATCCTACTATATATTGCCTTAAGAAAAGCCTGGGTAAGCTTGCAGAACCTAGTGTCTTAGATGCTCGAGAGTGTCTCAAACCAGGCAACTGGAAGCTCATTGTTTCGTCTTACTTTGCAGCAAAGGCATTCATTGACTTTTAATATAAGTGTTTTGATATTACACATCCAGCCTTAAGACGGCTGTGCATCATGTTCTGCTTCTGGCTAGTCTCATAAGCAGTTTAAACGTGTGTGTGTGTGTGTGTATGTATGTATTGTATGTGTGTGTCTGTCTCTCTCTCTCTGCAGGCTATAGCACTTGATAGTAACATATGTTTTTCCTCTATAGTCACTCTTCAGTGGACACTATTGCGTAGACCGACATTCTCCAGTGGATGCTGCTGTACTGTGGAACACCTCCTTATCGTGCACCTTATTTTGTTAATGTGTTCTAAACTGAGATACCCACCAACAGAGACACAGCTTATGCATATTTCCCAACTCCCTGCTCATTAAGGATAGTTAAATGTCTGGTGACAATGAATAGAAAGCATGGCAGGATGGGTATTGCAAAAATAATTCCAGCACCTTCCACCATAAAGTATACGGACATAGATTAATGTTTCAGTATAACAAAATATTAAGATTTCAGTAGTAACTTCAACAGATCTGTGTTAACCTTGCCTGCATTACCTTCACAGTACAATACAAAATCCCTAGATAACTTCCACGGTACACCGTCTTTACACCGAGAGCAGGACAAGCCTATTTAGAGCATTTATAACCAGATAGTGAATTCAAAACTTGATTATATAAATTAATTTGATACTTAGTGGAAGAATGATTTCTGTTTAATGTAATGCCTTTTTTTTTTTACCAAGTTCAGTGCATAAGATCCAGCACACAGTAAGCGACCAGACTATGGGAGCAGACCAACACAATGGACAGGGACCAAGCAGCATGAGAGTCGTGTCTCTGAATCTTCCAATCCCTTTCCTGCGCTCACGTGTCGCTTGCCCCATGATATATTCTGGTAGTGATCTGGTAGTGATCGATGTCAATCCTGCAGGACTAACAGCAGCACTATACTGGTTAGTGCATTTGCCCCCTGACACCAAGTCCCAGTCATCTGCAGCCATACGACATTCATAGGGGCGTTATGTTTACTTGGAACCTTTTGACTTAAAAAATGTTCAAATTCATATCTCTTGTTGCCCTAATAAAGGTCTGCAACAACAAGGTGATGGATGTAAAGTTTAAATTAATCTCAGCCACTGGCAATTACTTGGGCTGCATTCCAGTCCATTTGTTGCTCACCATGCCACTCTAGACAAAGGTCCACCTTATACAAAGCAGTAACGACCCTGCTCCCCATGGTGACAGACCCTCCTTAACTGAAAGGCGAGCTTCCTCGCCAGAAGCGACCACAAGCGATCCCTGATTAGTTTCATCCTACTTGTGGCTTGTCATTAGGGTGCAGCTTGAGGCCTATGGAACAGTGAGCACGGGCCCACATCTTGGCATACCGGTCACACCTATGACACTAAATGCAACCACAAGGTGATGAATGGAATGCTTGAAATAATCTCAGCAATTGGCAATCGTTCAGGCTGCATACTGTGAGAAAACATAGAGCCCCCCTAACATTTTGCCCCTATTTTCCACTTTTTGCTGGTGGTTTCCTGATTCTGATGGTGCCCTGGATACTGCTGACCAGACCCGGGGCCTTTGCTCTGTGTAAAATAAGTATGCAAATTAGACTAATTATACTTGGCTATGTCAACCTACCTATAGGTCCCTAGTATATGGTAGGGAATGTAGCTTTAGGGACCCCAGCAAAGGTAGTGTACCTATGGATATACCTTACTGGCTGCTTTTAATCTAAAGTTATATGCAAATTTTATTTTGGAGTTATAGGTAATTCCAAAGTCTTAAACTACCTTATTTTTTACATATGTCACCACTATGGTGTGCCCTAAGTGCCCCTAGGGTCGGTTGCCATGTAACTATAAGCAGGGACCGTATAAAATTTGTTTTTATAAGCACTGGTAAGGTAAAATAGCTAACTTTGTTTTTCCCTCACTGTAGTGAATGGCCTCCATAGGCTAAAATAGGGATACTTTATTTTAATTAACAGAGTCCCCATAAGAGACAGATACATTGAGTTTGGTGTGAAATTAATTGTTATAATAAATCCCACAACTTGCCATTGCTGGATTTAATATAACTAGTTCAGCAAAGAGTTTTAAAACTCTACCTGAAAGTTGCCAATGTCAGCTCTGTGTGCCCTTCTCTGATTGGCCAGCCTCTGGCAGCCTGCCCAGGCTGTCTTGATAAGGTGTAAACTAGCCTGGGTTAAACACAAAGGATGTGCCTGGGGGAAGAGGCAGGTACATCATGGGAAGAATGCTGGCCGAAGGGCTATCGGTCTTCTGGGTATGCGGCCGCAGGTAGGTCTCACCACAGGGGCTCAGTTCACAATTACTGACGATAGCCCTTCGGGCAGCATTCTTCCCATGATACACCTGCCTTAATATAGGAGGGTTTCTCACCAAGTGTGGCGTTTTTTTTGCGTAGCTGTTCATGTAAGTTTCCTTTTTGATTTTTGAGTAGTTAAAGTTTTTCCTTTCGGTCCTGATGAAACACCATTGATCCTTAGTGACGCCTGAGGAGTGAAACATGTCAACCTTATAAGTAGGGCTGAAGTTAATGTCCTCTGCCCCACGTGTGTTTTGTTAGAGAAGGGGAACATTATTTCCACGACACTCTACTTGTTTTTAGCCTTGACCGAGACCCACCATTCACAATAAACTGGTTGTAGGGTGGCTCCCGAACCAATTTTATTTTTTTCTAGCTCTGTCTCACTGAGTAGGTCTGAATTCTTTCCTACTCGCTTTGATGGCATGCACTTCTAAAAGATCTCTGGCATAGAGCCCCTTCAAGGGGCCCGTTGGGCATTGCAGCGCCGGCCCGACGAGGACCAAACCCGAGAATGAAGGATGACATCCAACTGATGTGTGAGGATTTTAGCTTCTAAAGCTAGAAGTCCCCTATATGTTCTCTTTACTTGTAATTTAGGAACAGTGTGCTCACTTATTTTCATACCAATTGTTTAGGGAGACTGTACACTGGACCTGTCCCTCATGTATTGATACTGACTCCTAAAGGACCTTCTGGAAGAATATCCAGAAGTTTGGAGAACTTTTGGAAAAAAGCTCCACAAAGGGAACGACCCGCCGTCAAGAGTCAAGCCGGCTTACGTGGACCGCGACCCAGCCTGACTTGCAGGTTTGTCCTGCTGAAAAGCTCCAGAACCCCAGACTTCCAGGATTTCACCGGGAGCTCCTGGAATGTCAATCCGACATTGTCAACTCAAAATCGGCTTGCTGTGGATGGTCATCTGACGTCGGAGAGAAAAAGCTCCAAAAAGTGACTAAGTCCGAAGGTAAAAAGTTGACCGGGACTTCCCGCGCAGCGTAGCCGAGGAGGGCTCCATGGACATCGAATCAAGATTCAGTTTTGGCCTGACAAAGATTTTTGTCCCGAAAAATCGTCTAAGTCCAAACATAGAAATCTTCACTGAGGTCTCCTGTGACCCGTATCCGAAAAAGGCTCTAGGGAGGTCAGATCGGATTGGTGACTTCGTCCCGCTGAAGAAAATCTTCAGGAAAACGACTAAGTCCTAAGGTCTCCCACTTGCTGTAGCCGAGCAGTGCTCCATCATGTAGGAGGCTGGCCTGGTTTGCAGTGGGTACCAAGGGGTACTTACACTCTGCACCAGGTCCAGGTATCCCTTATTAGTGTAGAAGAGGTATCTAGCAGCTTTGGCTGATAGAAAAGGGTAGCTTAGCAGAGCAGCTTAGGCTGAACTAGGAGACATGCAAAGCTCCCACTATACCACTAGTGTCATATGCACAATATCATCAGAAAACACAATACACAGATATACTAAAAATAAAGGTACTTTATTTTTTATGACAATATGCCAGAAGTACCTCAGTGAGTACCCTCAGTATGAGGATAGCAAATATACACAAGATATATGTACACAATACCAAAATTATGCAGTAATAGCAATAGAAAGCAATGCAAGCAATGTACAGTCACAATAGATTGCAATGAGAGCACATAGGTATAGGGGCAACACAAACCATATACTCTAGAAGTGGAATGTGAACCACGAATGGACCCCAAACCTATGTGAGCTTGTAGAGGGTCGCTGGGACTGTAAGAAAACAGTGAGGGTTAGAAAAATAGCCCACCCCAAGACCCTGAAAAGTAGGTGTAAAGTGCACCTAAGTTCTCCAGAGAGCACAGAAGTCGTGATAGGGGAATTCTGCAAGGAAGACCAACACCAGCAATGCAACAACAATGGATTTCCAGACGAGAGTACCTGTGGAACAAGCGGACCAAGTCCAAGAGTCACACTCAAGTCAGGAGTGGGCAGATGCCCAAGAAATGCCAGCTTAGGTTGCAAAGATGCTGCCACCGGATGGTAGAAGCTGTGGATTCTGCAAGAACGAAGAGGACTAGGAACTTCCCCTTTGGAGGATGGATGTCCCACGTCGTGAAGAAACTTGCAGAGGTGTTCCCACGCAGAAAGACCGCAAACAAGCCTTGCTAGCTGCAAAGGTCGCGGTTAGGGTTTTTGGATGCTGCTGTGGCCCAGGAGGGATCAGGATGTCGCCAATTACGTGAGGAGACAGAGGGGGCGTCCAGCAAGACAAAGAGCCCACTCAGAAGCAAGCAGCACCCGCAGAAGTGCCGGAACAGGCACTACAAAGAAGAGTGAACCGGAGCTCACCCGAAGTCACAAAGGAAGGTCCCACGACGCCGGAGGACAACTCAGGAGGTCGTGCACTGCAGGTTAGAGTGTCGGGGACCCAGGCTTGGCTGTGCACAAAGGAAATCCTGGAAGAGTGCACAGGAGCCGGAGCAGCTGCAAATCAAGCGGTACCCAGCAATGCAGTCTAGTGTGGGGAGGCAAGGACTTACCTCCACCAAACTTGGACTGAAGAGTCACTGGACTGTGAGAGTCATTGGGACAGAGTTGCTGAGTTCCAGGGACCACTCTCGTCGTGCTGAGAGGGGACCCAGAGGACCCGTGATGCAGTCTTTTGGTGCCTGCGGTTGCAGGGGGAAGATTCCGTCGACCCACAGGAGATTTCTTCGGAGCTTCTAGTGCAGAGAGGAGGCAGACTACCCCCACAGCATGCACCACCAGGAAAGCAGACGAGAAGGCGGCCGGATCAGCGATACAAGGTTGCAGTAGTCGTCTTTGCTACTTTGTTGAAGTTTTGCAGGCGTCCAGAGCAGTCAGCGGTCGATTCCTTGGCAGAAGGTGAAGAGAGAGATGCAGAGGAACTCTGATGAGCTCTTGCATTCGTTATCTAAGGAATTCCCCAAAGCAGAGACCCTAAATAGCCAGAAAAGGAGGGTTGGCTACTTAGGAGGGAGGATAGGCTAGCAACACAGGTAAGAGCCTATCAGAAGGAGTCTCTGACGTCACCTGCTGGCCCTGGCCACTCAGAGCAGTCCAGTGTGCCAGCAGCACCTCTGTTTCCAAGATCGCAGAGGTCTGGAGCACACTGGAGGAGCTCTGGGCACCTCCCAGGGGAGGTGCAGGTCAGGGGAGTGGTCACTCCCCTTTCCTTTGTCCAGTTTCGCGCCAGAGCAGGGCTGGGGGATCCCTGAACCGGTGTAGACTGGCTTATGCAGAGATGGGCACTATCTGTGCCCATCAAAGCATTTCCAGAGGCTGGGGGAGGCTACTCCTCCCCAGCCCTGACACCTTTTTCCAAATGGAGAGGGTGTAACACCCTCTCTCTGAGGAAGTCCTTTGTTCTGCCTTCCTGGGCCAAGCCTGGCTGGACCCCAGGAGGGCAGAAACCTGTCTGAGGGGTTGGCAGCAGCAGCAGCTGCAGTGAAACCCCAGGAAAGGTAGTTTGGCAGTACCCGGGTCTGTGCTAGAGACTCGGGGGATCATGGAATTGTCTCCCCAATGCCAGAATGGCATTGGGGTGACAATTCCATGATCTTTGACATGTTACATGGCCATGTTCGGAGTTACCATTGTGACACTATACATATGTGGTGACATATGTATAGTGCACGCGTGTAATAGTGTCCCCGCACTCACAAAGTCTGGGGAATTTGCCCTGAACAATGTGAGGGCACCTTGGCTAGTGCCAGGGTGCCCTCACACTAAGTAACTTAGCACCCAACCTTTACCAGGTAGAGGTTAGACATATAGGTGACTTATAAGTTACTTAAGTGCAGTGGTAAATGGCTGTGAAATAACGTGGACGTTATTTCACTCAGGCTGCAGTGGCAGGCCTGTGTAATAATTGTCAGAGCTCCCTATGGGTGGCAAAAGAAATGCTGCAGCCCTTAGGGATCTCCTGTAACCCCAATACCCTGGGTACCTCTGTACCATATACTAGGGAATTATAAGGGTGTTCCAGTATGCCAATTTGAATTGGTGAAATTGGTCACTAGCCTGTTAGTGACAATATGTAAAGAGAGAGCATAACCACTGAGGTTCTGGTTAGCAGAGCCTCAGTGAGACAGTTAGGCATCACACAGGGAACACATACATATAGGTCACAAACTTATGAGCACTGGGGTCCTGGCTAGCAGGGTCCCAGTGACACGTAACAAACATACTGAAAACATAGGGTTTTCACTATGAGCACTGGGCCCTGGCTAGCAGGATCCCAGTGAGACAGTGAAAACACCCTGACATACACTCACAAACAGGCCAAAAGTAGGGGTAACAAGGCTAGAAAGAGGCTACTTTCTCACCCCCTCCCCTTCCCAAACGAAGGACAATAAGGCTAACCTTGGCCAGTTGAGACTTTATTGTCTGAGTGGTGATAAGTAGAGAGTAGCTCTGCAATAGACTGGTTACTCCCATTATCATCCACTATATGGTTACTTCCCTGTGGGGATGTAAACCACCCTGTTTGAAGTTTTTTAGCTAAGCAACAATGTGAAGATATATTTTCAGAGTTTCTATCAGTAAGTTTTAGTTTAGAGCAGTGGAAATTGTCCACTGAGCCTATTTCTAGTGATGAGAATGCCAGACAGGGATGCTGTCTCAGTAAAGCCATAGCTGGGCAAAAACTTTGTCCATATGGCTGGAAGAGAGAACAGGGATGCTGTTTCTCTTGATTTGGAGCAGGGCAGGGATGCTGTCCTATGAGCTCCACACTAGGGCAGGGTTGCTGTCCTAAGTGTTGTGAGGTAGTGCAGGGTTTCTGCACTAAAGTTTCTCTGGGAGGGTTAGAGGGATGCTCCATGTTAACTAAAATGGTGCTCTTTTTCTCACCAATATTAGTTATCCCACAGAGAGGTACTTCTACCTCAGGGAGTACAGCTATGCCAGCTGATGAGTCCCTTGGAACAGGTGCCATCCTAGGAGAGGTTTCTCCCACCACAGGAATGGTATCCTGAATGGTAGGGTGGTTAGGGGATACTGTGATACCCTTTTTACCTGTTGTTGGAGAGGGATCCTGAGTTTTCAGGCCTTCTCTCCTTTGCTTTTTCATTTCAGTAGAAATGAGAGGGAACAATTCCTCAGGAATACCCAGCATGGCTGCATGGGTATAAAACTCTACATCAGCCCAACCTGAGGCCTCTAGGTCATTACCTAAGAGACAGTCTACAGGTGAGCTAGGTGACACTACCACCTGCTTAGGGCCAGTAACTCCACCCCAACTAAGTTGAACTATAGCTAAGGGAAGAAACTTAGTAGAGTTATGGACATCAATAATCTTATATTGTTGTCCAATGATGTGTTGTTCGGGAGCCACAAGGTTTTCAGTCACCAAAGTGATACTGGCACCTGTGTCCCTGTAGGCCTGGGCCTCAACAACATTTATTGAAACTGTCTGCCTGTACTTATCCATTGTAAGGGGACAAGCAGCCAGTGTGGCAAGGCCAATGCCACTAGGTGTGACAGAAACTGTCTTGGGACTGACTACCCCAGTTTCTATGATGGACCCATAAGTGAACCCAACTACACCCTTAGTTTGACTGTTGGCAGCAGTCCCACCACTAGTACCACTACTGCTAGGGGCACTAGAGCTTGATGTATTAGTGGTGGTAGGCTCAGGGGGTTTACCTGGACAGGACTTATCCCCTGGCCTATGGCCTCTGTTTTTACACACAAAGCACCAAGGCTTTTTAATGTGTGCAGGTTGTGAAGAAGAGGAACAATTTGTTTTATCCCCACCCCCTGAAGAGTGTTTAGGATTTGAAGAAGGATCTTTGGTTTTACCCTTATCCCCATGCTTATCCTGAGATTTCTCACCATCTTTCTTTTGCCATCCTTGTCACCACCTGTATGAACTTTTCTGTTCACTCTTGTTCTGACCCATTTGTCTGCCTTCTTTCCCAATTCTTGGGGAGAGGTCAGATCTGAGTCCAGTAGATATTGGTGCAACAAATCAGACACACAGTTATTAAGAATATGCTCTCTCAGGATTAAGTTATACAGGCTTTCATAGTCAGAAACTTTACTGCCATGTAACCACCCCTCCAAGGCCTTCACTGAATGGTCAACAAAGTCTACCCAGTCTTGTGAAGACTCCTTTTTGGTTTCTCTGAACTTGATCCTGTACTGTTCAGTGGTTAAGCCATAACCATCTAGGAGTGCATTCTTAAGAACTGTAAAATTATTGGCATCACTTTCCTTCACAGTAAGGAGCCTATCCCTACCCTTTCCACTGAAAGATAGCCATAGGATAGTAGCCCACTGCCTTTGAGGGACCCCCTGTACAACACAGGCCCTCTCAAGTGCAGCAAACCACTTGTTAATGTCATCCCCCTCCTTGTAAGGGGGAACTATCTTGTTCAGATTCCTAGAATCATGCTCTTTTAGAGGATTACTATCTGTAATACTGCTGCTGCCACCATGGGGTCCAAACCCCAACCTCTGTCTTTCTTTTTCTAAGTCAAATGCTTCCCCGTCTAGATCCAGCTGTTGCTTTTTAAGCTTCAGCCTGGACTCTTCCACTCTCAATCTATTGAGTTCCCTTTCTAACACTCTGTCATCAGGGTGGGTGGGTTGGGCATGCCTAGACACAGATGAATGGTGTGAATGAACAGAGGGAGACCTGTCCCTAACAGATGTCACTCTAACAACCTGGCCTAAAGGAGTGACATCCCTACTGTGATGAGAGCTCAAATTAGTACCAGCCATGCTAGGTGGCCTGCTAAGGGGCAGGTTAGGAAGGTTCCCATCTAACACTTTTGCTGGGGCTACCCCAGAATCAGAGTGTGAACCATCAACTAATCTGTCACCTGATGTGCCAGCTAAGGCCTTATCATTTTCTATGAGCATATTAACTAATAAATCTCTAGAGGGATTCTTCCCTACCCCTAAACCTCTATCAATGCAGAGACTCCTTATACCTTTCCAGTTAAGGTGGTCATAAGCTGTGCTGGCCAGATCCAGAGTTTGACGTGTACCAGACATGATAGAAAAGAGTTTAAGGGACAGAAAAAGAAAGAAAAAGTTTCAGAACTTTTTAAGGAACAGAAAAAAAAACTTTTTCAACTTTTAAGAAACTTTTTGAAAGTTTTCGAGGTACTTTTCAGCACTTAGCAATAGAGTAAGAGGAGAAAAGCAAAACTTTTTAGTTAGGTGTACATACACTGAACTTGTTCTGTATATGTTTCTCTTATGAAAAGTACAAAATGACAAAGTGGTAAGTAGTTGCAAGTACTTATCCCACCGCTGCACAACCAATGTAGGAGGCTGGCCTGGTTTGTAGTGGGTACCAAGGGGTACTTACACTCTGCACCAGGTATCCCTTATTAGTGTAGAAGAGGTGTCTAGCAGCTTTGGCTGATAGAAAAGGGTAGCTTAGCAGAGCAGCTTAGGCTGAACTAGGAGACATGCAAAGCTCCCACTATACCACTAGTGTCATATGCACAATATCATAAGAAAACACAATACACAGATATACTAAAAATAAAGGTACTTTATTTTTTATGACAATATGCCAAATGTATCTCAGTGAGTACCCTCAGTATGAGGATAGCAAAAATACACAAGATATATGTACACAATACCAAAATTATCCAGTAATAGCAATAGAAAGCAATGCAAGCAATGTACAGTCACAATAGATTGCAATGAGAGCACATAGGTATAGGTGCAACACAAACCATATACTCTAGAAGTGGAATGCGAACCACAAATGGACCCCAAACCTATGTGGGCTTGTAGAGGGTCGCTGGGACTGTAAGAAAACAGTGAGGGTTAGAAAAATAGCCCACCCCAAGACCCTGAAAAGTAGGTGTAAAGTGCACCTAAGTTCCCCAGAGAGCACAGAAGTCATGATGGGGGATTCTGCAAGGAAGACCAACACCAGCAATGCAACAACGATGGATTTCCAGATGAGAGTACCTGTGGAACAAGGGGACCAAGTCCAAGAGTCACACTCAAGTCGGGAGTGGGCAAATGCCCAAGAAATGCCAGCTGAGGTTGCAAAGAAGCTGCCACCGGATGGTAGAAGCTGTGGATTCTGCAAGAACGAAGAGGACTAGGAACTTCCCCTTTGGAGGATGGATGTCCCATGTCGTGAAGAAACTTACAGAGGTGTTCCCACGCAGAAAGACCGCAAACAAGCCTTGCTAGCTGCAAGGGTTGCAGTTAGGGTTTTTGGATGCTGCTGTGGCCCAGGAGGGACCAGGATGTCACCAATTTGCGTGAGGAGACAGAGGGGGCGTCCAGCAAGACAAAGAGCCCACTCAGAAGCAAGCAGCACCTGCAGAAGTGCCGGAACAGGCACTACGAAGAAGAGTGAACCAGAGCTCACCCGAAGTCACAAAGGAAGGTCCCACGACGCCGGAGGACAACTCAGGAGGTCGTGCACTGCAGGTTAGAGTGTCGGGGACCCAGGGTTGGCTGTACACAAAGGAAATCCTGCAAGAGGCCACAGGAGCTGGAGCAGCTGCAAATCACGCGGTACCCAGCAATGCAGTCTAGCATGGGGAGGCAAGGACTTACCTCCACCAAACTTGGACTGAAGAGTCACTGGACTGTGGGAGTCACTGGGACAGAGTTGCTGAGTTCCAGGGACCACTCTCGTCGTGCTGAGAGGGGACCCAGAGGACCGGTGATGCAGTCTTTTGGTGCCTGCGGTTGCAGGGGGAAGATTCCGTCGACCCACGGGAGATTTCTTCGGAGCTTCTAGTGCAGAGAGGAGGCAGACTACCCCCACAGCATGCACCACCAGGAAAGCAGACGAGAAGGCGGCCGGATCAGCAGTTTGCAGTAGTCGTCTTTGTTACTTTGTTGCAGTTTTGCAGGCATCCAGAGCAGTCAGCGGTCGATTCCTTGGCAGAAGGTGAAGAGAGAGATGCAGAGGAACTCTGATGAGCTCTTGCATTCGTTATCTAAAGAATTCCCCAAAGCAGAGACCCTAAATAGCCAGAAAAGGAGGTTTGGCTACTTAGGAAGGAGGATAGGCTAGCAACACAGGTAAGAGCCTATCATAAGGAGTCTCTGACGTCACTTGCTGGCACTGGCCTCTCAGAGCAGTCCAGTGTGCCAGCAGCACCTCTGTTTCCAAGATGGCAGAGGTCTGGAGCACACTGGAGGAGCTCTGGGCACCTCCCAGGGGAGGTGCAGGTCAGGGGAGTGGTCACTTTCCTTTCCTTTGTCCAGTTTCGCGCCAGATCAGGGCTGGGGGATCCCTGAACCGGTGTAGACTGGCTTATGCAGAGATGGGCACTATCTGTGCCCATCAAAGCATTTCCAGAGGCTGGGGGAGGCTACTCCTCCCCAGCCCTGACACCTTTTTCCAAATGGAGAGGGTGTAACACCCTCTCTCTGAGGAAGTCCTTTGTTCTGCCTTCTTGGGGCCAAGCCTGGCTGGACCCCAGGAGGGCAGACACCTGTCTGAGGGGTTGGCAGCAGCAGCAGCTGCAGTGAAACCCAGGGAAAGGTAGTTTGGCAGTACCCGGGTCTGTGCTAGAGACTCGGGGGATCATGGAAGTGTCTCCCCAATGCCAGAATGGCATTGGGATGACAATTCCATGATCTTAGACATGTTACATGGCCATGTTCGGAGTTACCATTGTGACGCTATACATATGTGGTGACATATGTATAGTGCACACGTGTAATGGTGTCCCCGCACTCACAAAGTCCGGGGAATTTGACCTGAACAATGTGGGGGCACCTTGGCTAGTGCCAGGGTGCCCACACACTAAGTAACTTAGCACCCAACCTTTACCAGGTAAAGGTTAGACATATAGGTGACTTATAAGTTACTTAAGTGCAGTGGTAAATGGCTATGAAATAACGTGGACGTTATTTCACTCAGGCTGCAGTGGCAGGCCTGTGTAAGAATTGTCAGAGCTCCCTATGGGTGGCAAAAGAAATGCTGCAGCCCATAGGGATTTCCTGGAACCCCAATACCCTGGGTACCTCAGTACCATATACTAGGGAATTATAAGGGTGTTCCAGTATGCCAATTTGAATTGGTGAAATTAGTCACTAGCCTGTTAGTGACAATTTGTAAAGAGAGAGCATAACCACTGAGGTTCTGGTTAGCAGAGCCTCAGTGAGACAGTTAGGCATCACACAGGGAACACATACATATAGGTCACAAACCTATGAGCACTGGGGTCCTGGCTAGCAGGGTCCCAGTGACACATAACAAACATACTGAAAACATAGGGTTTTCACTATGAGCACTGGGCCCTGGCTAGCAGGATCCCAGTGAGACAGTGAAAACACCCTGACATACACTCACAAACAGGCCAAAAGTAGGGGTGACAAGGCTAGAAAGAGGCTACTTTTTCACACTTCACAGTTGGCCTGAAACTTTGCCTTTGCGCCAGTCGAGGTGCGACCAGGTTGGCAGTTTTAGTTTCTATGCCATAGAAAACATGAATTCTTTGAAAATTCATATCTCCGGTTCCCCTTTTCCGATTTTAATAGTTTTGGTGTCATTTTAAAGATAGAAATATAATCTATTTGTATAAATTGGTGTTGGATTTTTATTGTGTTTTAGTTATTTACTCTTTTGTGATTTTTTAAATGCTTTACACACCTATCTCCTAAGTTAAGCCTTGTCCCTTGTTGCCAAGCTACCAAGGTTTGAGCTGGGTTTAATTTATTGAGACCTAATTGGACTTAAGTTGAGGCCTATTGCTAAGTGTAGGTACCTATATGCCCTTACTTATAATCCACTTTCCAACACATACCAACCCACTGTTCTTGCCAACCAGCCACCATGCCACTATGCCACTTTAGATGAGTATCTTTCTACAATAACCTAATGAGCATAAAACAGTGGTCTGAAATGGGGCCCCATGCAGTCACCAGTGGCTGAGATTAATTCAAGCTTTCGTTCCATAACCTTGTTTTTTTTCAGATGATGCCCTAAGTGATACATGTATGCCCTGAGATGCTCACTGTGCCATAGTATACAAGGAAGATATACTTCACTGATTAGACCTAATCTGATTAAAACCAGTCTGGGGTTGCATGTGTTGCCATCCGGAGGGGGCCTGGCCTGGCAGTTCGGACTGGACTGTTCCTCTTGTAGAAGGAAGAAGACGGATGAGCAAAAGGCGAGTTTCTGTCTGTACTGACACAATGGGCAAAAAACAATTGTCTGGAATGTGGCCCGAGTGATCACCAGTGCTGGGATTAATTCAAGCATTCCTTCCATCCTCTTTTGTTTTTAATAAAATTCTGGCCATTTTGTCATCTTTTTTCTTACATTTGTGATACATTTTATGTATTGTTTTTGGAATTGTATTGTTTGTTTTACAGATTTTTTACATTGTTCTGGTGCTGCCATAATGCTAACAAACATTACTCTAAGCAGAAACCTCATGTTTAGGCCAAATTTACTAGGCAATAAGTCCTGTTTTTTTCATTGAAACTCTGTTCTGACTTAGCAATATATTGCATTATTAAGCTGGTGGTGATCCTCCTCCCAATTTAATAGTTCAAAACTTCACACATTGGCAATACCACAGAGTGCCGTTGAGTTAGTGCAATTGGGAAACAGCTTTTATCCCAAAAGCCGAACAACAAGAAGCCTTTACAACGAAGGCCTTATAATGAAAATGCCTTTACAATGAAAGACTTTTACAACTAAATTGAGTAATTTTAGGTTTTAGGGTAGGTTTTAGGTTTTTGGTTGGTATGGGCATTTTTAGGGTTTAGGGTGGGTATGGGTTTTTGGGTGGTAAGGGATTTTTTTAGGGCTTGGAGTGGTTATGGGTTTTTTGCTGATAGGGCAATTTTGGGATGGGATGCCTTTTTTTTTTTTTGGGAGTTCAGGATGGTTGGTTAAAAGCTTTGTAGGTGTGTGTGTATATATATATATATATATATATATAAAAATCAAGATAGAACTTATCCTTTGGCTAAACATTTCTGGGAGGTACACAAAGGAGAATGTAGCACATTATCCTTTTATGGTATCAAACACATTAAAAACAATCCCAGAGCTGGAAACAGAACGCTAGAGCTTAGACAAATGGAATCCAAAATGATTCTATTATTAGGCTCTGAATCCCCCTGGGGGAATAATCTTGATGCAGAGCTTTATGTCCATCTTCGATGACAGCATACCATCAATTGTATCTATTTTGATTTTAGAAAGAGACGCTTAATGCCTTTCAACTCTTTAAACAGTATTGCCAATTTAGTATCATTTTACCAGCATCATGTTTTTGAGAATAGGTGAGAAGATTATAATTAGCACACACAAATATGTCATGAAATAATTTTTAAAGAGGTCATGACTTAGAAATTTACATCCTTTTTGACTCCATACTGTAGTCTGATGAAATGGATATGAAACAAGGTCTTATGAATGACTATGTAGGTTTTTACTGTGCTATTGATGATGATTTTTTAATTACACTTCCTTGTAATTTGGTAAATGCAGAATATGGAATCAATATATATAGATATATATATATATATATATATATGGAAAAGGATATGAGACAAAGAAACCAATATATAACATTTTTTAATTAGGGTTTTGTAACACTTTGATGCACCTTATATGCTCTTTTGCACGTATTATTATTATAGATTTTTAGCACTATGCACTTTAGGCTGAGGCCCTGTTTAAATATAATTTATTAACATGTGTCTGTAGAGCCACCTACTACACAGATAAGGACAGAGATGAATTAATTTGGATTGTATAGGCATTAGAAACATACTCAAGTATTATAATATAATCAAATAGAATTCTGATACATGATACCAACTGGCTATATATATATATATAAAAAATGATAACTTAAATACTTAAAATAAGGTATTGGAGGTCTGTTTGTATTCGAGTAATTTCTTTATGAGACCAAATATTTGTTATTTATGACTTCCTAATTCCAATTTCTCCAAAAGTATTCTTATGAATGTAGGTGCTTCTTTTGTCAAGTGTTGTATTTAAATAATGATCATTACATGTTTTAAAATGGCCGCCGCTTTATATCACACTAGGGTGTTAAGGAAAGAAATGAAGGACTCTGAATTTGTTTGTAAATGATGTTGGCTCCGTAGCCAAACTGTCCAGTAGAAGGCGTTTTGCCGAAACGCGTTGACAGACATTACATTCAGGACTATGTGTTACCTGTGTAAGGAAATAAATCTATGAACTGAATACGAGCGTATTGGAATTAATTGGTTTCGACGATTGGGAGACACTCGACGGGATCGGTGCAGCCGTCAGATGGCTATCAGTCCATCTGTTGAAGAATCATATATATATATATATATATATATATATATATAATAATATGTATTTATATTGCTGAAATATAAATATGTACTTTTACCACGGAAGACTTTCCACAAGAAAGTAAGCATTTTACAGGTAATATATATGTATGAAAAAAAAACATATATGTATGTGTGTGTGTATGTATATATATATATATGTGTATTTGTATAAAGGGTTTATACTTAATTGTTAAATACTTACATTTCCTTGGTAAACGCTTCGTTGTAAAGGCAGAATCGTAAAAAATTTCGTTCTAAAAGCCTTTTGTTGTAAAGACATTTTCGTTATAGCGCCTGCATTATAAAGCCATTCATTGTAATGGCATTCAGGATTCTGTCATACATCCAGTACAAATAGTGCTAGTGACACCTGGTCTGCTGCTCAGGGGCACAGCTTCAGACAGTGCTTAATTTGAGCTGATGGTTTCTGGTGTTCAGCACTGGCTTTTAATTGTCAACACAGGCACTTATGACAGTCTGCCAGATGGTTGCGCTGTTTGTCTAACTTCGAGATGAGCACAACAGCAGTTGTTTATTAATCAGTATTGATCATAAATGACGAATCCCTGCCACTTGAACCATTCTTACAGCTTTGGCGGCCTGGAATAGTCTGAATTGTCACACTGTAGGAGTGTGACGGTTAGTAGTTGTGTTGGTACTGTCATTGGCAGCACTGGCATGGGCAATGGGTGGTGCAAGCTGCAGTGGCCTCCTGACCAGGGCCCTGGCACTTATTTAGTTACTAATTAAGCACTGGCTTCAGGGGTCTATTTGCAGTGTGATGCCCCTCAAATGAATGCACTCTTGGATTCGTAGTTTCGTCTGGGAGCCCTAAGTCGGCTCTGCTATTTCTGTGTTGGTTTTTCTCGTATTTCTTATTTCACTTAAAGGTTTTAAATTGTTATTTTTTTCAAGTCTGGAAATTATATATATATAGGGACTGGTTTACACAAAAAGTAGTAAATCTACACCCATAGAATTAGTCTAGGACTGAGTGCACATTTTCTACTTTTGGCATTCACAATCATTGGCAGTAGTAGGCTTTGAAAGTTGCACCAGTCTCATTTTTCCAGACACAGTACTGGGAACCAGAGACATGTAAAATGTGACGAGAATGCTTGCAAATAGTATAACCACTGGCAATCGCTAGTGGTAGCATCCGACCCCATTGTTTTTTGCTCTCTGTGCCACCGTAGACAGAGGCCCGCCTAATGCAAATCAGTACTGACCCTGTTCCTCAAGAGAGTAGTCTACCTCTAACATTGGCCATCTCATTCTTCCAACCCTGCAGCCCACTGCTTTTTGAGTTGGGAAATATGAGATTCACACCTGCTGATCACACTGGCTAAGCTACGACCCTACTGCTGCCATCACCGGGAAAAATTCCCAATAGTCCCAATTTTCCGTCCAAAAAGAAGTCAGAAGCTCCACGTGTCACCTACCAAACCGTTACTTTCCAATTGATGTGTGCTTTGCATAGTCACCAAAATCACTATGGTCTTAGCTAAGAAGGAAGATGTTACAGCTAAAGGAGAATTGCAGATCAGCATGTTTCAGAGTCAGTAAGAGCCTCAGTAAACTAATACACACTGCGGACATTTGCTGTGATTTGCACACCGGGAACTCAGCCTTTCATCCTTCCTAGGTTGGTAACGGTAGCATTTATTTCTAGTGCTTAGAAACACCAGATGTAAACCTGCAAACACTGAATAAAAACTTGTAATTATTATTTTTTCACTGGGAAGTGATTCAAGGCTAATTTGGGCGGGCCAGTACCACACTCTGCAGGCATGATTCATTAATTTTAGCACCTCGGCTCAGAGTGCAGGGACTGTAATTTTTCATCCTAAAAGTCTGACAGGAGTCCCCGTCACATTAGCTAATGTGTATGCCTGTGATAACAGGCTTCACCTGCCCTGGTGAATCTAGTCTCACGGTGAATTGTTAGATTGCCGAGGAGCATTCTGTGATTATCTACAACGTTATACTTGGCTTTAAGGCAGGAAGATGGTTAAAATAAACTTGACCGGAAACAATAAATTTAATTTGATGAGAACTGGTCATTTTCTGCTAGTATATTACAAAGCAAAATTCAACCACGAGATGGCAGTCTAGGATCGCATTTTGAAACCAAGTTGAAGCTGTGCACTTGACAGACAGACTACCGTACAGAACAAGAAAGTTTATTTATGTAGGGATCATATCTTCAGTACAAATCGATGGGGCATTTTGTCTGTATTCTGGACATCTTGGTGGATGATATTTTCCCTAATTCATTTCTGTTGCAAATGAAAAAGCAAATTGGTTGTGGACATTTTACTTGCTTTTACAGACCATTTACTTTATACGAGGCATGCATTTTGTATTACTGCCCTTAATACTGTTTCTTGATTTTTTTTACTTAGAGAGTTTTGTAAAGAGCAAAGAAGACCCAACGGTATCAGAGCGCTGTACAGAAAGAAACCCCCATCCATCAACACAGATAACAACCTGCAAGATATAATCAAATGAAAAATTAACTGAACACTGCCCCATACCACCCTGGTTTAGGAGGTGCCAACTCACGTTGCTATAGCATGTATATATCTTTCTCTATCCTACCCTTCCTGTGTCCCCAGAGTCTGTTCGATCAAGCCTGATATGGAGATCTTATGGGAGTATTCTGTTAAGCTAGATCATTTTGACTTCTTTCTTGGAGGCTGAGGTTGTAGGGTTTGCACATGTTTCTGGAGGAAGACGGTTACAAATTATGCAGGCTGACTCCAGGAAGGTGTGGTCATAGGCCTTCTCTTTTCTGAATTTTGGAGGTTCCAGCAGGAGGGAGCTAGCACTCCTAAGGGAGCAGCGCCTCTTCATATTGTGAGCTTCTGTGCCAGATATAAGGGTGCCTTATCGTGTAGGGGTTTGTGCTTCAAGCAAAATCTCTTCAGCTGGATCTTTGCTCCGAAAGTGAGCCAGTGGAGAGATTTCAGTGATGTGGTCTAAATATGTTGAACCTGTAATTAATCTTGCTGCCGCATTGAGGGCCGCCTTAAGTGGTGATGTTCTTGCTTTCAGCAGGGCTGTTAAGTTTGCACTTCCATATTCCAGTCTAGAGGTGACTAAGGACTGAACTGCTAGCTTGAAATCTGGAGGTGACAGATGTGGTTTTACCTTCCTGAGGAGAATTATTTGGATAGAAGCCCCTCTTATAGCTATACTGATGTGTACTTGCAGGTTGAGGTTCTTATCCAGCGTTATCTCAAAGGACTTTGTTGACTCAATGACAACAGGTTTGCAATTGAGGGCAGGAAGGTGGGCAATCAATTCTTCAGGTGGTGGAAAGCTGTGTGGTGGGGAGTAAGAATTCTGTTTTCAGGACATTCAATGTGAGGTGGTTTTGCTGTAGCCAGGACTGAGTTTTCAGAGATGTGTCATTTAGTCTTATGTTGTCTTCCCGGGAGGAAATCTTTAGTAAAGCTGAGTGTCATCCACGTTCATGTGATGAAATATGTTTGTTTGTTTGAAGGTCTGTCAGTGGTTCCATACAACTGTTGAACAGATTGGGGGTTAGGGTGGATCCTTGCAGTACCCCAAGTTTGACAGGGGATGTGTTGGAAAGTGAGCCTCCTATTTTGATTCATTGTAATCGAATATGGAGAAAAGTGATGAACCAGTGTAGCACTTTTCCAGACATTCCCATTCTGTGCTCCAGTATGTCCAGCAGCCTGTTATGGTTACTGGGTTGAAAACTGAGAAGCCGAGGAGGATCAGTAGGCAGGAATCGTTCTGGTCAAGTATTTTGAGTATATCATCAAAATGTGTAGGATGGCAGTCTTGTTGCTATGTCCAGGTCTGAAGCCCGATTGGAACACATCCAGCAGGTTGAAAGTTTTGATGTGTTGGTGTAGTTGCTTATGAACACGTTTCCATCAACCCAGTGATTCGCAGGATGTTAGATACCGAGTGAAAGTTCTTTAGACCAGCTGTATTGGCGCAGGTTTGTTCAGTAGAGGTGTTACTTGCCCAGTTTTTAGGCAGTCCAAGATTGTGGCTCGTGTTAAGAAGGAGTTCATTATCCTTGTGCAGACAGGGGAGAGAAGAGGGCTTCTGTCCTGCAATATTTTTGAAGGATAGGATCACAGAAATGCGAGGCTGGTTTCAGCGACAGTAAGACTGTGTAATTTAACTTTGCTTAGGATTTCGAAATCTCTCCAGGTGGACTTTTTCCTGGACTTGATAGAAATTATGTGTATTTGTGTCTTCTCAGTGTTGGTATTTCCCACTTGGATTGTGGGTCGTTTGGACTCAAATCATGAAATTGTTTATTTTCAGTAGCTACCGAGTTTTCAGTTTCCTTTAGTTTCTTTACCAAGAAGGCATAGAAAGCTTCAGAGGTAGCATTACAGGTAGCTGTGGTATTGTTGGACCTAGACTGGTGTTTGATGACCTTATTAAACATGTATAAATATGTTACTAGGTAGTGTCCTCTGTAATCATCTGAATGTGCCTCATTTAATTAAAACATCACACATAGGTGAAAGGTCTGTTTTGTGTCGTACTGCTGTCATTATTATATCAGGCAATACACAACACAACAATACACAACAAAAAGTTGGTTCCAAGTAGCTCCCGTATAACAAAGTCTAACTTCTGTTTAAAAAAAAAAAAAAAATCATGTCCTGGAAACAATGATGTAATATAATGTAGGAAAATATGGAAAAAGTAAAGCACATGAAAGGAGCACAATGAAAAATACATTAAATAAAACTGTAGAATGAAAAAGGCAAGATGCAGAACGTCAGGTTCATCATATATTTTAATATTTGAAAATTTCACTGGCCAATTTTACTACTTCCATAATCCAGCATATTAACAATTTGATTGGAGACACTGGGCCAGGATAAGCCACTTTTTGTTTAAAAAAATCTGCAAGCTTTATGCTCCTAAACAATTAGTATTCTAGCTACCTACAAGCACTTGGAACCACTGGTCATTAATAGGTTGGGATGAGTCGATACACCTTCTAGCGAATATTGCTTTGGCAGTTGAAGGTCAGTGAGAAATGAAATACTGGTGGATTCTGCCTCTATTGATTGACCCAAAAACAAATGACTTAAGTCAAGGAAAAATAGTTTGATTGTCAGAGTGAATTGGCCTTTTCAAAGACGCTAGACCAGGCGACATGTAGTATACTACTAAATTAGACCAGAATCTTCACTTCTGCTTCTTGGAATAAAGGGAACTTCAAAGAGTGATAAAATGCAAGCTCTTACTGTCTTGCCTAAAAAACAGAAATTAAATGGGTGGAAGAGATAATCCTCTTCTTTAAGCATTCTGTCAGATCCACTGATAGGTTCGCTTGCCATACTTTGTTTTAAAATTATCTTGATTATAATCATAAGGAATTTCATTTCAAGAATAAGTACTCATTTTCTGCTGGTTGTTACCAAGGTTGATATTCTACACAAGAAGGCCACTCAAGATAAGATTTTAAAGGAAACAACTACATTTCAAGATGTTGTTTTTCATTGCAACATCTAATCAGAACCTATCACCCAAGAATGACAGTACAAGAAATGTTTTTAATTACCACTTTTTTGGGAATGTAACCTCTTTGATATTTGTAACAAAAGGCTTTATCAGGTAGAGTCGGAATTGAACACTAGACTTAATAAATGAAATGAAGATCTTAAGGCCTACCGTGGTGGGGACTTATAAGTGTTATAAAGAAAGACTTATGCCTGGCAAAAGGTTTATTTTGGCAGGTAAGAAAGGCAGTTTAAAATTGCACACCAAGGCTGCAGTGGCAGGCTTGGAGACATGCTTTATGGGTCTTCTGCAGTGAGTGGTAGAATAAGTGCTGCAGCCCACTGGCATGCCTTGAATTACATAAGATGAAGCCTTATTTCTGGCTTCTGCTTATTTAACTGGACAGTTATTATGCTTCCTCATTGATTTCTGTTAAAAATACAATTATTTGATGTTTTAGGTGTTTTTGTTCTTTACTTGACTTCACATATCATCTACTATGAAGCATATTTGTTTCTGATGGATAATTCTAACCACAAATTTCTCACCTTAGAATACTTCCATATTGCCAGACTGGATCTGGGATATTTTCTTGAGCAGTGCTCCCTCTTACCACTAAGTGGTGCCTTGTGGCTCTGCATTGGCTTTGTATCGCCCTGAAAGTGATGGAGCGAAGCCATGTGCGCTGACATCACTTCCTCTCTTTTCTTTTGTTCCTGTGTGGATCCAGAGCTCTGCTCCCAATCTTGTCAGTCCCCCACAATTTCTAAACTTAATTTGTGTACTAGGGAATGATAGCACTACTGAAAAGACAAGTCATACCTTGACTACAGAAAACAGATGTCTGACAGAGACCTACACAAGGTGTGTCTCTATTGTCTAAGCTCGAGCCATGGCTCAAAGTCATGCGATAGGTGTGCCCACATTCACCTAAAGGTGATCCGGGACCGGGAAATGTATGTCACTGAACAAAAGAAGTTGCGGCCTTCGCACATCATTGGACCCTGGGGAGCTAAAGGGGCCGCCAGTCAGGCTACATCTGGTGGATTACTTCTGTGCGCTGCCTGAACCCTTGGGGCCCTTTACAGGCCCCGTATTGACAACTTTACAGACTTTCATTCCAGGTCTTAGAGACATACACAGAAAGCTTCCACGTCAGTGTCGGTACTGATGCTACAGGCGCTGGGAGAGAATCTGGTAATGATACTGATGTCTGACACTGAACCAACTTCAGCTTGACCGATGTCTCGCTATGAAATCACAAAATCTCAATTCCTCATTATTGGAAACTTGCCTTTCCTGCGGGGTCATCTGGGAGTTTTTTTTTTTGCCTTTTTATTGAACCCTAACTTTGTTGGCTGTAGAACTCTGTGCACTTTTCCACTGCTAATCAGTGACAAAATGCGTGTGCTTAAGACTTTTTTTTCTTCAAAATTCTTTATTGGAAGATCAAAACAATGTATAAAGGAAGGGGACAGGGATCTTAAGCCACAATATGTGAAGCAGTAACACTGTACGAAAAACATAGTGCAAAATAAAACAGAGCACTAGGATATAACATATGGTGGTCCACAAGGCAGGGGCCCTTGGAGGTCATGTAAGGGCAATATCAAGGACAACACGTGGGTCCACATTTGTGCACATGTTCAGCAGGATACGGGAGCCAAAAAGAGAAAACGAGAAAAATAAAAAAACAAAAAGAGGAAAAACAAACAGGGAACACAGACTCGCACACGTGATGCCCGGGGGATGGGGAGAAGAGAGGGGGAAAGGGTGAGAGAATAAGGGAAGAATACCGGAGGGAAGAAAGATGCGAGGCAGAGAAGAAGAGAGATGTAGAAAAGACGGGAGTGGAAGAGGGAAGTGTATGGAATAGGCATGCACCCTTAGGGTTCATGACCAGGCAGGGCCTCAAGGTCAGTTGAAAGGGATATTATAGCTAGTCACCCCATTGGGGGGCATCAGGGCGTTCTCAACTTAGAGGTAGCAGGCTTTGTCCTAGAGGAATGGCACCAGGTGAGGAGAAAGGTCTCTGTCTTGTCCTGTAGGTTGTAGTTGACCCGCCCGTAGGAGGCTGTCTGGTTCATCGTCAAGACACATTGGGGGTGGGAGTAGGAGCGCCAGTGCCGGAGAATGCAGATGCAATAGACGGCCCTGGAGGCAGGAGAGGTCTGGGAGACTGCAAGGTCATGTGGAAGGATCAGAGGACGAGACAGGGGGGTTGTGGCTGGTAGAGTCTCACTCAGTGTGGTGCAAACCGCCTCCCAAAAAGGTTGTACCGAAAAGGGCAAACACATAGGATGTGTATAAGATCACAGTGGTTGTGGGTGCTGTGACAGCAATTTGCATGAGGTAACAGGCATACTGCTTGCAGTTTTACAGGATTCAAGTGCCAGTCATGCAGTGACTTAAAGAGGCAGAACTTCAAGTCTGCCTCCCGGGACCCATGATCCAATGCTTCCAGAAGGTCCACCCAATCCTCTGTTTCATATTCTTACTGAAGACTGGTTTGCCATGTGAAACAGAGGCTATTTAGGAGGGGCAATGAGAAAGATGATGGATCAAGAGGCTATAGAAGTCAGACATCATGCCCTCGAAGCGGCCCCACGCACGGAGGTTACAGGAGAGGGCTAGAAGACCCAGGGCTGCGCACGCAGATGATGATTAAGGTAGTGCCGTAGCTGCAAATAGCACCAGGATTGATATGATGGGAGACACAATTATTCTCAGAGCACTGCAAGGGATTTAATGGCACCCTGTTCGGGAACTTGATGGAGAATGCATATGCCTGCTGAACACCATGTCTCCCAGTTCAGCATCTCACGACCTATGCGAAGGTCAGAGTTGCCCCATAACGGTGCGTGGTCCTGAAGAAGAGGATCCACTACGAAGATGTGGTGGGCTCGCCCCCATGATTTGACCATCGCTTGCAGCATTGGGTTGGTGGGGCCCAACAATAGTGCTCCACTCTTGTAGATTGGGTGCAAACCCTGTGGGCAGCCGAGCAGGGAGCGCCTCACAAGCACCCACTGCAGCAGAACCAGGGTTCCGGGGAGCATGCAATCCAGCTGTGCCAAGTGTAGGGCCAGAGCGAAGTGCTCAACTGAGGGGAGACCCTGGCCCTGCAAGATCGATGAGCCAGGAGTTTGTTGCTGGCTAACCGGGGACGGGAGGTTCCTCAGACAAAAGACCCTATGCTCCAGTCCATGAAGCACAGCAGTGACAGAGGGACTAGTAGGGGTAGCATGCAGAGGCCATAGGTGTATCGCGGCAGTGTCACCATTCTAACTGCCTGTATCCTGCCCCATAGTGAGAGTCCAAGATGGGCCTATTTCTCTAAGTCCAGCTTCGTGCGTGGCAGCAGGGGATCAAGGTTATCCACCACTATGCGGGCTGTTGGAAGGCTGGCTCTCCCATTGGTTAACACAGCTTTACACTATTACCTTTAGTAAATTCAGTTTAGGAATAGATATAAAAATATTACATTTTCATAGTAGTTTAAGATCCAACTGAAAGGCCAAGTTGGATTTTATATTACTGTTTTGGGTATGACACCTTTAGAAAGTTGTAAGTTTCCTGCCTAAAACCAAAAGGCCTTTCTGTTAGTGTTAAGCTGTCACCTGACCCATGATGGCTTTCCTGTAGTGAAAGGTGTATTGCTCCCATCCAGTGGAGAAAGGACTCTTGGGGCATATTTATCAAGGTTTTGCTGTGCCCTTGCTCCATACAAAGTGACACTAGGGCAACGCAAAACCTAAATGAGATTTATCCAGTCTCACAGGGCCACCTTGCGTAAGTCAGTAGCTTGATAAATCTAGAGTAACACAAGGCAGCTGCCTTGCGTTACTCTGCAGCAGGGAGGCATGCCATGGGTGGAGCATAGGTGTTCCCACACATCCACATATGGATTCTTACACATTCACAGATTTCCTAACATTGGTAGAACTGGGTATGCATCAGAATTGTACGCCTCCCCACCAGAGGCACAATGAGGAGAAATATCTTTATTTCTTCTTCTTGTTTCCTTGTTTCTTGTCTAGAAAGAGGACAATGCCTCTGAAGATTGTTTTTGTGCCGGAAAGGAAACCTGCCTGCACTAAGACAATCATGCCTGCAACCCAGGCACCACTGCAACATGATGCAAGGGTGCCTGTGTTAGCGCTAGGCAGCCAAAAGTGCACCAGCGCATGGAAAGATTAGGAATGCGCCATATAATGGTAAATGCGGTGCATTCCTGGCCTTTCCCTTTCATGCAGTGCAGCAAAGAGTTTTGCTGTGTTGCATACATTTCTTTATAAATATGGCCATTGGTGTGGGGAGATGGACTCCTCCCTTGACAAGGTGGCCTAGGGAGCTGTGCCCAGCCCCTTTCTGAGCTTCCAAAGATGCCTTCCTTTTCACTTGCAGATGAAGCTCACACCTAGGCCTGCCTCATCTTTATCTCTCTAGTCAGGATGGCACCAAATCTAGAAGGAATAGAGGAACTGATCGGAACTGGTTTAGGGAGTGGACAAAGGCTTTCTCTCCACCTACAGGTGGGCACTGGGCATACAAGTGGACACCACAAAGCTCTCCTCAGAACACTCTTGGACCTGAGAAAAATCAGAAGAAAGAAGGAATGCCCTGCTGCCTGCAGAACCTGAAGGAAGATTGGACCTGCTTGCCTTGACTTCAGGACCCCAGATATGACTCCAAAGATGAACTGGATGACCTATTTGAGCTAGAGGCCCACAACAAGCTTTCAGAGTCCTTTTCCTGCTTTCTAGCTGACCAGTCCCTAACAGACCTGACTGGGTCCCCTCTGCCAGCCTCTGTTGGAGGGAGACCTGAATCTCAAGTACCACCCCGAAGATCATGGACCCCTAGTTGTGGTCAAAGTGTACTTCTCTCTCCCTAATTGTAAGTTTTGGCCAGATTCGCCCCTAAGCATCAATGCCAACAGCCTTCATTGATGGCTTTGACACTGAGAAGCACCTGATCTACTGCTTTGCGTGACGTGACTTTGACACCCTATGGCTTTCACCAGGTCCAATGCCAAGCAGCCGAGAATCGACTCTGAGACCTTACACATTGGCTCCCCATCGTTGTTGAGATATTATTCAGATCAAGGTAGCAGCTTGCCCCGCTGATGACAACATTTTTGCTGGAACTTTCTAAATCAGATGGTAAACTTTCCTCTAGTAGGAACCTCCCAGCAATCCATTGAAGTCGACTGTAACTTTTGACATTGTCCCGGTCTAAGGCATCCCGATACCCAAGGTTGCTGGTTGGTTTTTTTGGGCATTATTTTTTACCTCAATTTTTTTTTCAAAAACTCTCCAGTTCTACTTACTGGATTATGTTGTGTTTTCACTTTTTTTCTGTTTGAGTCCTGCCTAAGTTCTTTACACATTGCCTTTCAGTTAAACTTGGCTTCTCTGTGTCATAGCTACAAAAGGGTCAAGCTCTGGTTTATTTAGTGACTTTTAAAATTAATTCTGACAAGAATTGTGATTATTGCTTGGGGTGGGTTCTCACCCCCCTTAACTAATACTCCAATTTCTTACAATCATAATGCAGCCTGACTCTGACCCATTGCTACTACCAGGGAGTACATGTCTGTAGAAGCTCTATTTTTTTGGCTCTTACTCAAAGCCAAGGATACACCAAGATGTGGATGATGATGGCTTTCTCCCCCCTCACTATAGACACTATGCTTTCTACGTGGATGAAGCCTTTCGCCATCTTCAAAAATGCCCAAAGTGGGTAGATTTTACCCTTGGAGCTTTATCTCATTGGTTAGGACTGGCCCATGAGTCACACACACTCACTAGCTAGTGCCAGGTATAAATGTGGCACCTTCAGGCGTCCACGTCAGAACACTTCCTGGATCTGTGGAAGATCAGAAGAGGATGGGACTTGCTGTCTGTGACTTGAGAGGAGCCCTGAAGGAGCCCTAAAGCTCCCTCTCGTACCTACAAGAAAGAAGTGGACTCCACAAGTCATAAGGCTGACCTCCTGTTCAAGCTAGAGGGATACAACAAGCTACCTTTTCCTGGAAGTACCCATCTGACCATTTGTAAGTTGACCTGGACTGTACTGTGCTGTTGGCCTTTGCCTGATATCTTGTAATTCTCTATGCACTTCCCCTGATGTCCTGGGGGCTTTAGAAGTGTAGTTATTTGGTGAATTGGGGCTTAAAAGGCTAAGCCAGAAGGTAAAGTCTTTGACGAGGATGAACCTGGTTGATGTATCCAACTTGTGCTCCATC
Source organism: Pleurodeles waltl (assembly GCF_031143425.1). Lineage (NCBI taxonomy): Eukaryota > Metazoa > Chordata > Amphibia > Caudata > Salamandridae > Pleurodeles > Pleurodeles waltl. Next base: position 997,620,664 of record NC_090436.1, read on the forward strand.
ACGGTTAGCCTCAGATTGCACTTACACCTCGGTCCCAGTCTACAGTGACTGTTGACCATTGTTGGAGTTTTATGCTTTTGTTCTAAATCTACATGAAATATAAAAAAAAAGTCATATCTCCAGTTCCCCTGATTGAATTATTGACGTTATGACTGCAAAAGCTACCTTTGTGTTTCTGGTCCTTAAGACTCTGTTTCTGAAATCTCACACAGCTTGTATTTATTGAAAACTATGGGCCAGATGTAGCAAGGCATTAGCGCCTCGCAAACGGCGAAAAACGCCGTTTGCGAGGCGCTAATGCCTGTGCGCGATGCAGAAACACATTTTGCGAGTCGGAACCGACTCGCAAAATGTGTTTCCGACTTGCAAATAGGAAGGGGTGTTCCCTTCCTATTTGCAACTCGCACCGCGATGTAAGTTGATTTGTGACCGCAAAAGCGGTCACAAATCAACTCGCAGTTACCATCCACTTGAAGTGGATGGTAACTCATTCGCAAACGGGAAGGGGTCCCCATGGGACCCCTTCCCCTTTGTGAATGATCACAAAAATAATTTTTCAGAGCAGACAGTGGTCCAATGGACCACTACCTGCCCTGAAAAATACCGAAACAAAAGGTTTCGGTTTATTTTTCAAAGTGCAGCTCGTTTTCCTTTAAGGAAAACGGGTTGCACTTTGAAAAAAAAAACCTGCTTTATTGAAAAGCAGTCGCAAACATGGAGGTCTGCTGACGACAGCAGGCCTCCATGTTTGCGAGTGCCCATAGTCGGTATGGGGCCGCAATTTGCGACCCACCTCATTAATATTAATGAGGTGGGTCATTGCGACCCCATACCGACTCGCAGAAGGTGTCTGAGACACCTTTCTGCATGTGGTTTTGCGAGTTGCAATTTGCGAGTCTCTATGACTCGCAAATTGCAACTCGCAAAACCATACTTACCTACATCTGGCCCTATATCAGTTAACGTGAGCACCAACACAATGACTCTGAAACACAGGTGATGATTCTCGGTTGTTACAATATGCATTTATGTCCTTCAGTTTGTTATGCCCATCCCATCTACCCTTTGCAGACACCAAACTCATCTAACCTGCGTGATCTTTGCAAATAACTCAACCTGTAAAAAACTATCTTCCTAAGTACAAGTATTACAATTAAGACCAAACAATACTCTAGTGATTAAATTATATGTTTTTTTACTTTCTCAATAAAAATAAAATATAAGGACTATACATTTCAGATAAAATAGTGATGTGATGTTTGACTGTATTTTTTAGATATAAAATGATCCAGCATGCATAGCAATGGAGGTGGAAAGATACGCACGCACCTCCAATAGGAAGATGAGGAGACTAAAGTACTCCTGTGAACTCTTAGTGTGAGTTAAGACGTCTCAAACCAATGGCCAAATTGTCCAGAGCCAAAGATTCTAATGGATGATGAAGGCTGACTGAAAACCCATATATCATATACACTTAATAAAGAAAAGGTCTTTAGCCAGACCTAATATAAACCTAATCATGAATTTCCTGGTTTGAGTATTTAAGGAAGCAGGTCAGACAACTGATTGATGAAAAATATACTTCTTCATTGTTCCCCAGAGGGTGAATTCATTAAATGCGGCTCCAACAAAAATGCAGTAACACAAGCAAACAACTTTTAGTTTCCAAAGTACTCCTTATCCTAAAACATAGCTATGCTATGAGGATGATTTTTTAATTAATTGGGCTTAATACCCTTGATGAGCACTTACCACTTTTGGTGCTCACTGTGCAAGCTACCAAACCCTTCAACTTAACCAAATAATATTCATTGCACAAAAAAGAAAATTAAATTGCCTTCACCTTATGCCATATTTATTTGTCAAACATAATTGGGTCTAGTCACAAACTACATTTAGGTGGTCATTACAACCCTGGCGGACGGTGTTAAAGTGGCGGTAAGACCGCCAACAGGCCGGCGGTAAATATTTTGCCATTATGACCGTGGCGGAAACCGCCAACAAAGACAGCCACTTTAACACTCCGACCGCCACGGCGGTACAAACAAACAGCATGGCGGTCACTGACAACAGACAGGCGGGAGACAATGTACCGCCCACAGTATCACAACCTACCAATCCGCCACCTTTTCCGGGGCGGATTCACCGTGGATAAAAACACAGCGGAAACAGGAATTTCGTAGGGAAAACGCTCACCTCTACACACTCCACGAGGAAGGAGGGCACCATGGAGCCGGAACTTCATATTCTCCCAGCGCTAGTATTCCTGCTCTTCTACGAGGAGCATCAACGCCGGCTGCGAAGACCACGGTGAGTACAGCACCTACGACATAGGGGAGGGGGGAGGCAAAAACACAGGGACACACACACTCAACACCCCAACCCCCACCCCGACCCTCACCCACTACAACACACACACCAATGCTTATCTATACATTACAGTAACACCCCCCAACCTCCCTGGAAGAATGCAAAGACAAAAGGAAATGAGTGGAACCATTGTAATATATCAAAATACAGTAAGCAAATATATACATATATATATACACAATAAACAAAATATACACCACGATTAGTAGTGCAGGTTTTGCACCTTTCATAGTCCGTGGACCACTAGCCCCAAAATGCATGGGCGAGGCCCACACAAGATACCCGAACATGACGGAGAGAACACTGCAGGGGCATCAGATAGAAATACAACAGGCACCTCAGGGGGAAGGGAAGGGGGGGCACCTCAGCCGGATGAGTGCACCACACCAGATCCACGAGGGGCCTCCATGCCCATTGATGTATCCAGGGTAGTGCAAAGCCACAGTCTCACAAGACTCTACAATGGGTGGCTTGCCCACTGTTCCATCCTGGGGAGTGCAAAGCCACAGTCTCTCAAGTCCCTACAGTGGGTGGCTTGCCCACTGTTCCATCCTGGGGAGTGCAAAGCCACAGTCTCTCAAGTCTCTACAGTGGGTGGGTTGCCCACTGTTCCATCCTGGGGAGTGTAAAGCCACAGACTCACAAGTCTCTACAGTGGGTGGTTTGCCCACTGTTCCATCCTGGGGAGTGCAAAGCCACAGTCTCTCAAGTCTCTACAGTGGGTGGGTTGCCCACTGTTCCATCCTGGGGAGTTCAAAGCCACAGACTCTCAAGTCTCTACAGTGGGTGGGTTGCCCACTGTTCCATCCTGGGGAGTGCAAAGCCACAGTCTCACATGTCTCTACAGTAGGTGGCTTGCCCACTGTTCCCTCCTGGGGAGTGCAAAGCCACAGTCTCTCAAGTCTCTACAGTGGGTGGGTTGCCCACTGTTCCATCCTGGGGAGTGCAAAGCCACAGTCTCTCAAGTCTCTACAGTGGGTGGTTTGCCCACTGTTCCATCCTGGGGAGTGCAAAGCCACAGTCTCACAAGTGGATGCATGTCTCCACTGGTTCTGGAGGGTGACTGGTGCCCAGAGTGCTTCGTCCTGTGCAGGACACACAGAGTGGATGCATGT